>NC_060123.1:384473628-384792914 GCF_021461395.2 Schistocerca americana | reverse complement strand
GCTAATGACAACGCAGAAGCCCCAGCCGAGCGTTTTCATTTCCCTTACTGTCAAGCTTTATGAGGTTTAAATTTCTACGTTCCATCCTTTGCGGTGATATAATAATAAACATGATTGTTTCATTTATTTAAATAGTTTTCTGCGAACAAATGAAAGAAAGAAATATAAACCTATCTAAAATGAAAGACTCTTTTGAAGGTTAATTTACAGGTATTTATAATTCTGGAAAGTGCAGAACGCCACTGATGCAGTTATAATACAATAAGGTGCCACCATCGCACACACAGAGCAATGAAGGAAGTGCTGGTTAAGGGAGCATTATTCCAAGTCAAATGTGTACCGTGAAGGGATCGTTATACCCGGCTAAAAGTGAAGCATGGAGAAAGATTAAGCCAGAGTTGTAGATAAAGCTGTGGATACAGGGGTAGAGCTACCAGTTTATGAGAATACTTGTAGGAGTAGTTAACTACGGGCTTACAACTGTTTCTCCCTCATGTATTGCAGATTTTTTTCTATGTTTACCGATTCAGCAACGCTTGAAACGTGTCAGGCTGGAGCCAGTCGGTCGTTTAGTTTTTATTACGATTCCTCCCTCTTTGATCATTTAATGATTAGATTAGCTTTCTTCTTTCCTTTGTTTAAGTGATGCAAGAGTTTATACGAAAATTGGAACACGGGTGATTGCAGAGGTCATAGATACCCTCTGATAACGTTACTGTGATTAATTTGGTATTGGGTTTGCATGTTGGCAGTATCTCGGTGAGCTTAGACAGTGGCAGGTGCCCCTTTTAGAAGAACGTGCAGCACACCAGGGGACCGACTCTCTCGAGTTCTAGTAGCTTTGTTAAGGCAGAGGCCAGCTACCCTGCCCACGGGGTCCAAATACAGCGGTCATTCACCTGTCCGCCAAGCTCTGAATCCAGGTGAATCAGGCATCCGACAATCTGGCAGACGATCCACACAGCGCGGAATAAAGGAATAGATGGAGCTGAGAGGGCCTGTGCATTTCTTTACTCTCTGTCATGCCAAATTTCCCCGTGCACCACATGCAGGCTACAGCCCGGAAGCTAGTTGTACCGTCACCTGTCGTACCGAGTAGGAGACACTATGATTGATCGGTATCTATAAAAGTTGATCGAGTGAGTTTTCCCAAGAAAGTGAAGCGTGGGTTTAGTCTGAATTGCAGCTTCTTTCGGGACTGGGAATCTAGCATCGAATTTTTAACATTTTATTTAACTTGCAATATTTAGGTGTTGGCAAGAGAATAAATAAACTTTCGAAGTAGAGAGTACAGGGTCTGTTACACATAATCCCAATGAAAGCTCGTCTAACAAACTTGCGGACTGACAGATAGAGAGCTTTTAGCGGCTTCTCTGTACAGAGCTCTGAGGAGCGTGGCTTCTTGGGAGACTCTTCTTCATGACTTCTTTGGCGGACTTCGGTGCAGATTCTTTGGCTTATTCTCCTTTAGATACTTCTACTGAGACACTTCATCTTCAGCTATGAATTCACTTTCGGCCTTAGCAACTACTGAGGGTGCAGTCCACCTCCACATACCATAGTGTCTCGGTGAGTTCAAATTCTGAATGTGGCTGTGGGTTGAAATTGTCGTCAGTGTTAGGTACATTTGTTGTGAAGTTGAGGGGATCTTGTGACGAATTGCGGTTTGCTCGTTCGGTCACTCATGGTTCATGTATTTGCGGTTCCTTCCTCGACAGTGGTTATTGTAATAATGATATCCCATTCATAATTGTGTTTAATTTATTCCGGTGTAATGATGTCCAATTTTCTTTTATATCTGTTGGGCTGAAGAAGCTACTGTTTCGTTTATAAATCCTGTTTTAGTTTTTCTTTTGAACTTTATAACAATAAATGCTGGTCAAAATGTACCTGTCTTTGATTTAAGCAGGTAGTTGAGCCTTACAGATGTATTTATTGTTATTGATTTCGACAACAACCACACCCACGACTCATTTGTCAGTGCCATTAATTTCTCAGTTGTTTTCATTGTGCACAGTCTGTCACACCAAATGCTACTTTGCAGGGGAGTGATCTGACATCGAGTGGGTTCACTCGCTACACATCACAGGTACAGTTTCCATTTAGCATAGTCTACTAGCGCCTTGAAATCCCATGCAGAGCTCGGACAGGAGTCTTCGGCGCTGTTCACCTCAGATATTTGTTGAAACATTTAAGATAGCGTAATATTGTTTTCACGCAGATGACGTGAGGAAAAGCTCTCCACTAAATGGTGTACAGTCTGTTTGCACGGTTATGTTAATTACAGAGATATAGGTATCAATTCGGTATCAACTTCACTTCTTCAAATAAAACTGTAGTAATCTCTGCTGCAGTTTTAAAAGACTGAATTCAACGGCGTGACATTATTAATAACCAGTGAGGTGGCGCACCATCTTGCTGGAAAATGAAGTTCTCTGGCTCATCTTCTTCCAACCGAGGGAAGAGCCATTGCTCTACTGCATCAAGGTAAGAAGTGCCAGTTACAGTAGGTTCACCAAAAAACAAAGGCCTATAAACTTTCCGCCGGGATACAGCATAGAAAACAGTCACTTCAGGGGAATATCGTTGCATTTGTACCACCTTGTGAGGATTTTCTGAGCCCCAGAGGCGCACATTGTGAGTGTTAACATGTCCACTAAGATGAAAGGTCAATTCATCACTGAAGATAACATGATCCAGAAAATCTTCATCATCGTGAAACAACATTTCATTTGTGAAGCTGCCACGTAATCCATGGTCTGCCAGCTTTAGAGTCTGTAATAAGGATAAACAGTAAGCACATAGTTCTACCCATTTTCTTAAAACTTTCCAAACAGTGGACACGAGAACTTGTAATTCACGACTAGCCTTCTGGACTGCTTTCTTTGGGCTACGAGTGAACGACTCTCTCACTCGCTCAACAGTCTCTTGACTAACTCTTGGTCGTCCTGTGCTATTCCGTTTACAAAGGCAGCTCGTATCTTCAAACTGATAATACCATCTACAAATGTAATTGTCACTTGGAGGATCACAACCGAACTTCAGCCAGAGCGCACGTTGCACAGTAACTAGAGATTCGGTCTTAGTAAACTGCAAAATATAAAAAGCTTTCTGTTCACTAGTCGCCATCTCCGCTATTATCGTTGTCTGGCAGATGCGGCGGAAACACAGCGGACTGCGCATGCGCACTGGTGCCAAACACAACTGTTTGAGTTGCTCTTTCATTTGACATATCATTTATGACTGTAAGTTTAATGTAATAAATATTATAAGGCGTTAAAATCCTAATATTCATTTGTAAACACCCTGGATAAGTTGGTTTGTGAAAGACATTTATCTTTCAAACTAGGCAGTACTCGAAACTCGTGAAAGACACTGACAGAATGAATCTTCTGAATCTCTTTCATAGCGCTGTTTTGTCAGTAATTCACTGTTTCCGTTTTCTCCGAAGTAACGTATGTCCTCATTAGAGGTTTGAAATCACGAACTTCCACATAAAATACACTCCTGGAAATTGAAATAAGAACACCGTGAATTCATTGTCCCAGGAAGGGGAAACTTTATTGACACATAGCTGGGGTCAGATACATCACATGATCACACTGACAGAATCACAGGCACATAGACACAGGCAACAGAGCATGCACAATGTCGGCACTAGTACAATGTATATCCACCTTTCGCAGCAATGCGGGCTGCTATTCTCCCATGGAGACGATCGTAGAGATGCTGGATGTAATCCTGTGGAACGGCTTGCCATGCCATTTCCACCTGGCGCCTCAGTTGGACCAGCGTTCGTGCTGGACGTGCAGACCGCGTGAGACGACGCTTCATCCAGTCCCAAACATGCTCAATGGGGGACAGATCCGGAGATCTTGCTGGCCAGGGTAGTTGACTTACACCTTCTAGAGCACGTTGGGTGGCACGGGATACATGCGGACGTGCATTGTCCTGTTGGAACAGCGAGTTCCCTTGCCGGTCTAGGAATGGTAGAACGATGGGTTCGATGACGGTTTGGATGTACCGTGCACTATTCAGTGTCCCCTCGACGATCACCAGTGGTGTACGGCCAGTGTAGGAGATCGCTCCCCACACCATGATGCCGGGTGTTGGCCCTGTGTGCCTCGGTCGTATGCAGTCCTGATTGTGGCGCTCACCTGCACGGCGCCAAACACGCATACGACCATCATTGGCACCAAGGCAGAAGCGACTCTCATCGCTGAAGACGACACGTCTCCTTTCGTCCCTCCATTCACGCCTGTCGCAACACCACTGGAGGCGGGCTGCACGATGTTGGGGCGTGAGCGGAAGACGGCCTAACGGTGTGCGGGACCGTAGCCCAGCTTCATGGAGACGGTTGCGAATGGTCCTCGCCGATACCCCAGGAGCAACAGTGTCCCTAATTTGCTGGGAAGTGGCGGTGCGGTCCCCTACGGCACTGCGTAGGATCCTACGGTCTTGGCGTGCATCCGTGCGTCGCTGCGGTCCGGTCCCAGGTCGACGGGCACGTGCATCTTCTGCCGACAACTGGCGACAACATCGATGTACTGTGGAGACCTCACGCCCCACGTGTTGAGCAATTCGGCGGTACGTCCACCCGGCCTCCCGCATGCCCACTATACGCCCTCGCTCAAAGTCCGTCAACTGCACATACGGTTCACGTCCATGCTGTCGCGGCATGCTACCAGTGTTAAAGACTGCGATGGAGCTCCGTATGCCACGGCAAACTGGCTGACACTGACGGCGGCGGTGCACAAATGCTGCGCAGCTAGCGCCATTCGACGGCCAACACCGCGGTTCCTGGTGTGTCCGCTGTGCCGTGCGTGTGATCATTGCTTGTACAGCCCTCTTGCAGTGTCCGGAGCAAGTATGGTGGGTCTGACACACCGGTGTCAATGTGTTCTTTTTTCCATTTCCAGGAGTGTAGCACTTGATTTCACGTTAAAAATAGATAAATCCTAATATCTAAATGTAATTACTCATAAACTGGACGTTGAGGAACGAAACGTTACTTAATCTGTCTATTTGTGAAATACAATACTAGCAACAGAAATTGCTATATTATCTTTTGGAAAATTAAGTTGATACCGATATCTCTGTAATTAATGTAGCTTTGGAAATGATGGGGACTTCCTCACATCTCATCTTAAACGGTTAAGGCGAATAGTTTAGCCGAAACACTCTCTATATTTCAGACCTGGCGAGAAATTTATTATCCACAAAATTTCGACACAGTCCTCTATGAAGAGATGATGTTCGTCTCTCCAACAAATTCTAGGTTTATTTTATATATTTCAGGTTCAAGGTCCAATTTAGCCAGTCCACACAGTCAGGTACTGATTGATGGGCACCCTCCACAGCATTTCGAAACATCTAGGGATTATTATCTTATTATCAAGTACTTTCTGATTACAAATTGACCTTCGAGATTTAGGTTGCCTGTATGCAGGGCCAGGGCTGCGGTGGCGGCAGCGGTTACGGTCGTGGTGGTGGTGGGAGGATGTTATTATGCCCTTCCCTCTCCTATTCCCTCCCTAAGCCACGCCCAATTCATTAAAATGGATGAATCAGAGAACATCTAAGCCAACAAACACACATTTAGATATGCCATTCACGGTTCAGAATTTTAAGAACCATTGAAATGAAATAACCAATCACTTCCCAGCATTTTATCCGCCATTAAAACGAAACAGCCAACCTCCAACTTTGTTCTCTGTGTCTCCCACTTGTTGATGAGAATAATTGGTTCTTTACACCACATTTAATGCAAGTCACAATGGATGTTACAATATTTCCACATGTAAAATGTGTGTATTATTTATAAAAACACATGTGACAGTACTGCTGATCTAACTTACAGGTTAAGATGTACTGGACAATGAACAAAATTTGATCTTTGTGCCAAACCAGGAACATGGCACAATGAAGCCTTCCAAATTAATATTTCCAAATCTAATCTGTTTGCATTATTGTTCTAAAAAAACACATGTTAACTGAAATAATATGCTAGGCAGGCAATGAAAAGATTAAAACTGTGTGCCGGATCGAGACTCGAACTCGGCATCTTTGCCTTTCGCGGGCAAGTACTCTACCAACTGAGCTCCCCAAGCACAATTCACGCCCCGTCCTCACAGCTTTACTTCTGCCAGTATCTCGTCTCCCACCTTCCAAATTTTACAGAAGCTCTCCTGAAAACCTGCAGAACTAGCACTCCTGGAAGAAAGGATATTGCGGAGACGTGGCTTAGCCACAGCCTAGGGGATGTTTCCAGAATGAGATTTTCACTCTGCAGCGCAGTATTTGCTTCCCTGGTTACGCTTGGTAGCGCCGCTTTTGATGTAGATAGAAACCTTTCTCTCATTACTTCCTTCCTTGGATTTTACTGGCTAAAAATTTACAGAAATTTTTCAGTGTGATACATATTGTCAGTAAAACACAAAGATTTGTGACACAGTAGTTTGAGCATCATAATAGACGTAAAACAAGCTTTGATATTACGTAATTTACATTTATCAAGTATAATAATTACCAGTAGTGTATGAAGTTTTTAACATTTTTGTGAAATTTCCATTTTTTTGCAAATTCATATAACATGGTCGAAAAATATATGCCCATTGTTGATAGCGATAGCGAAAACGCAGTAATCCAAGATGGCGCACAATTGCGAGATCGAATAATTGAAGTTTAGGCGGCATGCATGCCTACTGCCGAAGGTTTAAGTAGATCAGAGATGAGTGTCGCAGGAGTGACAAATGATAGCGATGCTCCACAACAGAATAGCCTTGACGACACAATGTTTACAATTGACGAGACAATGTCACACACCTCCCAGAGCGAAAAACTGCTCACGAATGAAACGTCGGAGAGCGCTCTAAATATGAATCTTGACAACATGTTACAAACACCACTTCCTCACAACACAAACATTAACTTGGGATGTACAGCGGACAGCAATCACAGTAGTACAACTGGAGCACTGCTATGGCATCTACTATTTAACATAAATGCGAAATTTGATGATATGAAACACAACATAAACACGAATTCCACTAATTTGACACAAGATATTACCATGGTAAAACAGCAGCAAAACACTGTTACACAAGATATGATGCCGGTAAAACAGCAACAAAACACTGTTACACAGTACCTAAATACAGTAAAGCAAGAACAAAAACAAGTATTCAAGGATTAGCAAGACACGATCTCACAGAAATTCAATGATTTAGCCAAAAATTTTCGCAGTGAAATCGTCGAAAAATTGAAAGATATGAAAACACAGGTAAAGCATGAAGTACCTTCTGAAGTTAACAGTACCATTACCGAGGTAGAAGAGAACGTAGATTCCTTTGATGACCATCGCGATCTAATAGAACAACAGATAAAGAAAATCACAGACGGAAACACAAACATTGAAGCCACACTAAACGAAGTTGGTTTCGAAAGAAAAAGGTAACCACTGTCGTTAACATACTAAATAAATACTATGAAGGTGTACCTGTAGCTGTAGAAGAGATTACTTTAAGGGTAGAAACATTAGAAGTTGACTCAGCATGTGCTAAGAAAGAGAGAGAGAAGATTAATAAAAATCTGAGTGATATCATTAGTCAAGCTGAAGCAGGTACCTTTCATAAGAGTAACACAATTGCAGAGAAGTTAGTAGCCGACTATAAATCATACACAGGTGTAGTAGAAAAGACCATTCAGAAAACAGAAAAAGAAATCGTGAACAAAGTTAACATTAACTTACAAGTCGTGGAAAATAGGATCCGCAATCTTTTAGAAGAAAATATTACCAGATCTCGAAATATGCGTGTAAATAATACATAGGCCGCAGTGAACAAACCACAACCTGTTGGTATCTATTAACAAACAGTCACGAGTCCACAGCAGGTATCAGTGACCGTTGTACATTGCAGAACGTAAACGTACCCACAACTCCAATATCTGAACAATTACCAGCCGGAATTACAGGTAGCTACAATAACAACATAAATACGATCGAAAATGCCACGAGTATGTCAACTATTTTTGGAGACAAAGGTCTGCTGAGACATCGACAATTTCCTACATTTATTATCGAAGGTAAAACAATGAATCGCGTAGTATTTATTAGTGCTTTCGGAAAATCAGATTTGTCATGGGATATACGCAAGGCTATGTGCTCTTCTGGGCAACTGAAGTGGCCGAACGTTGTAGCACTTATAAACAATTTGAACGAACTTTCCTCGACAAATACTGGTCTAAGACAGTGCAAGAACGTCTCAGACACGAGGTTTTCAACCCTGCACCATTCACTGGCAAATACGGTAGTCTACTGAAAAGTCGTTTACCAGCGCACACTAGAGAAAAATTAGTCACAACGCCCGAGAATGACGCTGAATATTTTCCGCCAGTGCTCGATTCTATCAACTTAATCTACGAGGAAAGACCTGTACCCCATACAGCAACGGGAAATCAGGCACAACAACAACATAATTATGTAAATCAGTCAGTAAAACGTGATTTAAACACACAGAAAGTTTGGTACACCCAATAGCAAAATTACATACCCAGAGGTAATGAGTACAAACGATTTAGAATAAATTTCCGAAAGAAGAGGGGTAATTTCAACTCACGAGGGAATTACAATTCACCATCACAAGGCCCTAAGCCGAATATGAAATGAAACAGTCAGCCGCGGCAATGGCCGACGCGCGGCAACAATGCCATGCTTTACGCTTTACTGCAGTCGACCATTGGGCAGCAAAATAACTGCACAGCAACTAACGTCACAAATTGACGAAGTTCACACACAGTGCAACTTACTGAAATTTCACCAGGTAATGAACTCACACTACGCCGTCGGAAAACACCAACCGGTCCTAATCAAGCCCCAGGCTATTGACCTCTCAGGGAGTGGGTGTAAGCAAAACTACAAACATGTTTCATAAGATTTGACAAAGGAGGTGACATCAAGGATGATTTGTATCAGCATGAGTTAGATATAGTAGATAAAGTCAAGGAAGAACAAGAACAAGGAATCATTCATTGAATATATTTAACATTGACACACAGCTAGTTTTAGGTACAGGTTCAACTATAAACCTAATGTCAAATGCATTTTTTGTGAATTGAAGGAGAGAGGAAGTTCCCAACATTTCCTGCACAAAACTGCAAGGTGCAAACTACTACAGGCTGTAAGACTAAATACACTCCTGGAAACTGAAATAAGAACACCGTGAATTCATTGTCCCAGGAAGGGGAAACTTTATTGACACATAGCTGGGGTCAGATACATCACATGATCACACTGACAGAACCACAGGCACATAGACACAGGCAACAGAGCATGCACAATGTCGGCACTAGTACAGTGTATATCCACCTTTCGCAGCAATGCAGGCTGCTATTCTCCCATGGAGACGATCGTAGAGATGCTGGATGTAATCCTGTGGAACGGCTTGCCATGCCATTTCCACCTGGCGCCTCAGTTGGACCAGCGTTCGTGCTGGACGTGCAGACCGCGTGAGACGACGCTTCATCCAGTCCCAAACATGCTCAATGGGGGACAGATCCGGAGATCTTGTTGGCCAGGGTAGTTGACTTACACCTTCTAGAGCACGTTGGGTGGCACGGGATACATGCGGACGTGCATTGTCCTGTTGGAACAGCGAGTTCCCTTGCCGGTCTAGGAATGGTAGAACGATGGGTTCGATGACGGTTTGGATGTACCGTGCACTATTCAGTGTCCCCTCGACGATCACCAGTGGTGTACGGCCAGTGTAGGAGATCGCTCCCCACACCATGATGCCGGGTGTTGGCCCTGTGTGCCACGGTCGTATGCAGTCCTGATTGTGGCGCTCACCTGCACGGCGCCAAACACGCATACTACCATCATTGGCACCAAGGCAGAAGCGACTCTCATCGCTGAAGACGACACGTCTCCTTTCGTCCCTCCATTCACGCCTGTCGCAACACCACTGGAGGCGGGCTGCACGATGTTGGGGCGTGAGCGGAAGACGGCCTAACGGTGTGCGGGACCGTAGCCCAGCTTCATGGAGACGGTTGCGAATGGTCCTCGCCGATACCCCAGGAGCAACAGTGTCCCTAATTTGCTGGGAAGTGGCGGTGCGGTCCCCTACGGCACTGCGTAGGATCCTACGGTCTTGGCGTGCATCCGTGCGTCGCTGCGGTCCGATCCCAGGTCGAAGGGCACGTGCACCTTCCGCCGACCACTGGCGACAACATCGATGTGCTGTGGAGACCTCACGCCCCACGTGTTGAGCAATTCGGCGGTACGTCCATCCGGCCTCCCGCATGGCCACTATACGCCCTCGCTCGAAGTCCGTCAACTGCACATACGGTTCACGTCCACGCTGTCGCGGCATGCTACCAGTGTTAAAGACTGCGATGGAGCTCCGTAGCCACGGCAAACTGGCTGACACTGACGGCGGCGGTGCACAAATGCTGTGCAGCTAGCGCCATTCGACGGCCAACACCGTGGTTCCTGGTGTGTCCGCTGTGCCGTGCGTGTGATCATTGCTTGTACAACCCTCTCGCAGTGTCCGGAGCAAGTATGGTGGGTCTGACACACCGGTGTCAATGTGTTCTTTTTTCCATTTCCAGGAGTGTATGTTAATCATCAAGCACTAATTCGTGTAAAAACTGAACATTTTACAATGAAGTGCAACTCTCTGGTAATTGACAAACATATAGTTAATTGTCTTATTGGCATGGACACGATTAGAACGTAAAAAACACAGATTGGCGTAGGTAATGGTAAATGCCACTGTCTTGTGAAGGATCAGATCTTTTCTATTACTTTAGTCAAAACACATGATGAAAGTAAGAAAAACAAACCAGAGTCAGATGTCGTAGTACAATATTCCTTTCCAGCTGTGTATTTCACGACCAATTTGATATTGAACAAGAAGCGAACATTGAGGTTAGTTACGAAATGGTAGAGCAGAAACTAAGTGAGTCACAGGTACTAAATGATATCCAACTTGTTATTTAAGTATGCCAATGTTTTCAGTAAGGATCCAGGAGTAATTGACGGCTACGAACATAAATTTGAAGTACATCCATCTCATATCCTATTCCATGGGAAAAACGAGAGGGAAGAGATCAACCATATGAATAAATGTGGAATTATACAACCTTCAATTTCACCTTATTGTAGACCAATATTACCAGCTGCACCGAATAAAACAGCTTACTATGGAAAAATTTTTACTTAACCTGAATCCAATTCTTATCTCTTTCATAATTTTTCTTCTCAATTTTTGCCTTTTTGTAACACTTGTTCCCCATCGTGTTTCATGCAAACAGAAAATACAGGCAATTAGTTTTTATAATTCACAACAATGTCACAGAAATTTCTTACTATAACCATAGTTAACAAACATTACTCACGACCAGTGCCCAGAAGTCCTGTAACGGTCGCCAGTTGTAATATATATATATATATATATATATATATAATTTTATAAAAAATTAATATAAATAAGAATATTAATATTGTTGCATTGTTAAAATATCTGTGCTAATTGGTGTTCTTTTGGGCATCGGACTTCCTTACATTGTTGTTGAAATTTTTGTTGAAGTTGCAGGCAGTGGAGGACTCCGGTAACACTAGTGCTTTTCGTTATCACGAAAATACCCTTCCTGTAATTTTCCTCTTCACTTACTTCAATAAATAAAATGTTTGATACGGTTCTTTAACGTTATATTGTTCACTCACACATATAATACATCGAGATCGCAATGCTTCATCTCTAAAATCGTACATCCTCATCGTCCTTCTACATATGAGAGAGTTAGACTGTGTCTGTCTGAAACAAAAAAAACTGTACATCAAATTGAATTAGAACATGATTTCGTTTGTCTCCACCTTACCACGCATTCATAATTAACATCTTTGCCAACCCTCTGGTCATTCCGTGTTTCAAATTTTTTATATATAAATCTTAATTTTACTGCACCTGGGGGCTTTTCATCATGTATTTATACATGTTTCAGCATCAGTCGACACCTGGTACATCAGAACCGATAATGCTATTGAACTGTAAATGGAATTATTTCATGTACTGCATATGCACTTCCACAACAGTGAATCTTGAGTGAATTGGAAACCTCTAAAAGGGGGTACCAATTTTTTCTGGCTGTGTAACTGAACCATTGTGTGCAAGTGTTACTCAGAGGCAAAGAGGCTGGCACAGGGCAAAAAGTGCCAAAAGGGTGATGACGCAAAAATAGTGCATTTAAGTAACTACAACAACTTGTTAACAAAATATTTGGAGCTAGTGGTGTTCTCCTGGGATTATTATTTTGTTCATTTTCTTTTCATACATTGTTGTAGTTGTGGTCTTCAGCCCTGAGACTGGTTTGATGAGGCTCTCCATGCTACTCTATCCTGTGCAAGCTTCTTCATCTCCCAGTACCTACTGCAGCCTACATCCTTCTGAATCTGCTTAGTGTATTCATCTCTTGGTCTCCCTCTACGATTTTTACCCTCCACGCTGCCCTCCACTACTAAATTGGTGATCCCTTGATGCCTCAGAACATGTCCAACCAACCGATCCCTTCTTCTAGTCAAGTTGTGCCACAAACTCCTCTTCTCCCCAATTCTATTCAACATCTCCTCATTAGTTATGTGATCTACCCATCTAATCTTCAGCATTCTTCTGTAACACCACACTTCGAAAGCTTCTATTCTCTTCTTGTACAAACAATTTATCATCCATATTTCACTTCCATATATGGCTACTCTCCATACAAATACTTTCAAAAATGACTTACTGACAGTTAAATCTACACTCGATATTAACAAATTTCTCTTCTTCAGAAACGCTTCCCTTGCCATTGCCAGTCTACATTTTATATCCTCTCTACTTTGACCGTCATCAGTTATTTTGCTCCCCAAATAGCAGAACTCCTTTACTACTTTGAGTGTCTCATTTCCTAATCTAATGCCCTCAGCATCACCCGACTTAATTCGACTACATTCCATTATCCACGTTTTCCTTTTGTTGATGTTCATCTTATATCCTCCTTCCAAGACACTGTCCATTCCGTTCAAATGCTCTTCCAAGTCCTTTGCTGTCTCTGACAGTATTAAAATGTCATCAGCGAACCTCAAAGTTTTTATTTCTTCTCCATGGATTTGAATACGTACTCTGAACTTTTCTTTTGTTTCCTTTACTGTTTACTCAATATACAGATTGAATGACATTGGAGATAGGCTACAACCCTATTGGAGATAGGCTACAACCCTGTCTCACTCCCTTCCCAACCACTGCTTAACTTTCATGCCCCTCGACCCTTTCAACTGCCATCAGGCATCTGTACAAATTGTAAATAGCCTTACGCTTCCTGTATTTTACCCCTGCCACCTTCAGAATTTGAAAGAGAGTATTCCAGTAAACATTGTCAAAGCTTATTCTAAGTCTACAAATGCTAGAAACGTAAGTTTGCCTTACCTTAATCTTTCTTCTAAGATACGTCGTAGGGTCAGTATTGCCTCACGTGTTCCAAAATTTCTACGGAATCCAAACTGATCTACCCCGAGGTCGGCTTCTACCAATTTTTCCATCTGTATGTGAAGAATTCGCGTTAGTATTTTGCAGCTGTGACTTATTAAGCTGATAGGTCGGTAATTTTCACATCTGTCAACACCTGCTTTCTTTGGGATTGGAATTATTATATTCTTCTTGAAGTCTGAGGGTATTTCGCCTGTCTCGTACATCTTGCTCACCAGATGGCAGAGGTTTGTCAGCACTGGCTCTTCCAAGGCTGTCATTAGTTGTAATGGAATGTTGTCTGCTCCTGGGGCCTTGTCTCGACTCAGGTCTTTCAGTGGTCTGTCAAACTCTTCAAGCAGTATAGTATCTCTCATTTGATCTTCATCCATTTCCATAATATTGTCCTCAAGTACATCGCCCTTGTATAGACCCTATATATACTCCTTCCACGCTTTCCCTTCTTTGCTACCCATTCTTCTTCTACTGTATTTCTTTCCCCCATTCCTGTCAATTGTTCCCTTATGCTCTCCCTGAAACTCTGTACAACCTCTGGTTCTTTCAGTTAATACAGGTCCCATCTCCTTAAATTCCCACCTTTTTGCAGTTTTAATCCACAGTTCATAACCAATATTTTGTGGTCAGAGTCCGCGCCTGCCCCTGGAAATCTCTTACAATTTAAAACCTGGTTCCTAAATCTCTGTCTTCCCATTACATAATCTATCTGATACCTTCTAGTATCTCCAGGATTCTTCCATGTATATAACCTTGTTTTATGATTCTTGAACCAAGTGTTAGCTATGATTAAGTTATGCTCTGTTCAAAATTCTACCAGGCGGCTTCCTCTTTCATATCTTTGCCCCATTCCATATTCACCTACTATGTTTCCTTCTCTTCCTTTTCCTACTATCGAATTCCAGTCACTCATGATTATTAAATTTTCGTCTCCCTTCACTACCTGTATAACTTCTTTTATCTCATCATTTCTTCGTCATCTGCAGAGCTAGTTGGCATATAAACTTGTACTCCTGTAGTACACAATACTGCGTTCACTATGCTGTTTGTAGTAGCACTCCTATTTTTTTATTCGTTATTAAACCTACTCCTGCATTGCCGCTTTTCATTCATAGTAAGACCGAATTTTCTTTTCACAGACCTTATTCAGCGTGTTTCAGCATTGCATTAACTCGGTCAGCAGTCGAGTCCGTCGGTGGGCGGCGCGGCCGTGTGCACAGTGGTCCCCAGTCCGTCCCTGGGCCTGACGGTCATCTGTCCCCGGAATCCGCTGTTTCGGCGGTAGTCGGCCGCGGGACGAAGAATGATGGCGGGACCGCAACACTCGGTGGCGCGGCGGCTTTGCCGTGATGGATGGCGGCCCGAACCCAAGCGTTGCCCTTGTCCGCCGCTCTGCCACACCCTTCCTCTGTATTACGAAGTATTTCTTAGTTCCGCATGTGAATAGACTTTCTGATACAGTTCAGTATCTGACACCAATCATTGTTGATTGGAGAAGAAGTACAACCTAATTAGTTACTTTCAAATTGTAATGTACCAAACAAGTATTGGGTTTATTAAAATCGGAAGGATGAATAAGAACGGAGATAAATTGATGGAAATCGCAAGAAGGCAATTCGATAACCTCTTGTGAATTAAGTCAATCGAAAACCAGGGCAGAATGCGAATAATGTGCAGAGCTAGGGGCAGAATTTCTAAAATCGAGAAATATAAAGGTGAAGAAATGAAAGTGAGAAAAAGGGAAACACATTTTTTAGGAAGTCTACAGGCGTAGTTGAAAGTTATTCCCATTGATCGTAACCCGATTGTCGAAGAAAAAACGGAGAAAATGACGCAAAATTTTGAGATGGGTGATAAGAGAGCAAGGAGAAGAAGCATGTAGTAACATAGCCAGACGTACTTGTGGGGTTCTGACCACTCATCTCGTATACGGTGCCTAAAGGATGATGCATTCTCGGAATGCTATACAACAGTTCAACCACATAATATTAGTAGTTTTATTTCGATAAAGCGGATTGACAGTACTTAACTTTGAAATAGCAATGGTGTCGCAAGCGATGGGCGACATGCAAACAGGTCAGAATCCTTTACTATATACCTTGTTCATGCAAGTTTGCCACACAGTTTGTGGATCACTAATAACTGCTATCGTAGCACTCACTCCTAGGCCTGTCCGCATACTGTCCGAATACTGAGCGGCCGAGGCTGACAGGAGCGTCGCTTATATTCTCCTCTTGTAGAGGCCGCTCCTGTCGTGGTGCGGTCACAATCAGTGCACCATTGGGCGACGTTGTTTCACCACCATCTCTTCTCTTGCGTTCTTCATCTTCTTTCCGGCTCTTGTGGTTACGCCAGAACAGTACTATTCTTTGTGACAGAAAAAAGAAATTGGTAAAAGAAGTGATGAATAGAATAGAAAGTCAAGAAAACACAGAATGACTAAATGTATGTACAGAACATACAATCAAACACACAAGCTAAGAAGACCAGTACAAAAGAAACTTTTAAAAAGTTTTCGTGAGTCTCGTATGAGTTGTTGATGCTCTTGACCAAACATTATCTTTCAGAAGGTTTTTCCAAAATGGCACCACCGGAGCTATGAAAGAAACTGAGATTCCGACCGGAACTTTCACTGTTAAAAGAAAAAAAAGCGAGAAAATGTGAAAATGTGGTTGCATAATTCAGCCTGTTATACGATAAACTAACAACCTGGTAGATGTACAGTAAGCACCATTCAAGCATCTAGGATCTCACCTAGACAAATTAACAAGTCTATCGCTGCTCCATCAAGAACCGGAAGCCATTTTAGGGTTAATGTCTTTATCGCTATTCTTGACAAAACAAACTTCGACGAAGAGGGTAGATTCTGTACGGAAATTCTCGTCCGCAGCTCGTGGTCGTGCGGTAGCGTTCTCGCTTCCCACGCCCGGGTTCCCGGGTTCGATTCCCGGCGGGGTCAGGGATTTTCTCTGCATCGTGATGACTGGGTGTTGTGTGCTGTCCTTAGGTTAGTTAGGTTTAAGTAGTTCTACGTTCTATGGGACTGATGACCATAGATGTTAAGTCCCATAGTGCTCAGAGCCACTAAGCCACGGAAATTCTCAGTTTCTATAATCTCAAAACACTTCTACCAAAAGTCTTCTCATCTTCAACAAAGTACATGGAGTCAATGATTAGGATCTCAGAAACTCAGGCTACATAGTTCTACAAAGTAATTTGAGAACATGAAATAACTACATTTTTAATCTGAAGGCAGAATTCAAGTTGTGGATTGTAAAACAGAGAAGGGAAAATTAAGTTCAAACACTTCTACCAGACTATGCAGTTGACTGTTTAGAGTTTTGCACTCCAGAAATTTTCTCTTCAGTTACATATTTAACAGTGAACTTCTGTTTTTTTCGTGTGTCAACTACACTGGCAGAAAAGTCTCTCTCGACATTGAAACTCATTAAAACTTGGTTGAGAAACCGTTTGATGCAAAACCGCGTAACTGACCTTGCCTTATAATATGACTGCAGAGACAATATCAACAGAGAAAAAATTAATAGACACTTTATTCTGAGAAGGGGAAAAGAACAGAAAAAATTATATAGCCCTGATTGCAGATAATAGTCAATCAGTTGTACTTCTGTGATGTAAAACGATCGAGTAATTAGCAACCACACACTTAGATTACTCTTTACGATTTCATATAAACACTGAAAACATACGTCAGTCAACTGCTAATATCCATTAAACACCCCAAATATATATTACAAGAGTAAATAACTAATACGAAAAGTATACATACAATAGTCCTTAGGAAAAATATCACATAGGTCCAATTTGAAACATTCAGCATATTAAAAAAAATATAAGATTACATTCAAAACTATTGTTCTATTTAGAATAAGTAAACTTTCGAGCTACTGAACGGTGCGGTATTATTATCATTGTTTACACTGTGCATCTTTCGAGTTATTGGTCGGAAATATATTGTTTTACTAACATAATTAACACCAATATTGCATTTTTACTGCTACTACATTTATTTCAAAGTGAGTCTCTGTGATATCTGGAGCTTTACATCTCGTCCAGAGGTCGTTCTGAAGGCGTATTGAATTGTGCATTACGAAAATAATCACTATTTGAAAACTTAAAACAGTAGTTCAAAATGTGTGGGTAATTACCTTCTGAGGGGTACAACGGATCTTCTTGAGGGGTAAATACAAAATTAGCTCAATGATTTGGCGACTACTCTAAATTAATTTCTCTTAAATAATCTTTATTGTCAATATTCCAGTAGCCTGCCATGTACAATATATCATCAACATGGAAACCATACGAAATATAAAAAATTATTGTTAGAAATTTGCGTAACCAAACACCCCATTGGCTCATTATTTTTTGGTTTTGTGAGAAACGAGGACAATGTATGAGTTTTCTAATAATAATTTTTTAATTTGAAAATGGGAATGTTCATTCATAATGAGTCTAATGCTTGATTTGGTCCTAAACTTTGTTTAGGGTATTGGATGACATTTTGTCCCATTCTGGAGTACTGGTCCCAGACAGGTTGGCAACCACTGAGTTAAAAAACATTATGGCACCAGAATATCCACCTCAACACAGTCAATTATTTACAGCATGTTGCTTCCACTGCAAACCAAAATCGGTAAAAATTTGATTAAAATTTATTTGTATTAGAAGGTTTAAACATACCAGCTACGTTGTAGAAAGAATAACCTACAAATTAAAAAGAATTATAAGCCGCTGATATAAATTTCTGGAAAATAAACTATGTTCATAATTTTACAAAAAATGGTTCAAATGGTTCTGAGCACTATGGGACTTAACATCTGTGGTCATCAGTCCCCTAGAACTTAGAACTACTTAAACCTAACTAACCTAAGGACATCACACACATCCATGCCCGAGGCAGGATTCGAACCTGCGACCGTAGCAGTCGCGCGGTTCCGAACTGCGCGCCTAGAACCGCTAGACCACCGCGGCCGGCTCATAATTTTACAGAAAGAGTACTGATTTTTAAGCTTACCTATCTACATCTACATCTATGTGACTACCCTGCAATTCACACATGTATACCTGGCAGAGGGTTCATTGAACCACTTTCATACTATTTCCCTATCTTTCCACTATCGAACAGCGCACGGGAGAAACAAACACTTAAATCCTTCCCTGTGGTCTCAAATTTCTCTTATTTTATTATGATGATTATTTGTCGCTATGTAGGTGGACGTCAACAAAATATATTCACATGGGAGAAGAGAGCTGGAGACTGAAATTTCGTGAAAAGATCCAGCCAGAACGGAAAACGCCTTTATTTGAACGACTTCCACACCAACTCGTATTTTATATCTGTGACACTCTGTTCCCTATTTCGCGATAATATAAAACTAGTTGTCTTTTTTCGAAATTTTTCGATGACCTGCATTAATTCTGTCTGATGCGGATCCTAGTCAAGCTTCAGAAGATGACGGATAAGAGTAATGTTAGCAGTCTCTGCAGTAACCTGTTACATCTTATATGTGTTCTGCCACCGAAACGCAGTCCTTGGGCAGCTTTAGCCAGAAAATTATCTATGTGACCGTTCCAGTTTAAGTTATTCTTAATTATAATCCATAAATATATTGCTTAATTGCAGCCTTTATATTTGTGCCATTCATTGTGTAACCGACATTTAGTGGATTTCTTTCAGTACTCATGTGGATGACCTGACAATTTTCATAGTTTAAAGTCAATTGCTACTTTTAGTACCACACAGGTATCTTATCTACATCATTTTGCAGCTGGGTTTGATCTTTTTATGAATTTACTCGACTTAAATGGCAGCATCATGAGCAAACAGTATACAAAGGCAGCTGAGATTGCCTCCTAGAAACGTTTGTATAAATTAGGGACACCAGAAGCAACTGAAATACTACCTTGTTGAACACCAAATATCACTTCTGTTTTAGTGGGTGACTTTCCACCAGTTACTAAAAATTGTGACCTTTCTGGCAGGAAATCACGAATCCAGTCTCACAACTGAGACGATACTCGATAGACTCTCAATTTGATTAGAAATAACCAGTAAGCGAACGATATCAAAACCCTTCTGGAAATTTAGAAGTATGCAAGAAATCCGACAGCAAACATTACTTCACTTGCATACGAGAGATGTTTTCAGAATTCATGCAGTCTGTGTTATAATATGAGGTCTATTTGGAAAGTAAGGTTCTCTCGGTCGCAAAATGAAAATTGTCGTACGTCCGACCGTTGTATCTGCACAGTGAGTGTACTAATGTGTCCAAACTTAGCTTACCACTTAGCGCGCAAATGGACAAAACCTTTGAACTGTCTTCTCAAGCCCAGAGTGTCAAACAGACAGTCTAAAAAAATATGACCCTGGCCCTGTAAGGCAGCTAATATCAGTTGCGGATGGTAACAAAAATCATTAGAAATGCTGCTGTCAAAAACCTAGAATTCATGAATTAATAAAAGTGAAAGTTTGGGGTCTATTCTAGAAAGACAAAACAGCTACATCCTTTTTTACTCTATGTATAATTTATCAACTGTTGCTTTCAAGGGTCAAGTGATGAACAACAATCATGCTAAATTACTTTTGATAATCCATAACAAAATATTTAATTCTTGGACATATTGAAATGACAGTTATTCAAATGGTTCAAATGGCTCTGAGCCCTATGGGACTTAGCTTCTGAGGTCATCAGTCCCCTAGAACTTAAAACTATTTGAACCTAACTAACCTAAGGACATCACACACATCCATGCCCAAGGCAGGATTCGAACCTGCAACCATAGCAGTCGCGCAGTTCCAGGCTGTAGCTCCTAGAACCGCTCAGCCACTCCAACCAGCAAATGATAGTTAATAAAATTTTTATGTCTACACACGAAAATTTTCTATCACAGGAAATAATGAATATTACAAATCCCCATCAGCTCATTTAAATCTGCATTGTCATAGCTGGTCAATGCTCTGAGTTGGTGCAGAATAAATTTACTTTTTGAACCAATGAAAAACTCTGATGTACTCATTGTGAGGGTAGGTTAGCATCCTAGCTTTTGATACCCAATGGTCAAGCCACATGCTAGTTGGAGTGGGCAAAATGTAGACTCAATATTGACTGTGGCCTAATGAGTGATGGTACTTAACAAGCGGCATCTGAAACGGCGTTGCCTCGTGCTGGATCTGAAATGCCAATTCCCTACTCTGGCCTTGACTGTATTCACTCATTTGCAACTTTCCTGCATTCCTTAGAATGTTAATCTTTCCCTAGTGGAAATAATGACTATTACACACTCGCTATGAGTTGGAGCGACTTGCCCAATTTCTTTTCCCGCAAAAATTCCCGCAGGAACATTTAACTTCTGCTTTGCTCCCTGTCGCCAAGATACGCCAAGCGTATCGTCCTCACTTTGCGGAAAGCAAACTCTCAACGTCTTCGCTTATTTACACACACTTGTGCGGTCCGCCGAGAGAGAGAGAGAGAGAGAGAGAGAGAGAGAGATCGCCAATATTTGGTCTCAAAATGCTTTTATATAATATGGATGTCCCCACTGTGTCGCGTCTGCATCGCCAAGTATGGCTTCAGCCAATCACCATCTCGCTGGAGGTGAATAAATGTTTTTATTTTTCTTTCTGGGTCGTGAGATATCCCTGTTAATGAAGTGCAGCCATTTACCGTCGGCCATGGCCTTATTTATGCTAAAAGGAAGAATGTTTTGTTCTGGTCTTATTCATTTCTGCGCTGAAGCTCGCTGTTCTCTTGCTAATTGGAGTTTTATGATGTCATTAGCCACCTGCTCGGTTTGTCTCCAAAATGCATTTCACTTTAACTTGTCTGTTTCATGCCAATTTCCATATTTTGGTAGAGATTGTATTGTTAGTTTTTGGGTACATGAGATTAACTGCAATTACCATTTGTTGATATAATGTAATTATTATTTTCTGAGGATCTCATACAGAATCGTACTGTCACTATGGATAGGGTTCATGTAAGAGCCATCAAAATCTGGACGCCTTACACATGCCATCCGTTCTCAATTAATTTTGTGCTGCTGTGATCAGTGGTTAAGGCATTGCCAACTGCAGTACGAAATTGTAATTCCAAATAATTTAATCATTGTCCACATACTTGTCAATCTTATGGTAGATGATATCGTTTTATCATTATATTTTTTTGGGCTAATTGATTTGAAATGTATTGCTTCACAAGGCATTTTACACCCCTGGCCATTAAAATTGCTACACCAAGAAGAAATGTAGATGATGCATTCATTGAACAAATTTATTGTACTAGAACTGACATGTGATTACATTTTCACCCAATTTTGGTGCATAGATCCTGAGAAATCAGTACCCAGAACAACCACCTCTGGCCATAATAACGGCCTTGATACGCCTGGGCATTGAGCCAAACAGAGCTTGGATGGCATGTACAGGTAGAGCTGCCCATGCAGCTTCAACACGATACCACAGTTCGTCAAGAGTAGTGACTGGTATATTGTGATGAGCCAGTTGCTCGGCCACCATTGACCAGACGTTTTCAATTGGTGAAAGATGTGTAGAATGTGCTGACCTGTGCAGCAGTCGAACATTTTCTGTATCTAGAAAGGCCTGTACAGGACCTGGACCATGCGGTCGTGCATTATCCTACTGAAATGTGGGGTTTTGCAGGGATCAAATGAAGGGTAGAGCCACAGGTAGTAACACATTTAAAATGTAACGTCCACTGTTCAAAGTTCCATCAGTACGAACAAGAGGTGACCAAGACGTGTAACCAATGGCACCCCCTACCATCGCGCCGGGTGAAACGCCAGTGTGGCGATGACGAATGCATGCTTCCAATGTGCGTTCACTGCGATGTCGCCAAACATGGATGTGACCATCATGATGCTGTAAACAGAACCTGGATTCATCTGAAAAAATGACGTTTTGCCATTCGTGCATCCAGGTTCGTCGTTGAGTACACCATCGCAGGTGCTCCTGTCTCTGATTCAGCATCAAGGATAACCACAGCCATGGTCTCCGAGCTGATAGTCCATGCTGCTGCAACCATTCGTGCAGATGATTGTTTCATTGCAAACGTACCCATTGGTCGACTCAGGGATCGACTCGTGGCTGCATGATCCGTTACAGCCATGTGGATAAGATGCCTGTCATCTTGGCTGCTAGTGATACGAGGCCATTGGGATCCAGCACGGCATTCCGTATTACCCTCCTGAACCCACCAATTCCATATTCTGCTAACAGTCATTGGAACTCCAACAACGCGAGCAGCAGTGTCGCGATACGATAAACCGCAATAGCGATTGGCTACAATCCGATCTTTATCGAAGCCGGAAATGTGATGGTACGCAGTTCTCCTCCTTACACGAGGCATCACGACAACGTTTCACCAGGCAACGCCGGTCAACTGCTGTTTGTGTATGAGAAATCGGTTGGAAACTTTCCTCATGTCAGCACGTTGTAGGTGTCGCCACCGGCGCCAACCTTGTGTGAATGCTCTGAAAAGCTAATCATTTGCATATCACAGCATCGTCTTCCTGTCGGTTACATTTCGCGTCTGTAGCACGTCGTCTTCGTGGTGTAGCAATTTTAATGGCCAGTAGTGTATATTTAGATGATTATTATTTGTCTTTACGGTCATTTATAGATAATAATTTGACTAATCTTACAACATTTTTCTCTAGCACTTGTGGTTAAATTGTATGAAAATGTTTCATCCACCCTTTAGATTCTCTCTTTACAATAACTTCAGGCTTTCCACAATTCTCAAATATTTGTGATATTGATGATTGTGAAAGATGAGTGAAGATAAGGAAACGTTCGTTTCTCGTATATCTACACTCAACACTTAAATGCTACATCACTATTTAAATTTTCATCATAAACGCACATGTATGTAATTAAGTGAACAATATATATGTAAAATAGTTAATATTTTTGTATATTTCTATACAAATCAGCACAAAATTTATGTTCATTGACAATATTTATCATTAAAACCACATGTTTGTAAAATATCTACAATAAACCAATTCTTATTAACATATATCTAGATTGGATGGACATTTACAAATTACTTATGGAATACAAAATATAAGACATGGTACACTTACGGATAATCTTTAACAATTTACAAATCGATTTACTAAATACAAGCAAAACACGTAACTCAATGGTACAGGTGCAACTGAGTATTTACAGGCATCTAAACTCCTTGCTGAAGTGATTATCTCTTACACCCTTTAAAATATTACTATAAATTTGTCACACACATCACTTTCTTTCTTAATGCACTTTACACATTGAAATTTGGCAGGGTTTGCTTCCCAATGCTGCTGTCCATCAGCTATGGCTGTTGCTGCTAGTAAGTTGTAGACTCTGTCCGATGTTGATGAAGATTATCGACATTTACAGTTCTGAGTGTTTGAGCACGAATGCCATTGCATGTTAGATTCCATGTTGCATTGTTTTGACGACAAACTGCTCATCCAAAGGCAATGCCATGATGTGACTACATAGGTAGGTGGCATAATCCTTTATTGGCGTAGTTGCCATCACGGTTAATGAGTTTAGCCCCTCAATGTTTGTTGCATCTTGATGTCCCCATCGTGCACACTCTGTTTGGTGGTTTCACAGCCTTTGGTTGGTTTGATAGTTAGAATGAAATAAATGCCATGGTTTTGTTGAATATTGCTTTCTGTTGACTCAGCCAAATCTCATACTGGTTTAAGGTATAGGATTTACAAAGAAATCTTGCTGTCTTCTGCCCTCATCTTGGGACCCTTTCTTCTCTTCGTTACTTGCTGTGTGTTCATGTCTTCTTTCTTGGAACTTACAACTTCTTGGGCATAGGGGTAGGATATGTTATTCAGTGAAAGTATTCAGAATGACTACCAGCAATGTTGTTGTGAGCTATGGTCAAGTCTGAATAGATAATTTCTGAAGTGATATATCTGTTTTCAGTTATGAGCTTCTCCATCTGGAGTATTGAGAGAAATATTCTGAGTTTATTTTTCCAGGTGGTTGTACTAATGAGCTGTTGCAGATGGTTTGCTATTTTTCATCACTGCTAAGGAGTGTGCTTGGCTCTTCCTTGTAGGTGTGCATCTTATGTGTCCCTCATTCCGAATCGGTTTTTCTGTTCTCTTACCAATGGGGTGAGGTACTAATGTGAAGTGTGAGACAGTAAATTCCTTCATTCTGTCTTCAGTCTGTCGCCAATGCCATATTGTGCAATCGTATAAACTCTCACACTCAGCCCATAGCTACCAATCGACTTTCTGTTTCTATCGTCAGCTTCGCTCCCTTCTCCAGACGATTGTAATGATGTCATGGTGTGTGCCTTCTTTGACTAATTTCTTTTACTATGACTTTTGCTTAATACTACTACTTACAAGTTTCTTTATGTAAATTTACTATAACCTTAACATTTCAATATTTACATGAATAATACAAAAATGAGGGTTAAATAGCTTTTTAGCAGTTTACAGAAGAAATTAAAATATATCCCTGACACATTAAGTTACTTCATTTTATAATGGTTCCTTTACTTCTTGAATTGATGATGTGTAGACTAGTTAATTAATACATCATGCAATTAGTTTTCCTTCGTAATTTTTCATATCCTAACCAACTTAGATTAGTATTATTGTATCTATATTTGAATATTTACATGTTTACAGCTCTTGAGATCTGCTGCTACCTGAAAAATATCTACATTATTTGGCTGTATCATCTGTGACCCATTTATATTTTAGTTTTCATGGCTAATTACCGTATGACCACTGTAAGAGTTATCATTCATTATAAGCCTTTAGGTGGCTTACATGATAGAGACCTATATATGTTCCTGTTCTTGTGTTCACCAATTCTACTGCATTTGCATGGGCCACTGTACTAATTAACATGGGTCCCATATAACCTGGATAGAATTTATGGCAAACTTGTTTTACTTTCCAGAATGAAATTTTCACTCTGCAGCGGAGTGAGCGCTGATATGAAACTTCCTAGCAGATTAAAACTGTGTGTGGGACCGAGACTCGAACTCGGGACCTTTGCCTTTCGCAGGCAAGTGCTCTACCACTGCGCTACCCAAGCACGACTCACGCTCCGTCCTCACAGCTTTACTTCTGCCAGTACCTCGTCTCCTACATTCCAAACTTTACAGAGGCTCTCCTGCGAACCTTGCAGAACTAGCACTCCTGAAAGAAAGGATATTGTGGAGACATAGCTTAGCCGCAGCCTGGGAGATGTTTCCAGAATGAGATTTTCACTCTGCAGCGGAGTGGAAATGTCCCCCAGGCTGTGGCTAAGCCATGTCTCCACAATATCCTTTCTTTCAGGAGTGCTAGTTCTGCAAGGTTCGCAGGAGAGCTTCTGTAAAGTTTGGAATATAGGAGACGAGGTACTGGCAGAAGTAAAGCTGTGAGGACGGGGCGTGAGTCGTGCTTGGGTAGCTCAGTGGTAGAGCACTTACCCGCGAAAGGCAAAGGTCCCGAGTTCGAGTCTCGGTCTGGCACACAGTTTTAATCTGCTAGGAAGCTGTTTTACTTTATTAGATAATAGTGAGTTCTAACAATAACTAACCGTCCCACCGTGAATATGCATGCGGATGCACCTTTGTCTACTCTGAGCTTCCTCTTTGCAGCTGCTCATTCAATGTTCTCGAGTGCTAATTTTATTATTTGGTGGTGTAATGGTCTTCTGGATGGGCGGGGGGGGGGGGGGGGATAGAAGATTACAACTTCTCTTACTCTATCCAATGGTCTTTAATGTTTGAGCACTATGACTGCTGATAATCGTGTAATACAGTGCTGCATTTCGCTAATAATAGTCTGTAAATTACGTAAATTATCATCCCATGTGGTATGTCATGAACTACAGTACAGACAACTCTATATGCCATTGTACTTAATTGTTCGTTCTGCACAATTGGCACTTGGTTTGTACCTGGTTATGAAGATGGGCTTAATTTTATGACTTTTTAAAGTCGCCAACCAAGGTTTTGTGCTATATTGGGGCCTATTATCTGAAATTAACCTTTATACACGCCCTACCTGCTTGAGGAAATCATGTTGTAATGCTTTACTTATCGTAACACCAGTTGTATGTTTCAAAGGGGTCAAAGTGACATTCTTTGATGATAATTCTGAAACTGCAAAGATAAACATGTTCCCATTCCTTTGGTAATGGTCCCATCAAATCTGTTGCTGCTAGATGTTTTTGCTTTTTCAGTATTATGGGTGACAGTGGTGGTCTGGTCTGAAAAGTAATGTGCTTGGCACAATGGCAATCCTTACACTTCTTCAGTTGGTGCTGAATACATCTTTCCATGTTGGGGAAATGTGCTGTCTCTTTAAGTTTGATAAAACACTTCTTCACCCAAAGTGTCGCCAGCCGGGGTGGCCGAGCGGTTCTAGGCGCTACAGTCTGGAACCGCGCGACCCCTATGGTCGCAGGTTCGAATCCTGCCTCGGGCATGGATGTGTGTGATGTCTTTACATTAGTTAGGTTTAAGTAGTTTTTAAGTTCTAGAGGACTGATGACCTCAGAAGTTAAGTCCCATAGTGCTCAGAGCCATTTGAACCATTTGAACCCAAAGTGCCCAATAGTTAATTGAGTGTACCATATATATTTGTTCACGAGTCCATCAGGAACGCATACTGTCCATAAACTTGTACTTGGGTATCATCTATAGAGCAGCACGTCGTTCTTCAGCAAATAATGCTGACGAATGTCAACCGTGTTCTTGTCTTTCAGCTTATGTTTGACCCTTAACACCTCTGGGTCTTTATTCTGATTGTCTGAAATGTTTGAGAAAGCTGTTGTTATGTATATATAAGAATATACAGCCTACAGTTGCAGGTTAGCTTTATCGTTCACCTATGTTTCAACGTTGTTATAACATCTTCTTCAGAACCTGCAAAAGCTGGTATTATAATGTGCTAGTAAATTATATTAGATATCGTCATCCTATAGGATGCAACGTGTAGTACTTACATAAAATATTATTTAAATGTTTGCCTAAAAAAGCCATGTCCTAAGTCAACTTTATAAAACTTGATGCATGACCATAAGGTTTTGTCACTTCTATTAAACAAGCTGTAGCAAATTCACTTTAGGCCCGTTGTATGGGCCTCGTCGTGTGACTAGAGACTGCAGACCGTGAGGGCTTCGCGGTGTGCCTCACAGAGGGCGGCGCACATGCGCGAGACGTATGGAATCAAACTCTTATTACGCACGCGTCAGATAACATTTTTGCTATGAATTAATTTTATACTTTACTATTGTAAGTTAATCACAGTAACCAGCATGACTAAGTCTTAAATTCTACTTCAGAGCCTTATAAACTGACCAACAAATCTCATATCAACATCTGTAGGAAAGGTTCTATTATTACAGAATCTGTAGTGGTAACATGCATTATGAATTATTGTAAACCGAATATAGGTTTATGATATAATTGCGTCACTATCTTTGGATCATAGCCATTATTCTGTACAATACTCTGGAGAATTTTTAATTCTTTTTCGAGGTTGATATCTGACAACGGGATCATAAGAAAACGGTAAAAGGGCAACGACTTTAGTAAACACAAATACTCAAACCCAAGATCTGACCAAAAAATGGTTATTGGTTCCTTATATAGGTAATGTCTCTTACAATAAGATAGGCACCTGTTGAAAAATTCAGGTTTTAAAATTTCCTTCTCGACGAGTAATAGTTTAAAGCGAAATTTGATTCATACCCTTGAGAAAGACTGTGATAAGTCAGCGAAATCAGGCGTATATAAGATTATGTGTGATGATTGCCCATGTTATTACATAGGTCAAACACGCAGAGCTATAGCAGTAAGGTTTAAAGAACATCTTCCAATAAAGGCTTAGGAACACGGGGGTTAGCCTTTGCAGAACATCTGGTGCAAATGGCTCATACACCTAAACCTTTACGTGACGTAGAGTTACTACATCATGAAGTTAAAGGCTATAGACTCGACACGTTTGAGGAACTACAAATTTATGCACACCTAATTAAAGATAGAGGCAATTTACTGAATGATCAACTGTATCTAAAAAATAGGGCATACTTCGAAGGCTTCCAGCCTATATTAGGTTTACAATAATTTATAATGCATGTGACCATATTTTTCCCTTCATTGTTATTTGCTCACCTTATACAAAGGCGGGCTGGCAGCGGATTACATCTACTCCGCTCTTCAGCCACAAGAGTTACAAGAATTGAGAAAAAGGAGACAGAAAAGTAACAAATAGGAGGTTATAAAACAGGTGAGACAAGAAATAAAAAACATGAAGCTGTTCACACTCGACGAAAAACACACGAAAATACTGTCGGCACTGCACACAAACACTGACGAATGAGACAGTACAAGTGAACGAGGAGCGTGGCAGTGAAAAACACAAAATTACAATCACGACAGCGCAGACACAAAACTGATGGTGATGATCTCTGGCGCGCGAATTTCCACTTAGCGTGTGCGAGACCAGGGACCTGCCAAGAGGGGCAGAAGGTGGTGGAGGAGGGAGAGAGGAGAGCAGAGATGCCAATGGCAGGGGAGGTGGGGGGGAGGAATGAAGGTAGGAGGGGGTTGGGGAAGCCTGGGGGAGGATGGGGGGGAGGAAGGGAGGATGGAGGGAAGGAGAGAGAAGGCAGAGAGGGTGCCCTAAGGAAAGGACACAGGATGTGGGATGGGACCATCATAGTTGATAGGAGGGGTAGATGGAGGGGAGGAAGACATTATCAGAGAGGGGAAGCTGGTGGAAGCCACCCTGGGAGAGGGTATGGAGAGTGGAGAGATGGAGAGAAGGTGGGACGTGGAAATACAGGCGTGGCAGCGGACGGGGGCAGGAGAGGATGTGAGAGACAAGCGGGTGAGGGGGATCTAATTTACAGGAAGTGTATAGGATCCGTATCCGCTCAAAGAAGAGGAGGAGGTGGGGGAACGGAATAAGGTCGTAGAGGATCCATGTGGGAGAGGGGAGACGGATACAATAGGCGAGGCGGTGTGCATGGCGTTCAAGGATTTGAAGGTATTTGTAAAAGGTAGGAGGGGTGGAGATTTGGCAGGACAGGCATAGCAGAGGATAGGGCAGATGAGGGATTTATAGGTGTGGAGGATGGTGGAGGGGTCCAGACCCCACGTACAGCCAGAAAGGAGCTTGAGGAGACGGAGCCGGGAGCGTGCCTTGGCTTGGATTTTCCAGAGATGGGGGGTCTGGGAGAGGCGACGGTCGAGGGTGACGCCAAGGTACTAAAGGGTGGCAGTGAGGGTGATAGGACAGCCATAGATGGTGATATAGAAATCGAGGAAGTGGAAGGAAGGGGTGGTTTTGCCTACAATGATCGCCTGGGTTTTGGAAGGATTGACCTTAAGCAACCACTGGTTGCACCAAGTGGTGAACCAGTCAAGATGGGATTGGAGAAGGTGTTGGGAGTGCTGCAGGGTGGCGGCAAGGGCAAGGAAGGCAGTGTCATTGGTGTACTGGTGAAGGTGGATGGGGGGTGAAGGCTTCGGCATGTCCACAATATACAAAAGGTACAGAAGAGGGTAGAGGACGGAACCTTGGGGCACACCAGTGGAGGGGAAAAAGGTGTAGGAAACTGTGTTATGGATGGTGACATAGGAAGGACGTTGGGAAAGAAAGGAGCCGATTAGACGGACGTAGTTAATAGGAAGGGCGAAGGTTTGGAGCTTGAAGAGGAGACCGGACTGCCACACGCTGTCATAGGCTCGTTCAAGATCAAGGGAGAGGAAGAGAGTGAAGTGACGGGAATTAAGCTGTTCAGAGAGGAGATGAGTGAGGTGAAGGAGAAGGTCATCGGAAGAGAAGGGTGGACATGTGATTACTACAGATTCTGTAATAATAGAACCTTTCCTACCGATGTTTATATGAGATTTGTTGGTCAGTTTATAATGCTCTGTAGTAGAATGAAAAACGTAGTCATGCTGGATACTGTAATTAACTTACAATAGTAAAGTATAAAATTAATTCATAGCAAAAATGTTGTCTGACACGTGCGTAGTAAGAGTTTGATTCCATACGTCTCGCCCATGCGCGCCGCCCTCTGTGAGCCACACCTTGAAGCCCTCGTGGTCCTCAGTCTTTAGTCACACCAGGAGGCCCATACAACGGGCTTAAAGTGAATTTGCTAAAGCTTATTTAATAGAAGTGACAAAACCTTATGGTTATACATCAAGTTTTATAAAATTGACTTAGGACATGGCTTTTTTAGGCAAACATTTAAATAATATTTTATGTAAGTACTACATGTTGCATCCTGTAGGATGACCATATCTAATATAATTTATTAGCACATTATAATACCAACTTTTTGCAGGTTCTTAAGAAGACGTTATTACTAACATTGAAACCTAGGTAAACGATAAAGTTAACCTGCAACTGTAGGCTGTATATTCTTATATAAACAATATCAGTTGCTGTCGCTGCATAAAAATGTTAAAAATTACTGTTGTTATGTAGTTTTTAAAAGGAACTCCTCTCATGTAATATATATCAAGTCCCTCTTCATCTGCACTGAAGTTTGTGTTACTTGGGGTTGCATCTTGTGGCCGCCGGAAAAGAAAACTGCTAAGGTGTTTGCCGGTCCTGGGAAGTGTTTTACACAGAAATCATACTCGTGCAAGATTAAAATCCACCTTGCTACCTTACCATGTGTCGATTATGCTGTGAGTAAAAACTCAAGAGCTTTATGATCTGTGTATACAATAGTTTTCCTTCAGAACAACAAATGTCTAAACGCTCGGAAACCCCAGACTATCGCTAAAGCTTCCAGCTCTGTAACGGAATAGTTCCTCTCACTTTTTGATAACACATGACTCGCAAATGCAATGGTCTTATGCGTTATCTCTCCATCTTGTTTGTATTGTTGAAATAATACTATGCCTAACCCAGTCTTGGCACTGTCCGTTGCCATGCAGAAATCTAACATAAGATCTGGGTGTGGCAGTATCGGTGCTTCTGCTAATGCCTTTTTCACCTTCTGAAATTCTTGTTCTGCAGTATTATCCCATATCCATGGAGTGTCTGTATGGCTAAACTGCACAATCAGGGTGTAGCTATACAGCTGAACTTTTTAAAATATGTTACTAGTCCCAGAAAGCCTCTGAACTTCTTCCTATTATATAGTGTTACAAAATTTCTTATTGCCTCTAGTTTTTCTGGGTTCTGTTTTATTCCCTGTGGAGATATGACATGTCCTAGGAAGTCTATGTGTTGTGAAGCAAATTTTGATTTTTCAAAGTTTACTGTAACCCCATGTTCGTTAAGTGTTTTCAGTAAGGTATCCAGACTTTCGTTACGTTTTTCCCATGAGGACACTGCTATAGGTATGTCACCCGCATAACTTGTCAATCGCTCCTGTAACTCCTTAGGTAGTATACTTCCCAGACCTCGAATAAAAGCTGCGGGTGAAATGTTCAGTCCGAAGGGGAGTCTTTTAAACCAATAACACCTTGCAAAATCAGTAAATGCAGTATATTTCCTGCAGTCAGGAACTAATTGAATTTGCCAAAAGCTAAATTGTAAATCTAGTGAAAAGAATACTTTTACATTATGAAACTTTTGGAGCAAGTCTTCTAGTCTCTCAGGATGATCTGTTCCTGGAACTATGATTATGTTAATTTGTCTGGAATCTAACACCAAATGTATTGTTCCATCCTTTTCTTCCACAATACGTAACGGGCTGTTAGAAGCTGAAGGCACCATCTTGTTCCATCTTATTTAAATCCAAGAACACAGCACGTCAGTAATTTAATGGGATGTTATATGGAGCTACTCTAAAAGGCTTATGGTCCTTAACCTCGAATCTGTGTTGTAGATCTTTCAATGCTCCAGGTTTCAGTTCAAATCAGTACCAAGCTTGCATAATATTCCATCTAATTACAACCTTTGCTGATCTGTTAACCCCTCAAGACTTCGTATTTTTTTTCGATCTCTGTGTAAACGTCTTAAAGTATTCCCAAGTCCATAGGCACTGGTTCGTTCGTCCATAGATATTGCGGATTATTCTGATGAGCAGTATCTCCATCTACTTGCATTTGTAACTGTGTATAATTTCGACACATTTCTTCATGTCTCAGGTTTTCCTCGAATTTCAAGGTGATTTCTCCTAAAATGACACTTCCTCTGCCGATATACAACCCAGCTTTATGTTGATTGAGGAAGTCAGCTCTGATAATCATATCAACTGCCGTATTTGGTACTATGACAAAATTCGTTTCTATTACATGACCCTGGCAATCAAATGCAGGTCTTGTCTGCCTTGTGATGTTCGACGAACGTCCCATAACTGGTCGATGTACTTTGTCCTTTCATGTTTCTAACACTAATAAGTTATTGTCAGAATTGCAACGATTGAATGAGTGCTCGGATATCGCCATTAACGCACTCCTACTATCAACTATTGCGTTAATGACAATATCCTTGACTGTTACATGAAGTATCGGACTTATCGCTGAAGTACTCTCGTCTTCAACTTCCTCCATTAATATGCCTTCAATTACTTCGTAATTTAACCAATGTACATGTGTTTGTTCTGTCACAACTGGATGTTTATGGACATCTATAGTTGCGTCATTTTCCATTAACATTTGATGGTCTTCATCGAGAGGTTGGGAAGAAGTCCTTCCCTTTTTTAAATTGTCCAGCTTTAGTCTCGCTGCTTCTAGATAAGCTTCTAAGGTAACCAATATAGATTTTAAATCCTCATTTTCACACCTTGCTACTTCCTTTAAGTTGTCTCCTCGCCACACATCTGTGTAGCCGTTTTTAATTTGGATTTTAGAGCCTGGCAAGTATTCTTTAAGTGTGACAGTACTCCACTCTTAGATTCTGGGGAGTTAGATTCTACGTTAAGTGTATCTGTACTTGCAGCCTGATTCAACTCGTTATCACATTTGAGAGTTGCAGATTCAAATTTTCAGCTGTGTCGTGGTTTATTATAACGGCGTTGTATGTGTCTCGTGTGATGATTACATAGTCTCGGTAATACTGCCGTACTATGTCCTCCTATGTGCCCAAATTGTATAGATTTGAATCTGATTTATAAGACTGTTCACATATTTTATTATCTGGTTCGTTTTCCGGTCCAGACGGGATATTTTCGCTGTCATTTTCCTCTCCATAATCGACTGGTTCCTCCCGATTTTGTTCGATTCCCGCAATCCACAATGCCTCTGACTCTTTCTGCTTTCCTTCCAAAGTATTGTGGAAGGATTTTAGTAGATCCTGTATCGTGTCGAAGTTTTGATCGGGTGTACTTATCCGTACTTCCTTCTTTTTTTTAAGATCTGTATTAGCCGTATTTTGTCGGTTAATACTATCGTCTTGACCAATGGTAGCATCACAATTTAGAGTAGGATATTTATTATCCTGCTGAAAATCATTTTTCGTCTGTGCAGAATCAAACATCCGCACCATATACATAAATGCTTCGTCATAATCAAATGGTTCATTACTAGGCACTGCTGGGAGTTCATCCTCATCGTCAGTGTCAACCCAACCTAACTCCTCCCAACACTTCAGTTCTGACTGCCTCCCTATTTGTAATATCTTTGTGGATACCTTTGATGATCATTCTGTCGTTCTTGTTCCCAATTACGATTCCTTTACGTCACACCTTAACCTATTTTTTTTTTTTTTGCGGACGCCTTGTCATCCCTTTCTGCAGAAAGTGTGTTATCTGCTTGAACTCCAGCAATAGCTAACTTCAGTCAATCCTCATGCTTACCAGGATTTGGTGGTCTTAATTCAAACATCCGTCTGTGGTTCGTTTCTCCAGTAATTACCGGAAGTATTTGCTTGTGTCTGCGTTCCCGCACCACCTCCCTATCTGCTTTTTCTCCATGGACCTGGAGATCACTGATTAAAGTCAGTCTGTCGGTTATCCTGAGTTCTCCAGTTTCCATTCCTGTTTTCGTCTACATTCCGCCTAACCACTACTAAAACAATATCCATTACGCTGTGGTCTACTGCTTCCACTACTCCCATTTCCGTAATTGTTCCATTTCGTTCCAAAACTCAATCCCAATACTGGCCTACCATCGCTACCATTATTGTTATTCTCTTTACTATTATGTGTTCTTTCAGAATTACTCTGTCCTGAATAGCAACGTCTTTGAGAGTCGTTTTCATTCATGAATTCTATTGCTCTCAAAACACCGTTGAAAGTGTCTACATTAACGCCCTCACGTCCTTTCAAGGTTTGTTGATACTTCATTGGTAGTTGCGTTTCGTATATTTGAATCAATTCGCCGTCGCTATACGGGTTATCTAGGTATTGATTCCTTTTAACCACATTCTCAAAGAATTTGACTGCTGTTTTCTCACGCGAATTTTCGAATGAAACATTTTGTAATAATCCATATTTTATTATGATTTGAGCTTCAGGAGACAAATATCTTCCTATAAAGGCAGCTCTAAACGAATCATACGAATCGCAAGTTTCTGCAATCTTCTGCATAGTTTCAGCAACACTTCCCTCCATATGTTCGCAAATAAAAACTCTAACTTATGTTTCAATGGCCAGTGTGTCGGTATTCCTACTTTAAATTGGTTAAAAAATGTGCAGAGGTGGGGAATATATGTATTTACCTATAAAGTGCTTGTATTTCCGCAGTGTAAGAAAGTGGTTATCATCGATCCTCTCTGTGATGTACCTGCTGAGTTTTGAAGACTGGAATTCTGCGCTTGGTTTGCGTCAAATCTACGCAGACGTGTGTAACTTAATTTATTCTGCGACATTTGTGCAGTAGAATCACTTACAGGTCACATTGCGCAATATGCGTGCATAACGCCCACTACCGGCTCTGTATCTTGACGTGTAAGCAATTCTGGCTCGTTAGACCCCGTACTGTAACCGGTCGGTTTCATCCTACAGGTTGTGGCGTTGCGTAACGCGTCACTGTAGTCTGATCAGCGTATGTCACGCTTTGTGCTTGACGTGTTGAACCTTGCTGCAAACCACGCTCTTGTATTCTAAATTGACCTGTTATTCTTTCTTGAACAAGTGGTCGCAATCCAAACTGTTCCCTAAGGTTACCGTGATGTCCTGGCGTACGCTGGTTTGGACTAATTTCCCGTTCGTGGTTTGCGGTTTCGGACTGGCATCCACATGTGCCTTTACGTCTTACGTCACATATAATTTCGAGTATCCTTTCTGTCGTATTATCGGCAGCTGTTGATTTTACAGTATTCACAATAGTATCTACCGACACTGAAGTGCATTCTGTTCTCGTCTGCGACTCCTCACTAATGCTTTCAACGTCCCTACGACTTTTGATCGAACGTGAAACTTCCGATCTCAGCTGTTGAAATTGGTGTTCGTTTTTCTCTTGTATGTTTAAAATACGAGCATCGAATTTCTTTAATGCCGCTTTTGTCGTCCTTTTGTGAAACGTCGTCTCAGCAATAACATGTTACACCTTCGTCGTCGTTTTGATGGCAAAACCTTCGAACTGTTGTTTAACCTTTTTGACATTTTGTTGTGAATCTTCACGCAACGCAACCATATCTCTTTGCACAGTGTCAGTGTCTGTTCTCAGTTGTTTGTGCCCTGTAACTAGCGTTTAAAGCGTGATTTGCGCTTCATTAGCTTCAGTTCGCATTTGATCTAATTGGCCTTGAATATTATCACGCGTTTTTTGTATTTCCTTGTTAGTTTCTTTCAGCCTCAGTGTTATGTGTCCTAATTCTTTTTGCCCTTGTGTTATGCACCCTTCTATACGATTTTCTGATTCTTGAAACTGTGTTGTTTGATGTGTTATGGGCCCCTCTATACGCTTTTCTGATTCCTGAGATTGTTGTAATAAACGCTGCAGCGTCCCAAATATGTTGGCGTTTTCATTTACATAATTTTTACCAGTTCCCATCTGATGCAACCGTTCCCTATCTCGTTTTTTGTGAACTATTTCATTTACTTCCGAACATAGCGTAAGAGCACTAACACTCGCTCTTTCATGCAACTGCAAGGCTGACTGATTCAATATGATTGCGTTTGGTTCAATACACTGTAAATCAATATCTACAGACTCAGCGCCTATTTCGTTAGCAACGCCATTCTCATGTCCATTCTTTGGACCATGTTGAAGATCATGTCTGGCATTTCCGGTCTCATTCGGTATTTCTACATGTTCTGTCCCGTGTTGTTCACGCTGATCTACCTGTTGTGTGCCCAACTCGATCCTATCAAGATCTTCCATGGCTTCTCTTTGTATTCATCGATTATTTTCTGTCATTTCTGAGCGTTCCACTAAGCGTTGCTGTTCGCGAATTTTCCTAACCTGACTCGCCTTAACATCTGATCATAAGATATGATTATACCCCAAAATATCATCCACAGTCCTATATTCAAAATTTGATCCAATTTCCTCATCTTTTCAAAAAAATGTTCCAATGTTTGTGAAATCTTATGGGACTTAGCTGCTAAGGTCATCAGTCCCTAAGCATACACACTACTTAACCTGAATTATCCTAAGGACAAACAGACACACCCATGCCCAAGGGAGGACTCGAACCTCCGCTGGGACCAGCTGCACACTCCATGACTTCAGCGCCTTAAACCGCTCGGCTAATCCCGTGCAGCTCCTCGTCTTTTATATAGACTTTTGGTTACTGCAGTTGAGTCAGAACTCAACACAACCCAGTTCAACAATGTGACGTTCTTCCTATGCGCCAGCAAATAAGAAATACATGAATACAATTCTAGCTACACTTACTACACAGTTGAGTCACATTTACATTTACATTTGTTTTTGCTCCAATTTGCATCAGGTTATTGTTTGGATTACGTATTTTGTAGCTACAAAAGCAAACCCTCAATCTATCAGAATGTTGTAATTTCGCATCCTGGCAGGGTCGCCTTTTGTCGTACATCCAGTCTTTGTATATGCACAGTGAGTGTACTAATGTGTGCAAAATTAGCTTACCACATAGCGCGCAAATGGACCAAACCCCTGAACTGTCTTCTCATGCCCAGGTTGTCAAACAGTCATTCTAAATAAATATGACCCCCGGTCCTGTAACACAGCTAATATCCGTTGCAGATCATAACAGAAATCATTAGAAATGCTGCTGTCAAAAACCTAGCATTCATGAATTAATAAAAGTGAAAGTTTGGGGTCTATTCTAGAAAGAGAAAACAGCTACTCCCTTTTTTATTCTACATATAATTTATAAACTGTTGCTTCCCAGGGTCAAGTGATAAACAACAATCATGTTCAATTATTTTTGATAATCAAAAACAAAATATTTAATTCTTGGATGTATTGAAATGACGATTATTAAAATCGTTACCTCCACACATGAAAATTTGTTATCACAGGAAAGAACAAATATTAAAAAATCCTCATCAGCTCATTTAAATCTGCATTGTCGTAGCTAGTCAATATACTGAGTTGGTGGAGAATATATTTGCTTTTTGAAGCAATGAAAAACTCTCATGTACTCAATGTGAGGGTAGGTTAGTATCCTAGCTTTTGATACTTAATGGTCAAATCTTACGCAAGTTGAAGTGAGCAAAATCTAGACTCAACATTTACTGTTGCCTGATGCGCAATGGTACTTACCAAGCGGCACCTGCAACGGCGTTGTCTCCATACTGGATCTGATACGCTAATTCCCTGCTCTGGACTTGACTGAATTCACTCATTCGAAACTTGCTCACTCGCTATGGGTTGGAGGGACGTGCCCAATTCCTTTGCCCCCAAAAATTCCCGCAGGAATATTCAACTTCCACTTTGCTACGTGTCGCCACGATACGTGAAGCGTATCGTCCTCACTTCGCAGTAAGCAAACTCTCAACGCCTTCACTCATTGATACACACTTGTGCGGTCTGCCGCGAGACGAAAGAAAGAGAGAGAGCCTTAATTTTAGGTCTCAAAATGCTTTTGTATAATGGGGACGTCCCCACCGTGTCGCGTCTGCATCGTCAGGTATGGGTTCAGCCAATCACCAATGAATAAATATTTTTATTTTTCTTTCTGGGTCGTAGCCTAGTCCCGTTAATGACGTGCACTGACCCTCGCTCCCGGCCTTAATCACGCTAAAAGCAATAATTTATTGTTCTGTCCTTATTCCTTTCCGCGCTGTAGCTCGCCATTCTCTTGCTAATGGGAGGTTACGATGTCATTAGCCACCTGCTCGGTCATCTCCAAAATGCATTTCGCTATGACTTCTCTGTTTCATGCCACTATCCATATAATGGTATAGATCGTTATGTTAGTTTCTGGGTACATGAGATTAACTGCACTTGCCTTTTATTGATATAATATAATTATTATTTTCTGAGGATCAGATACTGTATCGTACTGTCGTTATGGATAAAGTTCATGTAAGGTCTGTTAACATCCGGATGCCAAGGACACCTCAGTGAAAGTTGTAACTGTTTCCTTTGCAACAGTTTGCTGTACCTTCCAGCTGCTTCTCTACATAGTCACCACTCCGACTTAGTCATTTGTCGTAACGTTGGACCAACTTTACAATACACTCGTCATAGAACATAGCTACCTGTGCTTTCCGCCATTTCTTTACGCTCGTCTGCAGTTCGTTCCCTGTGCCAAAATGTTGTCTAGATAGCCAGTGGTTCATGTGAGCAGAGATGAACATCTGAGAGAGCCAAGTCCGGTTTGAATGGTGTGTAATAAAACACTTCTCAACGAAAACGCTGCAGAGGCGTGCTCATTGCCCTTGCCATGTGCGGCTGACAATTTTCATGAAGAAGGAGATGCATTATAGGTAACGTTATATGGGGTTGCATGAAATCAGGCGAAGCCTCGCAATGGGCACCCATACTTGGCGGAAGACACTATTGTTCTAGGCATCTTTACGTTCTCAGTGTGTCCTCTGAACTAAAAAGAGCTGCATGATGTATCAAGAGGCATAACAGAGACACTGCCAAAGACGTTTGTGGAAAACTTCATCGGATTTACACTGTCGTTTCTACTTCGCGACCTATCGGAACTTACTTTCCGAATAGCCCTTGTAGCACGTTTTCTTCAAGGTAATTTATAGTGTTCGAACACACTGTTTATTCCAAAGTCCTATTGCAAGTCGACCTCAGCGATTCTTTTTTTTTATTTTCTTTTTCGCCAAGTCATCAATCTTTGACTGGTTTGATGCAGCCTGCCACGAAGTTCTCTCCTGTGCCAACCTCTTCACCTCGGAATAGCACTTGCACCCTCCACCCTCAGTTATTTGTTGGACGAATTCCAATGTCTGTCTACTTCTACAGTTTTTACTCTCTACAGCTCTCTCTAGTACCATGGAAGTTATTGGTTCAAATGGCTCTGAGCACTATATGACTTAACATCTGAGGTCATGAGTCCCCTAGAACTTCGCACTACTTAAACCTAGCCGGCCGTTGTGGCCGAGCGCTTCTAGGCGCTACAGTCTGGAACCGCGCGACCGCTACGGTCGCAGGTTCGAATCCTGCCTCAGGCATGGATGTGTGTGATGTCCTTAGGTTAGTTAGGTTTAAGTAGTTCTAAGTTCTAGGGGACTGATGACCTCAGAAGTTAAGTCCCATAGTGCTCAGAGCCATTTAATTTTTGAACTTAAACCTAACTAACCCAAGTTATTTCCTGATGTCTTAATTGATGTCCTACCATACTAAACCTTCCTCTTGTCATTGTTCCCCATATTTTCCTTTCCTCGCCGATTCTGCGCAGAACCACCTCATTCCTTACCTTGTATGTCCACCTATTTTTCAACATTCGTCTGTAGCAGCACCACAGCTCAAATCCGTCGAGTCTCTTCTGTTCCGGTTTTCTCACATTCCAAGATTCACTACCATCACAATGCTGTGCTCCAAACGTACATTCTCAGAAATTTCATCCTCAAATTAAGGTCTAGGTTTGATACTAGTAGTCTTCTCTTGGCCAAGAATGTCCTTTTTGTTAGAGTTAGTCTGCGTCTTCTGTCCTTCTTGCTCCATCAGTCACGGGTTATTTTGCTGTCTAGATAGCAGAATTCCTTAATTTCATCTACGTCGTGACCACCAAACCTGATGTTTAGTTTCTCACTATTCTAATTTCTGCTACTTCTCATTAGTCCCGTCTTTCTTCGATTTACTGTCACTACATATTTTGTACTTATTAGACAGTTCATTCCATTCAGAAGATCTTGTATTTCATCTTGAATTTCACCGAGGATAGCAACCGAGCCAGGTGAAGCAGTGACTAGTGGACTGGACTCTCATTCGGGTGTATGACGGTTCAAACCCGAGTTCGGCGATCCAGATTTACATTTTGTATTCTTACGCAATTGCTCCAGGCGAATGCTGGGATGGATCCTTTGAAAGGGCACGGCCGATTTCCTTCCCCATCCTTGAAACAATGCGAACTTATGCACCGGCTCTAATGACCGTGATGTCGACGGGGCGTTAAACCCAATCATCCTCCCTTCCTTTCCTTCGTGAGGATAGCAATGCCATCAGTGAATCTTAATGTCTTTTCACATTGAATTTTAATTTCAGTCTCGTACCAATTTTTACTTCCGTCATAGGTTCAAAAAAAAAAAAAAAGTTCAAATGGCTCTGAGCACTATGGGACTTAACATCTTAGGTCATTAGGTCATCAGTCCCCTAGAACTTAGAACTACTTAAACCTAACTAACCTAGGGACGTCACACACATCCATGCAGGATTCAAACCTGCGACCGCAGCGGTCGCGCGGTTCCAGACTGAAGCGCCTAGAACCGCTCGGTCACACCGGCCGGCCGTCATCGGTTCTTCGATGTATAAACTGGACAATTGGGACGAAAGACTACACTTATTTCTTACATCCTTTTTAATCGTAGCAATTCGTTCTTCCATTCTTATTATTCGCTCTTGGTTCTTGTGCGTATTATATATTTCCCACCCTTCCCTACAGCTTACCCCTATTTTTCTACGAATTTTGAGCATATTGCACCATTCGATATTGTCGAACGCTTTTTCCAGGTCGAGAAATGATATGGGTCTGTAGTTCAGCGAATATATTTATATCTCTCTCGATATTTATCAATAAATTTCCTCATCACTTATTGTGTTAAGTTACGAAGGAAATCACCTTATATGGGAAGCCTTGTATACAGTTGTGGGCGATCGTTTCCGGGAAGCGGTGCTGTTCCCCGAAGTTAGGAGCAGCGCTGTTGTCCACGTACGGGACGTAGCGCGGAGGAGACGAGACGAGGTTGTCACAGGGACCATTTGCCGGTGACGGAGCGGGCGGCAGTGGCCGTGCAAGACAGGCGCGCCAGCGCAGACCGGACTGCACCGCGCCGTAATGAAACCGCTCGTACCGGGTCGGGCAGGGCCGTATGTACTGTGGGAGCGGCGGCCCAACGGCCCGCGCGGCGGTCACGGCCCGTAATTACCGCCGTCCGTAGCATGAGCAAACAAAACAGCGGCACAAAGCGCCGCGCTGCCCTGCTGCCCCGGACTGATGTCGTACGAAGCCAATCAGTCTCCGTAGGCGGGCCCGGCGTGTGGGCGGCAAAGGAATAGCCGACCGAGTCGGAACCTAAACGGCGCTCACTGGAAGCACGTATAGCCACTGAATACTCGGCCCTGCCACAATGCTCGCTGCAAGCCGTCGGGGTTCTCTCGCCGATCCCCGGCAAGCCCATAAAAAAATTAAAGAAAGCTGCTCTGCAGTTAACAGGAGTCGATTTCTTTGGAACACGCTGTCTTTATGTAGTTTTCTCTCAACGTTAATCTTGGCAAGCAGGAGCATTTGACAACACAGACTTCAGGCTTATTGATTTCATAACGTTTGTGTAAGTTACGCAACAGCGAAAGTCAAGCGGCAATCACATGTTTGGAACAGTTCCATACCTCATGTGGTAAAAACGGAACCCTTACACTGAGGTGATAAAACTCGTGTAGCGATATGCACATATGGAGATGGCGGTAGTGCCGCGTACACGAAGTATAAAGAGGCTGTGCATCGGCAGAGATGTCATTTATACTCAGCGCATGGTTCCCGACGTGATCATGGCCGCTCGACGGGAATTAACAGACTTTGAACACCGAATGGTAGGTAGAGCTAAACGCATGGAATATTAAATTTGGAAATCGTTTGGTAATTCAATCTTCCGAGATCCACAGCGTCAAGGGTGTGCAGAGAATACGAAATTTCATGCATTCCCTCTCAACACCGACAACGCAGTAGCCTACAGCCTTCACTCACCGACCGAGGGCAGCGGCGTTTGCGTAGAGTCGTCAGTTCTAACAGACTAACACTGAGCGAAATAACGCAGAGATCAATGTAGGACTTACGACGAACGTATCCGTTAGGGCAGTGCTGCGAAATTTGCCGTTAGTGGCCTGTGGAAGCAGATGAACGATGCGACTGCCTTAACTGGGAAAGTGGAAACGGAATAGCGCGAAATCGTGTGCTGCTCCTCTCCTAAGTTCCTGACTGTATTGGTTAAACCCTAGACGACCGGAAAACCGTGGCCTGGTCGCATGAGTCCTGATTTCAGTTGGTAAGAGCTGATGGTAGGCGTCGAGTGTGGCGCAGACCACCAATTCATGGACCCAAGTTGTCAACAAGGCACTGTGCAAGCTGTTGGTGGCTTCATAATGGTACGGGTTGGGTCCTCTGGTCAAAAAGATTCGACCATTGACTGCAAATGGTTATGTTCCATGGCAGCCATTTATAGACATCATGTCCTACAAGCAACGATAGAATTTTTGTGGATGAAAATGTGTCGTGTGATCGGGTCACAATTGTTCGCGATTGGTTTGAAAAACATTTTGGACAATTTGAGCGAATAAGATGGTCACCCAGTTCACCCGATATGCATCCCATAGAAATTTTATGGGACTATTCGAGAGGTCAGTTCGCGCACAAAGTCCTTCATTGGCGACGGGGGAGTTCTAACAAGTTGTTGACTCCTTGTCACGTCGAGTTGCTCCACTACGCTAGTGAAAAGGAGGTCACACACGATATTAGGAAGTATCTCATAACTCTCGTCTGCTCAGTGTGTGGTTTTACTTGTTGTCTGTTTATCTGTCCTTTTTTCAACACCCTTCTTTTTTCTTAAGAACAGGTAGAGATTTTAAGTTGAAATTTTATGTCACCTACTAAGCTCTACTGTTCCTTGGCGGAATAAAAAATTTATCTTCTAATTCAGTGCAGCCAAAAGGTACAGTTACATATGTTACATACTTTGATACTCGAAAACTTCAAGCACTCACCCAACAAAAAAAGTAGGGACAAATGCTTAAAATTGAATTGAAAAAAGTTGGCATAGGGTAACAACACCAATCACAAAAAACAAATATTGGTTGACAAATTCTATGGCAATTGTAAAAATAATGTTCTTTAATTTACGTCTAAAAGTAGTTCAAACAGCATATCAACATGGCACAGCGAAAACGTTCTGCTAAAAGAAATTAAAATCAATTCCTACTGCGCATACGGATATTTCCCATATTTTATTATTTGTTCATTTACTTTAAAAAAACTGTCTTATTAACGTAACAATTTTAAGAATGGTTTGATAGTGGTTAAGTTCTTATCAGCTTTCGTATAACATCGTAATTCATAGGATTTTAGTACAACAAAAGATTTAACGAAAAATAATTTCTATTGCGGTAAAGCGTGAAACCGATAGGTCACACGATCGATCTCAGTCGGTCGGAGCACGGATTTTTCAGTCTTCATCCTAGCTTTCACCTAACTGCGACATGAGGAGTCGGCAGAAAGACCATGTGGTTTGGCTTTCACATTAAACTGCAGGTACCCTTTCCATGGTTTTCTAAATGGAGTAGGTTAGGGACACGCAAGTCGCCGAGGTGGCGTCCAGTAGAAAGTCCTGCATCAGGCTATTGAACCACACGAAATTATTATCATTATATACACACATAAGTAAGTTTGTACGGAGCACGAACTGTACTCGCACCTGTCCGGTTTTCTAGAATCTACTTTCTGCGTGTTATTTCAAATAGATGAACTCAGACGATGATCCACATTTCAGTAAGCGTCTATACCGCTGTGTATATCAGTATTCAGATTCCACAACAAACTTTCGGAGAATAGAGTAGCCGGAAACACGGAGTCTCGGAAATGGCAAAGAAGATACTTTTCATTTGCTCGTGTGAGGGCCTGGCCACGTGGCGGAACGACCTGACCGCTAATCCGCAGCCAGGCAAGGTCACACAATCCCACGCGACGACTACCGCGGTCAACAACGAATCCCACTCGGTTCGTATTTCCACAGGCAGAGCCGTCAAACTGCAGACAGAAAGTTGACACCGTTCAGTAAACTCTCCTTTAACGATTCAGTTGGGCTGTAAGAAATATTTTCTCACTAAGAAAACTTAAAAAAGTTAGACTGCATTTTGTAGGCTTATGGGTCAGATTTTATATAAGGGGTAAAGTTTCGTGATACTTCAAACTGTACTCCCTGTCTCTTACGAACTCACCGGTTGAAGTATAAAATAGAGCAAGCTTTTCAACTCTGCACTGAGTAAGTTATTGTTAGAGTCTTTAATATTTTTCGTCCCACATTCTACGTAACTATTTGTTGAAATAATGAGTGGTCTACGGTATCTGATATTATGAACGTTCCTTGCCACATATTACTTAAATAGCTGCTAGACGTAGGACACGACTGGGCAAGGTGACAGAGTCAGTGTCTAACCATTCTTAATAAAGTAATTTACGGAGACAGTTCCTCTTTGTTTGCATATACTGGAAACTGGTCTCTTATTCTAGTATACCTAGTTGTAAAAATATTTATTTTGGAATAATTACAATCACTCTGCCGATTTTAGGAGCCACTAGGGAAGATGGCTTTGACCACAGGAGAAGATGCCACTACCGATAAAAGATGAGTACATTTTTATTCTTATAATCCATAAATCAATGCATTAATTAATTAATCATTGGTAAGTATTTTTTTTGAAAAGTTTTTAATTTTGGAATTGGATTGGAAATTGATATAACTCCATATCTGTCCTTTTCGTCGACAATAGTTAAGCATAATTTTTTTCATCTAAAATTTGAACTATCCTCATCCAACCACATGTAGCGTTAGCAATGTTCTGTTCCGTCTACTGATGGAGGTCCAATGATGGTCTCACCACATGTAGGACTGGAGGACGCTGCACCATATCTCTCTTACTAATTGTCCTCGTTTCATCTTGACTGTTTCTTTGTTACTCAACATCGGTTTTATAGCTGATGTTAGTAAAATATTTGCACTTTGGGCAGTGTGACGTTTCCACACATGGCTTTTCCTTAGGCAAAGGTTTGAAATGGAAATATTTCGGCAGCTCCTATGTTTACCGGGAATAGAATTTGTTGAACTTGTTATTCCTTATACGTTGCTTCAAGTTCGTCAAAATATTCATGAGGATTTTCTGTGCGTTTTCTTGTAGGTTCTGCGGCCTGAGCAGCAGCATTTTCATTTCGGTGTATTCTGTAACAACGACACCAGCTGTTGTTTTCGCGGCAGCATTATCCTAAGATTACATCTCGCGTTCTTTGCACCTATCAACAGTATTACCGACTGTCACTGCTCTGCAGTAAGCAGTGCTCACTAGATGATGAGGTCCTCAACTTGCTCTAGTCAGTTTGGTCCAACCGCTATGTTAAAAATGTCTAATTTTGACTAGGATTAACAACATAAATACGTCTTTTTAGTGATATATAATCAAAAATAACCAAATGTTTTAACATTTCTTTCACAAGAGCGTCTTCGAATGTCTTTAATATTGTAACTCGTCATGAAATGTAGCCTACTCCACCGTTATCTTACACACACACACTGAACTCGAGGCAGTGGTTCCGCTAGGCTTTTTTTTTTTCACTATCTCTGTGTAAAGCAGTAGTAGTTTCAGTATGATGATGCTACTTAGTAATATGAAGTTAGGTAAAGTGATTACTCATCTTACGCCACCCGGACATCTTGCTCCAGTCTCTCCTATTGTTTCCAGTAAAGGTCTCAGGTTCGAGCACTGGTTTTAATCTTCCGGGATGTTATAGATATAAAAGTAGTCAACGTGAATTGATATTATTAGATAATCCTTGAGGACATTTAATTCTCAATAGTCGATATTCGTATAATGTACACTAGCAGCTATTCACGAGTACCGTGAATACATCCTCTTCAGATATATTATCACAGTGTACGACTATGGCACTCCAACATGTATGAACGCTCGTGTATCCCTGCTTCAGATGGGGTTGTTGCGATATCTCGAATCGGTAGGAACTGTTATCTTGTTATACGATCCATTTTGTTCCGTGTACGATGAAAGAGTCCTATAGTCTCCTTTCATTATCACTTTATTTGCTTCCCAATGCACTTTGCATCCCACAGAACAATTGGATTGTCTTCGTTGTTAAATTTCGTACAAGAAAAGATTGAGATATGATTCAAAGTAGCCGTAGCCTATTTCTTTCTACAATTTGCTAGCATCGTATGGCTGTTATGTTGGTTCTTTTCAGGCTCTGCAAATCCGTCTATAACGCCATTACAAGTCTTCCATGTTTTTATATGTAACCCAACGCACGACTATGATTCGATAAAATGTTTATCCCTTGTTCTCCTATTCCAAAACTGTCTGGCATGCGTGAGTGAACGAATGTGAGTGTGTTTCATTTGCTGTATGGTCGTTAAGTCTGTTGCAGAGAATCAGCGATAGTCTTACAGAATGGGCAGTCCATGTAGTTTTTAGGTAAGCAAAGAGGCTTGTTCCCTTTGTGTGAGAAAATGGTTCAAATGACTCTAAGCACTGTGGGACTTAACATCTGGCAAGGGAACCTCCTCATCGCACCCCCCTCAGATTTAGTTATAAGTTGGCACAGTGGATAGGCCTTGTAAAACTGAACACAGATCAATCGAGAAAATAGGAAGACGTTGTGTGGAACTATGAAAAAATAATCAAAATATACAAACTGAGTAGCCCATGTGCAAGATATGCAACATCAAGGACATTGTGTGAACTCGGGAGCGCCGTGGTGCCGTGGTTAGCGTGAGCAGCTGCGGAACGAGAGGTCCTTGGTTCAACTCTTCCCTCGAGTGAAAAGTTTACTTTCATTATTTTTGCAAAGTTATGATCTGTCCGTTCGTTCATTGACGTCTCTGTTCACTGTAATAAGTTTAGTGTCTGTGTTTTGCCACCGCACCGCAAAACCGTGCGAATAATAGACGAAAGGACGTGCCTCGCCAATGGGAAGCAAAAAAATTTGATAGCGAGGTCATAGGTCAACCGAATCCTCCACAGGAAAACACGTCTCATATATTCTATACGACACTGGTGACGGCATGTGCGTCACATGACAGGAATATGCTGTCGACCCACCTAACTTGTACACTTGGCGAATGGGTAAAAAGATTCTTCTACCTTGCCCGATTTAGGTTTTCTTGTGGATGCGATAATCATAAATAAAATAAACTAAACTAAACTTTTCGCTCGAGGGAAGACTTGAACCAAGGACCTCGTGTTCCGCAGCTGCTGACGCTAACCACGGGGCCACAGCGCTCCTGAGTTTACGCTCTCCTTGATGTTGCCTATGTTGCACATGAACTACTCAGTTTGTATATTTTGCTTATTTTTTTCATAGTTCCACACAACTTCTTCCTGTTTTCTCGATTGATCTATGTTCAGTTTTTCTAGGCCTATCCACTGTGCCAGCTTATAACTAAATCTAAGGGGGGAGCGATGGGGAGGTTCTCTTGTGAGGTCATCAGTCCCCCGCCCCCTTTTTTTTTAAACCTCATTTTGTTCGCTTTTGTTCGTTGTATCTGCTCTGGGCGGACGTCGTAAGAAACCCGTTTAAGTTCGTCGTTGATCGGTTAACTCAGTTTTTTTATTACAAAGGGCAGCTAACCCTCTGACCGACCACGCTGAGCTACCGTGCCGGCAGTCCCCTAGACTCAGAATTACGTAAACCTAACTAAGCTAAAGACGTCACACACATCCATGCCCTAGACAGGATTCGAACCTGCGACCGTGGCAGCAGCGCGGTTCCGGACTGAAGCGCCTAGAGGCGCTCGGTCACAGCGGCCGGCTCTGTGTGAAAGTTACTGGTGTTAGGTTGATGGCGGAAGCCTCATCTCTGGGTTTTCCTGGCCTCGGGGTTGTGTGGGAGAAATTTTAGTGTGAGATGGGCAGGCTGCAGCCGAGGTCTCTTCGAAGAAGGGTGAGTTGACTTAACCGCGTGGCGCTTTGTCTCATAACGAGAGGCGAGCTTTTTGTATTTCAGTCTCACTGAACTTGCAACCTGTGCAGCGTTTGGCCTCGAGTTTTGTCTTATAAAGATTGTTTTATTGGGTCGCAGTAAGGAATGCCAGGCCTTTGCTGTCTTTCAGTTTTATTCCTAATAAAGATTTTGGTCCGTAGGAAGAACGTATCACAAAGGTGTTGCATATGCTGAAGCGATCTCAAGTAGGAAGTGCGGCCTCGGTTCAGTGTGAATGTTTGTGTGCTTACGACTGCGTGTGTATGCATTCTAATCTTTCGCGAATCTTGATAATTTTTGTCTCTTTGTGAATTGTTTTATTACTATATGTCCGTTGGAAACCATTCACTTGGGTTAATATTAGAGTTTGTTGGCCATTCGTCTATTCAAATGTGCCCTCTGTAAAATGTCAACTGTTCACGGCTGTATGGTTTAATGTTGCTTAAATTTAGCCATGGTAAGTAGAAATTGTGTCCCTGCGAACCACATGGCCACACGAGATAACAGTGAGCTTAACTTTCCTGTGCCCCCCCTCTCCCCCCGCCCCTCCCCCACTGCCTCCGTCCCAGAGTTTACTTATTAGTCTGATTTTGGAATATTAAATACATCCTGTCCGGATTATTCAGTTGTATTTGTGGTTTGTGATTTGATGTTAAGTGCGTAAGCGTGTAATTGTCCGGCGACGACCATACAACGTTATTGTTTCCGTTCCTTCACTGCAAGTGATTTGCTTGAAATTAATTGATGTGGCTCTCTTCTTCAGAAACATTTACAGATCTTACACGTTTTCTGCTATACAAGACCACAACTGTTCTCCTTTCGTATTGTGTCTCAGTTTTCGAGCTAGTGCTCCTACACCTTCAATGTTTAAGCTGTTTGCGTGGAGGTGACACTGGACCTCCGTTTTGGTTTGACGGTGCTATGAATGTATTTGCTTATTACGTCAGAATGTCCGCCTGGGTTTCTGAGAAGTCAGCGCGGCTGATTGCCGTGCCGAAGACCTCGGATCGTTTTCGCTACTGGCAGGGGATTTTTCCTTGCTGGAAGGACTGGCGCGGTATGCACTCTGCCTCATGAGGCCAACTGATGAACCACAGTAACGATTAGCAGCGTCAAGAAACCAGGCAACGAGTGGGAGAGCGGTGTGCAGAACACATGCCCTTCCATAATTCATCCAGTGACGCCATTGGCAAAGGACGACCCGGCAGTCGGTCGAGCGCAAATGACCAGTCTAGGGCCACGACCCGAAACCTTACATTCATCTTGTTATATGTAAATAAATAAGGTCTTTAACCAAATAATGAAGAAATATCATTTATAATCCCAGGTGAAATCCACACAGCTCTTCCACGTCAGTTAACAAACTTATTATTACACAAGATGAACGAGTGCATGCTCGTCACCTTTACTGAATAATGTGGAAATAATCGAGTTGGTCCACTGTGCGCAACAGTAACTCTGTCACAGTGGGAAAAATAATCTTAGGTTTGTAACGGGTGATATTTGTTATTAGTGGGTTGCTTAACCACGCAAAAGTTGTAGAACATTTTAATGGAGCTTATAAATTAAAACAAGTCTGAGTGTAACAAATTTTATTGGCTCTAAATATTGGACACAATACAAAAGCAGTTAACAGAGAGTAAAGTTTCCTAAAACTCTGCATTGAATTCACACAAAATGACATACCAGGAGTAATTACAAATAATCTCTCAGCCTTTGTACACAGTGCAGGCTTGAATCTAGCACCTCAGTCCTGATCAACATAATATAACAGACTGTCATGTTAGGTGGTAATGTTATACCCTTTACGCTAGATAAAGAATGACAATTTGGCTTATTTTACAATTTACCATTTACACAACATTTCCATTGTGATAAAAATGACACAAAATAAGTGATATAGTTTTAGAATGAGGTCCAGTGATTATAACGTAGTGAGTAGAATTATGTGCATTAGCAAAAATTGGCATCTCCCCTGTATGTATAATGCAAAATTAACGCTAGGACAAGCACGCTCTTTCATGTTACAGCAGCAGGACCACGGTGCATTATGTACACATTGATGATCAGTGGCTATTTATTGCTTTTGTTTTATGATTTGTTGCAGTAATTTACATTACATCATACAGTGATTACAGCAACATTTAAGGTTACGCTTAACAATAGTTACATACGTGTTATGGGATAAATGCTAATTTGTTATACCGAAATAATTTACTTGCAAATTTATTGTCTTCAACCTCAGGTGAATGCGCACTGCAATTTTGACAGTTGCCTGAGAAAGATTTTTGCGAACAAAATCATTGCTAGAGCTACATCTTCTTGCTGTGGAGCTATACAATACCCTTCCACAAAATTTCACACCTACCTTTTTATTTCGTTCGTTACTCTTTAAAAGCGTCTCTTGAACTCCGTAAAGATGCAGATACATAATGACATCAGCTGGCAAAATAGGTATCGCAGATCTTTCGATAAGATGTGGTTTCGTGAGCTGAAAAGAAAGGTTCCTTAGAAAAACTCGAAGTAAATGTTTCTCGTTCTTTTCATTTGTTTGAAACGACACATGTTGATATCAGCTACGTTCAATAGTATATACTACACGGCTGGTGACAACCTCTTGTCATGCGCGTTACTGAATGTATATTGCGGATTCGGTAAGCTTTGTCTTGTTATAATTTAGTATAAGGTGAGATTTCTTAGTGGCTGTTCCTTCGTTTTGCAATGTAAAAACGGGTACAACTAATTCATAAAATTTAAGAACGTACGACACAATAGTAATGTCTTTCTGGTATCCAAGAACTGTCGAACCATTTTCTGTGTTCTTTTTGGGCAAAATCTGAGTCCAGATTTTTTTGTCCTTCCTGGCGTTCCTGCACAAGTGATTTTGTTTTGCAGCAGACAGAGAAAGAGAGAGAGGGAGAGACAGAGAGAGAGAGTGCCTTTTATTGGCTCGGTTAGTCTACACACAATATCAAATGACTTATTAGAAGCACAGAGTGGTACTTCTGGCTTCCGACAAATGACTGTAGACAGACATAGCATCATACTGATAAAATATTTTGATGCCGCCTTTAGTTGCAGCATTAGTAACAAATTTCCCATGATTGTAACTATACATGCACTTTTTCACAAAAGCTTTGAGAAAGCTCTTAATAACTACTAACCTAATACAATGAAGATCTCTTGTAACTCTCAAAACAACAATTCTTGTTCCGTCATTTGAAAAACTTCCAATGCATTTATGTGGTTTCCACCTTTGAGGTCAGTCAAACAAAGCCTAGTAGCGCACAAAGTTCATTTTTACCTGTCAAATAAGCATCCCTATTCCTGTAACAATTTTCTTCTGTCCTTTATCTGCGAAAGTATATACTTGTAAAACGCATACCTTCACATATCACACCAGTACCGATAATTTTATGAAATGATTCAGTTTTCTGTGGATCAACTTGTGCTCCCATTTTACGGCCTTGAAATTTCTTGACAATATTTTTTGCTGATGCAAGGGATATCTTTTTATGAATAACGGTTTTCATCCATTTTGTTTGTTTGTCCCTGTCAATAAATATATCTCCTTTAGTATCAGAGTAAGATAATCTTTCATCGTACTCAATTTTAGACTCACTACAACGATCACATGGTAATATAACATTTTACTCTGTGTCAGAAACCAATCATAAATATCTTCGCATTCGTCTTCTCCCGAAAGCACCGACAAAAGAGTCTGTTCTAATTCCTCCTCTGTCAAGTATCGTTCGGTCCTGAAATTAGAAACCGAACTACTGTTAACAGGTAATGAAGTGTACTAACTGACGTCTCTAAAATATATCGTTTTTTAGCACCCCGCTTTGGGTAAACATACAAGAGGAAACGTTAATGGTTTGAAATAGTTCTTACATGAACAGGCGAGTTTACATACAATATGCAGCTGCTTCTGTCCAGGAATAACTTATATATAGTTGCTCTTGACCTGTTGATGCTGTAGTCACTCTGACGCAACTATACATTTGCTAAACAATGACTTTGCATTGTTCCGTTAGACAGAAAATGGTGACTCTGGAGCATAAAATGCACCAGCGCGTCCGCTCTTTGCTTATTTGAATGTGGAAAATTGTTTATAGTTTTTTTTGTTCCTAAGGTTTCAGAAATAAGTTAAGCATGTCCGCACGTGAAATGTAAACCGTTTGTTCGTAAAATTATTTTCCATAAGAATAAATTTACAGTGAAAACTCTTTTATCTGCGATCCAATCCTACACGTCGTTCCTGCACTTAGCTGCCTTGTTTTGAAGGGATGGTCGCTTCTGTGGCTTAGTTTTCTCACTGCTGATGTCTGTCAACGCCTGTAATGCGTTGGCTGACGCGCCGTTAGTAACAGGCGCATACAAGTAGCCCCTTTGTGGCTTTAACGTGTGGTCCAGTTGCTGACCTGCACAGTCCCAGGAGGGTGAAAGGGGAAGAGGGACGTGGGGTACACTTTACCTTCTCCCGATCTTCCCGCATCCTATCTGCTTTTGACACATCGTAAGATTCAGGGCCAGTTGTACAATCTCGGGATAAACCCAGGGTTGGATAACCGAGGAATAGGCTAACCACTGGTTAACTTGGAGTGTGCGGTTTACGTCGTCATTTTATTCCTCGGTTTCTAGGAATAGCGTTCATGTCGAGTTAAGTTGATAACAACTGAAGAGCTCTCTGTGAATTTTCGCGTACGTCATTTCATATTTACGTAGTCGTCGCCTGAAGAAATACCGTGTCAAACATGTGTGATAATGTTAGTAGTAAATGTTCCAGATTGCAAAACTTTTAGCTTGAGAACACCTTGATGCTGGTAGATAATGTGAATGAGTTCAAGAGTGCAATAGAAAACACGAAAACTATTGCAGTCTCATTCAGTGAAATGTTAGTGCAAAATATTTTACTAAATTGGTAGGGTACATGTATATATAACTTTCTATCCTGAATTTAGTTAAATGAGTTAAATGATCAGATATTTGTTATTTGACCAATAAGAGATCTTTCTAGATTCCCGAATAAAGTATACGAAAATATATGCAACAGTTTCCATTCGAAAACAACTTCACATAGTTCGACAAAGTAGCTACAACCGACGTACGATTATTATTATTATTTTAAAAAAGAAATACGTAAATATTAAGCTCAGAAAAGGTAGCAGAAGCTACAGATTTGTGCGCCCAATATGTGGAATGAAAATTTCAAATTGTGTGCAATGAAATACACGATTTGATAAAGTTGTCAACAGAAGGACGCATAGTCAGTTCGATTCAGATGCAACTTTTCTGCACGATAGTATTCTATCAAATGTAGCCGTAGGACAGACCATGAATTGAGTTGTACGTAAGTAGACACATAAATAGAATAACTGTGAATTGCGGCCCGCCCTGTGAAACAGTTGGTCTTTACAGTCTCGCCAACATGACTGTGACAACATAGGCATCATGGGGACTGATTTGACTGAAAATTCTGAAAGGTGTTACCGGCTAGCTTGCTGTTGTATTTACGTCTTCGAATGATTGCTTCATTACAGCAGCAATTGATGTTATACAGAAAACACCCTTGATAAATTATTGAACACTATTTGTGAATCCACTTTTGCAGTTATTGGGCATATATAAACCATATTTCTGTGATGTGATGACTATTAATTATATTGAAGGTACATATGAAGAATAAGGTGCCAAGATTTACAGTAAGCATCCAATATCTTTTTATAATAATCGGGTGGAAATGTACCTACGGCACATACCAAACTGGAGGCTGCTGTTATTGAAAAACTGTTTCATACATAATTTTGAGATTTGCAGTCACCTATAGTACCTGTATGTAGTCTGGAAGGAGAAGTAACCAGAACCTGGCACCTTTACTGTGTTCTTTCTTCTTTTCTCGTCATATCAGCATAGATAGTTTTGTTTCCTGAATAAAAATACCTGTTCTCAGATGTGAAAGAATCAGCAGAATTGCAGATAGTGCTGCTTCAAAAGCAGCTTGAAAAGAACCAGGGAAGTGAAAAAGCACTGTATTGGTTAGAAAATGCTCATAAAACTCAACATTAGAATCAGAAAATAAAAATTAATACAAATCATTTCAGAACAAAAATATATTAATCCACATACATTTATTTTATTTTCATTTATTTTAATTACATCAGAGAACTGAAACAATTAAAAAACTGTCTCTTGTGTATGTTTTCCAGTGTCATACACATCCTTTTAATAATCATGCTGACTGTCCCCTTGCCAGTACCAATAAAGCCTCCAATGGACAGAAAGAAATCACTAGAGGCAAAATATTTGAGTGTCTGTAGTAGCTGGTTCACTGATAGAACAGTCATTTCTGAAAGAAGGAAAAGAATGACATGAGACAATTCAAGAGAAATTTAAAAACATAATTTGCCGCCACTCCTTCCACTGTTATGATTATGTAGGTCCAATAACTAAAGTACCTATCTTCTTGGGACACAGAGATAATAACTTTATGATAAATATGTGTGTGGTTATGTGGACAATACAAATAACTTAGAAATACAACAACTACCTGCTATAGCTTCCTTTTTAAAAAAAAAACTTTCCTATTAAGTTTACTGTGTAAAACTTAACTTGAGTAAACATAGTGTCGCATATTCTCATTCGCTTATGTCGTATGGTATTATTTTTTGGGGTAATTCTTCTGATTCAAAGAGGGTATTTTTGGCTCAAAAACGGGCTGTTCGAGCTATATGTGGTGTAAGTTCGAAAACCTCTTGTCGACCCCTATTCAATAGTCTGGGAATTATGACATTGCCCTCACAGTATATATTTTCTTTAATGTCATTTGTTGTTAGCAATATTAGCCTACTCCCAAGAGTTAGCAGCTTTCACTCAGTTAATACTAGGCAGAAATCAAATTTGCATGTGGAATGCACTTCCTTGACTTTTGTGCAGAGAGGAGCGCAGTATTCTGCTGCATCCATTTTCAATAAGCTACCACAAGAACTCAAAAATCTTAGCAGTAGCCCAAACTCTTTTAAGTCTGAACTGAAGAGTTTCCTCATGGCTCACTCCTTCTATTCTGTCGAGGAGCTTCTGGAAGAGCTAAAAAATTAAGCGAATTCCAGTGTTACATTGTTGATTTTCTTTATTTAAACTTACGACTTGTCGCCTGAATATGTTTTTTTTTATTTCATTTTATCTGTTTCTACTATTGTGTTACAATTTCATGTATTGACTCTTTCCATGACCATGGAGACTTCTCCTTAATTTGGTCACACGGAACAGTAAATAAATAAATAAATAGATAAAAACTGACATTAATGTGTGCAGGGCATGGTATGATCACACAGAACACAAAATCCATAAATCCTCCTCACGCATACACGAAAACCATCTCTCATGTCACAATACGATTGGCTACATCCTTCCAAGCTCTAATACAAGTGGCAGAAACAAATGGTTTCCCCGTTAATCATCTCACAATAATATGTCAGAAAGTCGAAAGAAAATGAGGTGAGGCACTGAAATGGTACATCACGTCTTGTTACGTTACCTTTTCAAAGAGAACAAATAATATATGTCATCAGGATCCACCAATCATTCACCCTGATTGTAACTACACCTTATTATCTAAAACATTTGCAAAACAAACATTACACTCATGCAGTATGGGATTATCGCTCTATGCGATCGAGAGTCTGGCAAATGTGCGCATACAGACACTCACTTTAAAAAAAGTGTGATTTTTGAGGCATTTCTAACTGCAATGCCCTATAACCTACGCATCATCCTCCTAAGACTTACCCCCAAAAGTTGCAAACGTATACAAACTGTAGCATGCACAACTGCCATAAAAAATTACACAAAAAATTACTGCTAGATACAAACAAAAACAATTTTAATATCTGTAATGGGACACACTGTTACTTCAGAGTTGACTATCTCGGCTAGAAGGTGGTCACTACCCTCGAAGTGCACGACATGGTTCCAGTCTGCACTACTTTTTTGCTCATTCTTTCGCCAAGTTTGTTGATTATGGTCTGAAGGTGGGTTCCATATTTCAGTTATGTCCACTGCTCCATTTTCCCTCTCCCTCATCTGACCCTGCATGCCATTTCCCAGAAAGGAACCTTTCCTCATAGTGTCTGGGTGTCTGACTTCTCCAAATATTCCTCTGAATTTGTGAGCAGCTGCCACTGCTGCTTTCACCTACACTGCCACTCATATGCTCACTCTCCTGTGAGTTCCTACTGGTATCTTTCAGTTCCAGACCTCACTCTCCTATCTTATCACACGTAGACAGCGAGCCCTCTTAACATTAAATGCCTACAAATCGCTCTTCTCAACACTGACGGCGTTCCACTAGGCTCCCAATTCTCTCAGATATGCCGCTCACTACTGAATCTCAGCCAACTCTCTGCCATGTGTATTAATAACTCCGCAGCACGTGGTTGCTCAGTCTTCTTCCTTAGATTACCTAGATTTCATCTGAACGAAGCAAATTCCTCTGTTTCCGAGAGCTGAACCGCTTCTGTAGCAGCAATTTTTGTTCGTTCCTCCAGAAACTGTATTCTCTGGGATACCGAGGGATTTGCTTCCTCTGCAGTCTGAAGTCTTTGAGAAAGTTAGGTGTTAGTTTCCTCTGCTTTCTTCAAACTGGAGTCAGCCTGAACCAATCTTTTCGCATTGCTTCCTACTGTTATTGAAAAGCTGACAAACCTTTTATCGACAGAGTGGAGTCAACACCGGATTGTCCGTGTAGCGCTTCCATCGCTGCCCTGAATAATTTGCTCTCTTCCCACACTCCTTTCTTCTCTGCTTCGGTCTGCCAGAACCTATCTTCTGCTCGTTTCCTGTCTGCTTCTGCTTTCCTATCTCCTTCTTGCATTTTTCGCTGTCAGCTTATTCTTGTTTCATGTCTGCTTCTGCTTGTTTGTTAAACTGTATGCTTGGCTGGTGACCTTGGCTCTTGTTATGGCGTGAGTACTACAAAATCTTGTTGTTTATTAAGCCTCAATACTGCAAGGTCGTTAGCCAGATAGTCATGAAACAACACACTGCAAACGTATACTCAAGGTTAATTAAAAAAAAGGCGAGTGATTGCAATGCTCTTTCCCTTGACAAAATAATAAAAACAAAGATCGTTGAGCTTTGCCATTGTGCACAATGAGTACACTGTCGCAAGGAGAATAACAAGCTTAAGTGTGCGACAAGCTATATTTATGATTAGTCAGTCGGCTAACCGAGGAAAAGCTGTTGGTCGGTGTAAAGGATGCTGTAATTTAAATCAAGTCTGAGTAAAACAAATTTTTATTTGCTTAAAATATAGGATGCAATAGTCACATAATTAACAGATTTGTAAGAATATTAAATGAATACACACAAAAATGACTTTAAAGTGTGGGAAGGTACCAAATTATATGGTAGGCTGCTTTGAGGAAACGCAGGAAGTTATCCTTATCTTGGCAATTCGCAATTCTAATCTGCATGAGCAATAACTACATATTTATTGCAATGAAATGGGCAACTCAGATTGAGTATCGGGTTGCTCAGAGTATGGATCACGCTACTAGGGATCGCAAAATTTACCTTTCCCACACATCAGCACCAGGTGGCGGTAAGGAGTCAAAATATATGGCTACCGGAACATAAACGCTTCCAAAATTCTTCCTCCATTCTGTGAATAGCCCTAAAATACTTCCTCCAGTTAGCGAATGCTCTCTACTTTCAAAAAACTCTGCATGCAGGAGGCGACTGAATACTGTTGTCAATGTTATGGATGATAATATCGCCTACTTCACACTTTAACAAACGTTGGCATTGGTCTAGAGCAGTGTCTCCTCGATTTATTCGCATCTTCAGCTCAAGAGTGGTGGAGTGACCCAATTTGATTGGATAGCCAAAGTTCTGGATCAAAAGCAACTGTCTGTCTTAAGCCAACCATGCGGTCAAACGGCATCTAGACATTTGATGTTTGTGCAGAAAAGGCAAAATTAGCACACTCAATTATTCTATGGGAAAGGTAGGCGCCGGCTCTGCTCTCAAAAGCACAAAGCAGGCTGCAGCCGTATCTGTGGGGAGGCTCGTCTCTGTTAACCATATTCACTTACTGCCTTCTGCCAGCAACAGTGCCTTAAGACCATGCTGAGAGTGCAGCTTACCAACATGAATGCAAAGCTTTCCTCACAAGCCCACATATGTAGAACTCTCAATAAAATAATCACCAAATGGTGACAGGAAATCAAACAATATTGCTTGCAATATGCGACAGTAATGTCACACATAACTGAAGCGCGATTTTTTTTCTTTCTAGACCTACAACCAAGCAACCTAGTGTAGTAAACATGGACAAAGATTTTGGAAGACAGTAGGTTCAAAAAATGTGTGTGAAATCTTATGGGACTTAACTGCTAAGGTCATCAGTCCCTAAGCTTACACACTACTTAACCTAAATTATTCTAAGGACAAACACACACACCCATGCCCGAGGGAGGACTCGAAGCTCCACCAGGACCAGCCGCACAGTCCATGACTGCAGAGCCCTATACCTCTCGGCTAATCCCACGCGGCACAGTGGATGAAATCCTAGCCTGGACTCCGAGATTTAAGCTTCTGTGACTTCTGTAAAAGACTTGAGGCAATACCCAATGTGAAATAACACTGTTATCGGTATCAGCTTTACTTTACTTTACTTTCTTACTGATGTTCTCCAGTTACTTTACACTGGTGGCAACATTGTGTATACAGAGTACATGTAGGATGTATGCCAAGACACAACCTTTAACACATATAAACCTTACGAAATTCAATAGTTTCCCATGAATGGCAATATATTACAACGTGCTATTAATTTCGTCGTTTAACTACAAGCGATCTTGTAACAACATTAGATAAGCCAGTATCCTCACTTTCATGTAACTTAAACTATTAAACGGTACATGCACAGAACATCGCCAGTAAGCCCAAATGTTATTTGTTCCATATTCGAATTGGCGTTTGACGTGATATCAGAAGGCAATTACAGGAGCTGTTAGCAACCATACCAAACGATGTGCCAGACTGCAGTGTCAGTTTTTCGTTAGCTGCAACCACTTGCTGCCGCCCAACTCCAGAGTCAATACGGTATTGTCAGGCCGACCAAAATGGAGTTTACTACGAGTTACAGCCACTTGCCAGCCACCTAGCTCCAGCTCCAGATGAACGCCAGCTGAATTCTCTGTGTGACCTTTACCTGCATTTTCTTCACATCCCTTACATATGAACTCCATACAAAATACATTTTCTTATTCAATTAATATCTGTTACGGGCTTCACAGAAGTTTGGCCAGGAAGTCGGCAATAGCTCTCGCTGGCCTCCCAGAAGCAATGGCTCATGGTGGCCTATTGGCGATAACTAACACCGGCCTCGCCCCAACTGCAGCTGACGCCAACGTTGCGTTACAGTCGGTTGTGCTTACGTGGTTTCGGGGAGTTCTTCCATTCACCACTAAATGGTAAGGGCATCATTTCATGGAAGGGGAATTTAATTTTACGTACATACTCCGCATGCCACCATACAGTATGCAGCAGAGGGTCATTTACTTTCCTCTTCCATTTGCAAATAGCGCACAGGAAAAACGACTATGTATTTGCCTCTACATGATCTCTAATTTATCTTATCTTTGCAGTCCACACGCGAAATGTACGTTGGAGGCAGTAGAATCGTTCTGAAGTCAGCTTCAAATGGTGGATCTTAAAAATTTTTTCAGTAGTGTTACTGGAAAAGACCGTCGCCTTCTCTCCAGGGATTCCCATTTGACAACCAAAAGCATATCCGTAACACTTACGTGTTCCTCAAGGCCACCGATAGCAAATCCGGTAGCCTGCCTCTGAATTGCTTCGATGTCTAGCTTTAATACATCCTGGTGTGGATCCGAAACACTCGAACAGTACTCAACAATGGGCCACACTAGTGTCCTATATGTGGTCTCCTTGACATATCAATTACTCCTTTCTAAAATTCTCCCAATAGACGGAAGTTGACCATTCGCCTTCCCTACTACAATCCTTACATGGTCCTTCCATTTCATATCGCTTTGCAACGCTACGATTAGGATTTTAATCGACATGGTTGTGTCAAGCAGGAAACTACCAATGCTGTATTCGAAGATTATGGGTTTTTTATTCCTACTTATTCACATTAAGTTACGTTTTTCATCACTTGGAGATAGCTGCCATTCATCTCACCCACCAGAAATTTTGTCTAAGTCATCTCGTATTCTCCTACGGTGATACAACGACGACACCTTACCGTACACCACAGCGTCATCAGCAAACAGCCACAGATTACTGCTTGCACCGAGTCCGCCAGCTCTTTTATGTGAAAAAGAAAATAACGGGGATCCTATCACTCTTCCAGGGGACACTTCTGGCGATACTTTTGTCTCAGATGAACACTCGCCGTCGAGGACAACGGGACAACGTATTGGATTCTGTTACTTAAGAAGTCTTCGAAACACATATCTGCGAACATATTCCATATGCTCTTGCCTTTGTTAACAGCCTGCCATGGAGCACCGTGTCATATGCTTTTCGGAAAGCAAGGAACATGGAATCGGCATGTCGCACTTCAGCCATAGTTCGCACGATAACATGTGAGAAAAGGCCAAGATGAATTTAGCATAAGCGACACTTTCTAAAACAGTGCTTGGCGAACAGATTTTCTGTCTCGAGGGAATTTATCATATACGACGTGAGTATATGTTCAAGAATTCTGAAACAAACCGACCTTAAAGATATTACTCTCTAATTATGCTGGCCAGCTTCATAGTTCAGCCAGTCTGTACGAAATATTCATAAACTATATACGAAAACATTTGTTCCTGTCAATTTAATATCTGATACGTCCAAAATTTTCAGACAAATGATACATCAAAAATGTCCACTATTTTCAGCTTAATATCTGATACATCCTGCCTTCAGGACATTTAGCCTACTGGCGACAATAACTAGTACCAAATCGTCGCGGTAGCTCATGCTGGCGCCCCATAGCAGTAACTTGCGTCGGGTTGGAGTTGCATTCATATGGCTTTATGCAATTCCATGGAGTCCTGCCGTTCACGTTGGTTCTTGCTATGTACACGTAGCGATACGGATTATAATGTTTACTGTTGCCGTCAATGTTTTAAGATGTCCAAAGATATTTGCAAGGATGTTTCTCCTAAGATGTAGACTACATGAAGATGGTGAGTGAAATCTCTGCCTTCGTCGATTTTGCTGAAGTAGCACGGCATCTCTTTTGATTTTCTGAAGGCACAAACTAACATATTTTTCAGGCTCTTCAGAGAGAACTGTCCTTGAAACAAACAGCTTTTCTAAAAAGTACAAAGAAATTAAGGATAGTATATGAATGAATATACAGGTACGGCTAATATATTACATACATTCACAAAAATCTGTTATATCTGATGACCTAAGGTAGGGGAGTGGGGAGGGATAATTGAATGAACAGAAAAGAGATATAAGACAGTTAGATCTGATATCAACTCATTAAAGTATTCGTTTGTGATTAATCAGTCCTCATAATAATAAACCAAGAATCCACAGAAGCTTCTCTTAGCACAGAAATAGCTTATGGAATCTGCACAACTTTGTCACAGTTGTATAGTTTACCTTTTTCACTAACTTTTGGTACTTGTATCTTTGAAATTCCCATTTTCATACCTTCAATGCTCAGAAAATCTCACGCTAATCCTTTGTTTCTTTCTCTTCTTCCTTTCACCTTTGTAAGTTTCTCTAATTTTCGGAAGGTATTAATCTCTCTGGGAGTAACACTCATCCAGCAGAAAATACAGATAAACAACAATTGCATCCATACAAATGTACTTATGTGAAATAACATTTAATGAATAACAATTAATGAATGACAGTAAATGAATAACAATTAATGAAAAAAGAAGAGAAATTCACCTGTTACAAAAACATATGTGCATGTGTGTATGTATGTTCTGCATCTCTTTCTAAACGACATGGTCGATTTCAACGAAACCTGGTAGACTTATAATCGATCTAAGAACAGGAACTACCTGTCTATCAAAGGTGTGGTGATGCGGGTGAAAAGAAGCGCAGCCCGCGACGCTTGAATAACCAGACTTTATTCATCCACCGTTTGAAAATGAAAGCACTTAGCGACTTGCAACAAACTTTAGACATAACGTCAGATCATTAGGAATTTGCTTTTTCCTGACAACCCCCACAAAATGTTGAAAGGAAAAATGTTTAGCGCTTATTACTTTTTCACTGTTCTTATAAGACTACCGCCTGAAGCATACTTCTTACTATTGACAATACTCGGGAGACATTTTGCAGGCAGTATGCAGGATGCAGCATCACTCCATTGAATGTAATGCAAAATTATGTCACTGTACGACATGTAGTTCAGGAGCAGGGTGTCATAAACAATGAGATGCTCGAAAAACTGCCCAATCATGCATGACGTTTAAATTGATAACTTCTTTGCTAATAACTCTATCCGCAATAAATTCAAACATTATTCAAATTGCCCATGAATATACCTACAATATCGTATCACTGTACGACGCATAGGTCAGGAGATATGACGACGTAAGCATTAAGCACGAGGCCATGCGCCACTTGGTACGGCTGTGGACGCACCGCTATAAATAAATACCTGGGCAACGCCGGTTTTCTCCGCTAGTATATAAATAAACATGCTAGGAAAATTCCGTCACAATGGTTCTGGAGAAAAGACTCGGTCGATACCCTGCTCATTCTTCCGAAATTCGAAGTTTGTCTCTATATTTCCAGTTACGTGAACATCGATAGAGTACTAAACCGCAGTCTGCCTTCCTTCGTTATTCGTGCTGGTGCTGCAGAGAGCGATATCCGAATTCTGTGGCTGTCAGAACGTTTCGAACAGTTTCTCCACTATGCTTTTATTCTCATGGTGACCCGTGCGTCGGTATTCTCCCTGCTGTAGTGGTGCACTCACACTACGACTAGAACATTGTTAAAATCTCCGCTCTGAGTGCGCTCTAGGGTATCCGGTAGAGCGGTTATCGGGTACAGGCGATGGTGAAAGACACTGAGTGACGTGCGCGCCGGTCGCTTTGACGGCTTTCAGCAGGTTCAAGCCGCGGACACGGCTCGCCCCGGCACTCAATTCCGCAGTCAGAAGTGAACGACGAGCGCTTCGCATGCAGATCCACCGCTGCCCGCTGCTGAACTACAGTACTGGAACTCTCTCTCAGCAGGCTAGAACAATGGTTTCCCTGCACACACAGTGCAGGCAGTATTGATGAGTGTCACGTTTATTTGTTGCACGTGACATCCTCGATGTTTTTGTCTTTTTCTATGTGACGGCACTTCACCTATGCTCATAGTCGCTCTGTAGGTTACATTGTATTTAACTGACAAGGGGGACGCCCCTGTTCTTCATGACCGATTTCGTCCAAATTTTTGATAGAAATGAAAGTGACAAAAGTGGGAACTCCTGGACACGTGCTTGGAAGAGAAAGCATTTTTGACCCTGGCCTGGCAAGAGGTGAGCGAATTGCGTTAGCACGGTTCCCAAGCAGCAAATGACGCAGCGGAAATGGCAGAAGAGGGTAATTCAAGGGTTATCGAGGTCATCCCACACATCCATGCCCGAGGCAGGATTCGAATCTGCGACCGTAGCGGTCACGCGGTTCCAAACTGAAGCGCCTAGAACCGCACGGCCACTCCGGCCGGCTCGAGCGTAAAAAGACTGCCATCGTGCAGTACTCATTTGATTTCTCCCAGATGGATTTCGCTAGTGGCACCCAGTGAAGCTTATTTTTATGGTCATTTAATGATATGAAACATGTGAAGAAATCAGAAAAGAAATGATTATCGGAAGGACTGACTCAACATTTAGAAAAACCAAACCAACATTCGGTAAAGTTGAAAGCAAAGGCAGTAAGATTAAGAATCCAGTGGGAATTTCACTGTTAAATGTAGAGATGAAAGCGCATGGGTGGAAAGAGAGCATTAAGGCCCACTCCCACTGTTAGGGAGAGGACCTAACTGATGACGAGTTAGAAGAAGGAACAGGAATCGATAGGGAAGGAATAGTAGATCCAGCATTAGAATAGGAACTTAGAAAAGCTTTGGAAGACTTAAATAAAACAGAACGTATAGCAACACTTCATCAGAATTTGTACAGTCATCTACGTTGCAGGGGCAACAGTCTGGATGATTGACTGATCTGGCCTTGTAACACTAACCAAAGTAGCCTTGCTGTGCTGGTACTGCGAACGGCTGAAAGCAAGGGGAAACTGCAGCCGTAATTTTTCCCGAGGGCATGCAGCTTTACTGTATGGTTAAATGATGATGGCGTCCTCTTGGGTAAAATATTCCGGAGGTAAAATAGTCCCCCATTCGGATCTCCGGGCGGGGACTACTCAAGAGGACGTCGTTATCAGGAGAAAGATAACTGGCGTTCTGCGGATCGGAGCGTGGAATGTCAGATCCCTTAATCGGGCAGGTAGGTTAGAAAACTTAAAAAGGGAAATGCATAGGTTAAAGTTAGATATAGTGGGAATTAGTGAAGTTCGGTGGCAGGAGGAACAAGACTTTTGGTCAGGTGAATACAGGGTTATAAATACAAAATCCAATAGGGGTAAAGCAGGAGTAGGTTTAATAATGAATAAAATAGTAGGAGTTCGGGTAAGCTACTACAAACAGCATAGTGAACCCATTATTGTGGCCAAGATAGACACGAAGCCCATACCTACTACAATAGTACAAGTTTATATGCCAACTAGCTCTGCAGATGATGAAGAAATTGATGAAATGTATGATGAGAGAAAAGAAATTATTCAGGTAGTGAAGGTAGACGAAAATGTAATAGTCATGGGTGACTGGAAATCGAGAGTAGGAAAAGGGGAGAGAAGGAAACATAGTAGGTGAATACGGATTGTGGGAAAGAAATGAAAGAGGAAGCCGTCTGGTAGAATTTTGCACAGAGCATAATCATAGCTAACACTTGGTTCAAGAATCATAAAAGAAGGTTGTACACATGGAAGAATCCTGGAAATACTAGAAGGTATCAGATAGATTATATAATGGTAAGACAGAGATTTAGAAACCAGGTATTAAATTGTAAGACAGTTCCAGGGGCAGATGCGGACTCTGACCACAATGTATTGGTTATGAGCTGTAGATAAAAACTGAAGAAACTGCAAAATGGTGGGAATTTAAGGAGATGGGATCTGGACAAACTGATTAAACCAGAGGATGTACAGAGTTTCAGGGAGAGCATACGGGAACAATTGTCACAAATGGGGGAAAGAAATACAGTAGAAGAAGAATGGGTAGCTCTGAGGGATGAAGTGGTGAAGGCACCAGATGATCAAGTAGGTAAAAAGACGAGGGCTTGTAGAAATCCTTGGGTAAGAGAAGAAATATTGAATTTAATTGATGAAAGAAGAAAATATTAAAATGCTGTAAATCAAGCAGGCAATAAGGAATACAAACGTCTCAAAAATGAGATCGACAGGAAGTGCAAAACGGCTAAGCAGGGATGGCTAGAGAACAAATGTAAGGATGTAGAGGCTTATCTCACTAGGGGTAAGATAGATACTGCCTACAGCAAAATTAAAGAGACCTTTGGAGAAAAGAGAACCACTTGTATGAATATCAAGAGCTCAGATGGAAACCCAGTTCTAAGCAAAGAAGGGAAAGCAGAAAGGTGGAAGGAGTATATAGAGGGTCTATACAAGGGCGACGTACTTGAGGACAATATTCTGGAAATGGAAGAGAATGTAGATGAAGACGAAATGGGAGATACAATACTGCGTGACGAGTTTGACAGAGCACTGAAAGACTTGAGTCGAAACAAGGCCCTGGGAGTAGACAACATTCCATTAGAACTACTGACGGCCTTGGGAGAGCCAGTCAGGACAAAACTCTACCATCTGGTGAGCAAGATGTATAAGGCGAAATACCCTCCGACTTCAAGAAGAATATAACAATTCCAATCCCAAAGAAAGCAGGTGTTGACAGATGTGAAAATTACCGAACAATCAGTTTAATAAGCCACAGCTGCAAAATACTAACGCGAATTCTTTACAGACGAATGGAAAAACTAGTAGAAGCCAACCTTGGGGAAGATCAGTTTGGATTCCATAGAAATGTTGGAACACGTGAGGCAATGCTGACCTTACGACTTATCTTAGAAAAAAAGATTACGGAAAGGCAAACCTACGTTTCTAGCATTTGTAGACTTAGAGAAAGCTTTTGAGAATGTTGACTTGAATACACTATTTCAAATTCTAAAGGTGGCAGGGGTAAAATACAGGGAGGGGAAGGCTATTTACAATTTTTACATAAACCAGATGGCAGTTATAAGAGTCGAGGGACATGAAAGGGAAAGAGCGGTTGGGAAGGGAGTGAGACAAGGTTGTAGCCTCTCCCCGATGTTATTCAATCTGTATATTGAGCAAGCAGTAAAGGAAACAAAAGAAAAATTTGGAGTAGGTATTTAAATCCATGGAGAAGAGATAAAAACTTTGAGGTTCGCTGATGACATTGTAATTCTGTCAGAGACAGCAAAGGACTTGGAAGAGTAGTTGAATGGAATGGACAATGTCTTGAAAGGAAGATATAAGATGAACATCAACAAAAGCAAAACGAGGATAATGTAATGTTGTCGAATTAAGTCGGGTGATGCTGAGGGAATTAGATTAGGAAATGAGACACTTAAAGTAGTAAAGGAGTGTTGCTATTTGGGGAGCAAAAAACTGATGATGGTCGAAGTAGAGATGATGTAAAATGTAGACTGGCAATGGCAAGAAAAGCGTTTCTGAAAAGAGAAATTTGTTAACATCGAGTACAGATTTAAGTGTCAGGAAGTCGTTTGTGAAAGTATTTGTATGGAGTGTAGCCATGTATGGAAGTGAAACATGGACGATAATTAGGTTTTACAAGAAGAGAATAGAAGCTTACGAAGTGTGGTGTTACAGAAGAATGCTGAAAATTAGATGGGTAGATCACATAACTAATGATGAGGTGTTGAACAGAACTGGAAGGAAGAGAAATTTGTGGCACAACTTGACTAGGAGAAGGTATCGGTTGGTAGGACATGTTCTGAGGCATCAAGGGATCACAAATTTAGCAGTGGAGGGCAGTGTGGAGGGTAAAAATCATAGAAGGAGACCAAGGGATGAATACACAAAGCAGATTCAGAAGGACGTAGGTTGCAGCAGGTACTGGGAGATGAAGTAGCTTGCACAGGATAGAGTAGCACGGAGAGCTGCATCAAACCAGTCTCAGGACTGAAGACCACAACAACAACAACAACAACTACGTCTACATGTACATGGACGTTCCACAAATCACACTTAATTATCTGGCAGAGGGTTAATCGAACCAACTTCACAGTAATTCTCTATTACTCCAGTCTCGAACAACTCGCAGGAAAAACGAACACATATATCTTACTGTGGGCGTTCTCATTTCCTTTAGTTTATTGTGACAGTCATTTCTCTCTATGTAGATAGGCGTCAACAAAATATTTTCGCATGTGGAGGAGCAGTAGTCCTCTAAAAGAGGATGGACAAGTGTAGTGTAGGCAGTCCCCTTAGTAGACGTGTTACATTTTGTAACTGTCCATTCAGTAAAACACAGTCTTCAATATGCCTTCCCCACAACGTTTTATATGGATTCTTACCATTTTAAGTTGTTTGTAATTGTAATTCCTAGGTATTTAGTTGAATTTACGTCCATTAGATTTGAGTGATTTATCCTGTAACCGAAGTTTAGCGGATTCCTTTCAGCATTCATGCGGATGACCTCACTTTTCGTTAATTAGGGTCAATTGTCAATTTTTGCACCATACAAATAAAAAAATCGTTTTGCAATTTGTTTTGATCTTCTGATGACTTTGCTAGACGATATACGATAGCATCATCTGCAAAAAACCTGAGACTGCTGTTCAGATTGTCTCATAAATCGTCCATATAGATAAGAAACAGCAGATCGCCTGTAACACTGGCTTCGGGAGCGGCAGAAATCACTTCTGTTTAACTTGATGACTTCCGTCAGTTACAACGAACTCTGACCTCTCTGACAGGAAATCACGAATCCAATCACTCAACCGAGACGATATTCGATAACACGCAATATCGCTACAAGCTTCTCGAGTGATACAATGTCAAAAGCCTTCTGGAAATCTAGAAATACGGAATCAGTTTGAAATACCTTGTCAATAGCACTCAACACTTCGTGTGAGTAAAGAGCTAGTTGTGTTTCACAAGAACGATGTTATCTAAATCCTCGTTGACTGTATGTCAATAGGCCATTCTCTTTTAGGTAATTCATAATGTTCTAACACAATATATATTCCAAAATCCTGCTGCACATCGACGTTAATGATATGGGCAAGTAATTTAGTGGATTACTCCCACTATCTTTCTTGAATATTGGTGTGACCTGTGCAACTTTCCAGTATTTAGTTACTGATCTTTCGCCGATCGAGTGGTTGCACATGATAATTAAGTATGGAGTTATTGCATCAACATACTCTGAAAGGAACCTAGTTGGTATACAGGCTGGACCGGAAGACTTGCTTTTATTAAGTGATTGAAATTGCTCCACTACTTCGAGGATTTCTACTTATAAGCTACTCATTCATGGCGTCAGCTGTTCTTCGTTCGAATTCTGGAATAATTACTACATCGTCTTTGGTGAAGGAATTTTGGAAGGCTGTGTTTAGTAACTCTGCTTTGGCGGCACTGACGTCGGTAGTATTTCCATCGCTATCACCCAGAAAAGGCATTGTTGTGTCTTGCGCTAGCATGCTTTACATACGATCAGAATCTCTTTCGATATTCTGACAGGTTTCGAGACTAAGTTTCGTTGCGGAAACTATTATAAGCATCTCGACTTGAAGTCCACGCTAAATTTCGAGTTTGTGTAAAATATCGGCAATCTTGGAGGTTTTGCGTTCTTTTAAATTTGGCATGCATTTTTCGTTGTTTCTGCAACAGTGTTCTGACCAGTTTTGTGTACCAAGGATTATCAGGTCCGTCATTTGTTAATTTTGTTCGGTATAAATCTCTCAATTATTGGCGATACTATTTCTTCGAATTCAAGCCAGATCTGGTCTACACTTGCATTGTTACAGGAGCGGAGATGCTCTCTTAGGAAGGCGTCAGATAATTTTCTATCTGCTTTTATGGATAGGTATGTTTTTCGTTTGTGTTGCCCGCCTGGTTTGCCGTTCGGTCTAACGCACTGCTTTCGGGCGGGCAGGCGTGCCGGTCCCTGGCACGAATCCGCCCGGCGGATTGGTTTCGAGGTACGGTGTGCCGGCCAGTCTGTGGATGGTTTTTAAGGCGGTTTTCCATCTGCCCCGGTGAATTCGGGCTGGTTCCCCATATTCCGTCTCAGTTACACTATATCGGCGATTGCTGCGCAAACACTGTGTCCATGTACGCGTTCACGGTAATTAATCTACCACGCAAACATTTGGTGTTACACTTGTCTGTTGTGAGACGTTCCGTGGAGGGGGGGGGGGGGGAGAGGGGGGGGGTTCACTGGTGGCAGAACCGCACAATAACCCTGGGTTCGGTGTGGGGTGGAGGTGGGGTGAGTGGACTGCTGTAGTATGCTGTGGGGTTGTGAACCACTGAGGGCTACGGTGGAGACGAAGCCTCTCCGTCGCTTCAAGGTCCCCAGTTCAATACAGTACAATACAGTTCGTTTGTGTCTGAAGGATCTGGGAGTTACAATATACAATATCGCTACGATAACCCCGTGTTCACTAATCCCTGTGATCGTTTTGATGCGCGTTGTTAACTCAGGATTATTTGTTGCTATGAGGTCAAGTGTGATTTCACAACCGTTTACCATTCGAATGGGCTCACGATCTAATTCCAGTGAATGCGCTTAACACAATCCCGGATGATGTTTTAGGCATGCATACGGATTTAAAGAAATTCTTTCGTCAACATATCGAGGGTAAATTAAAGGCACCACCAAGTCTAATAGTATCAATCAGGTACGTATTTGAAATTAAACTCAAGTTCTCTTTGAACCTTTCAGCAATTGTACCATCTGAGTTAGGAGTTCCGTAAAAGGCTCCAATCATTATTTTATTCCAGTTGCCAAGGATGACCTCTTCCCATACCAACTCGCAGGAACTATCAACTTCAATTTCGCGGCAAGATAAACTACTTCTAACAGCAACGAACACGCCACCGCCAACTGTATATAGTCTGTCTTTTCGGAACACTGTTAGGTTCTTCGCAAGAATTTCGGCTGAGCTTATCTCCAGCTTTAGCCAGTTTGCAGTGCCTACAATGTCAGAGCATCAGCGCTTGGAGCTCTGGTACTTCCCCAACACAGCTACGACGATTTACAACTGTTATACCGATGGATCCTTTATATACGTTCCTCCTGTGTTCGACCTGCAGCCTTTGAGACTGAAGCCCTTTTTGTTTTCCCGAAATCCTCTAGCCTAAAAAACCGCCCAGTCCACGCCAGACAGCCTCTGTTACCCGGTAGCCGCCTCCTACATGCAGTGGACTCCTGCCCTATTCAGTGGAACTCGAAACCCAACCAGCCTATGCAGCAAGTAGAGGAATCTGGAGCCCACACGGTCGTAGGACCGTCTAAGCCTGATTCAGACCTTCCACTCGACTCTGTACACGAGGTCCTATCGACTATGCTGCAAATGGTGAGCTCTGCTTTTATCTCGCAAGCCAGACTGGCAGCCTTTGCCGCTTCTGTTAGCCACTCGGAACCAGAGCGAATCTCTTCGTATGTAGAATGTATGAGGCTGATGATACACCATCAGATTTTCGGAAAAACTTCATCCTTACAATCCTGAAGAACTATCGCACAGTCAGCTTAACAGCTTATGTATTCAAGTTGCTGAAAAGAAAAATATTCAGAAGTTTGGGAAAGAGAATTGAGGCTATGTTAGATGACGATAAGTTTGGCTTTAGAAAAGATAAAGGCCCAGATAAAGAGTTCTGAAGTTGCGGTTGATAACGAAAGTAAGACTGAAGGACGATGAAGACACATTCGTAGGATATAACGACCTGGAAAAAGCGTTCGACGATGTAAAATGGTTTGAGATGAGATCCTGAGAAAATAGGGTTAAGCAGTAGGGAAAGACGGTTAATATACAATATGTACAAGAATGAAGAGTGAACAATGTACATCTACATCTAAATGGATACTCTGAAAATCACATTTAAGTTCCTGGCAGAGGGTCCATAGAACCACCTTCACAATTCTCTATTATTCCAATCTCGTAGAGGACGAGGAAAGAACGAACACTTTCCGCACGAGCTCTGATTTCCCTTACTTTATCGTGATGATCGTTTCGCCCTATGTAGGTCAGTGTCAACAAAATATTTTCGCATTCGGAGGAGAAAGTTGGTGACTGAAATTTCGTGAGAAGATTCCGTCGCAAAGAAAACCGCCTTTCCTTTAATGATGTCCAGTCCAAATCCTGTATCAATTCTGTGACACTCTCTCCGATATTTCGCCATAGTACAAAACGTGCTGCCCTTCTTTGAACAGAGCAATCCACGGACTGAAAAGGGTGTAACACTAGAACTGGCTTTTCGGTCCTGCCGTTTAGTATACACATCGAATAAGTAATGAGGCAAATAAAAGAAAGTTTCAAAAGTGGGATGAAACTTCAAGGTGAAAGGATATTAATTTAAGATTCGCTGTCTTACTGAAAGTGAAGAAGAATTACAGGATCTGCGCAATGGAATGTACAGTCTAATGAGTACAAAGTGTGGATTGACTGTAAATCGAAGAGAGACGAGAGTAATGGAAAGTAGCAGAAATGAGAACAGTGAGAAACGTAACATCATAACTGCTGATGATGAAATAGAAGACGTTAAGGAATTCTGCTATCTAAGCAGCAAAATAACCCATGACGGACGTAGCAAGGTCATAAATCAGACTTTCACTGGCAAAAAGGGCATTTCTGGGCAAGAGAAGTCTGCCAGAGTCAAACGCAGGTCTTAATTTGAGAATGAAACTTCTGAGAATGTACGTTTTGGGTACAGCATTGTGTAGCAGGGAGACATGGACTGTGGGAAAATCAGAACAGAAAGGGGTCGAAGGATTTGGTGCTACAGAAGAATGTTGAAAATCAGGTGGAATGATAAGGAATGAGGAGGTTCTCCACAGAATCGGCGAGGAAAGGAATAGGAGAGAGTTGAAGGATTTGAGACACGGTGCTACAAAAGAACGTTGAAAATACTGATAAGGTAAGGAATGAACAAGTACCCCACAGAATCGGCGAGGAAAGGAATATGGGGAAGGAGCAGGGACAGGTTGACAGGACATCTATTAAGACATCATGGTACTAGATGGAGCTGTAGCTGACAACAGTAAAGGAAGACAGAGATTGGAATACATCCACCTAATAACTGAGGACGTAGGTTGCAAGCACTACTCTCAGATGAAAATGTTGGCACGGAGAGGAATTCGTGGCGGGCAGCGTCATACCTCTCAGAAGACTGATGACTAAAAAAAAAAAAAAGAAGACCGCGGATATTCAAGACTGGTTTTATGTCATCCATCGAGAAAAAGAAACTTCTAGAGGAGATTGCAACGAAATACATTCCACTGTATAGCGCAAGCTGTCCTCGGCAATATTTCGCGTGATTTTCTGCCAAACTGTGCGATGAAGATCAACTTTTTGAATGTAAATCGAATTCATTTTTCTAGATATACTTTGGAACAACCAGATAATTGTCATAATGCGGCTTTTATTTTTATAACCTGAGCAGTATGCCAAGAAATTTACTGCTTTTCTCGTTTTTGCCATGAATGTAGGCAATGCAATGCAGGAGGCTGGAGTACCCAACAAACTGATAAGACTGATTCAAGTGACTTTGAGTGGAGCAGTATGCAAAGTAAAGCTTGATGGCGTTCTATCAAAGACATTTGCAGTTAACCAAGTATTGCGGCAGGCTGATGCTCTCCGCTGTTCTGTTTAATGTCGCTTTGGAAAAGGTAATGTGAAAGACACAACCCTGGGGGAACACCGTTTAATAGAGTGACAGAATGCCGCGGCATTTTGCATATGCAGATGATAGTGATTTGTTATCCAAGACGAAACATAACTTAGAAGAAAAGCTTGAAAAATTAGAACTGTATGGAACGGAGATGGGGCTGACAATTAATAAGTCAAGTATACATTAATATTTAGGAAAAGGTACAGCGCAGGAGAAAGAAGCATTACTTTGAACGAGAAAGAACATGAAAGCTGTGAGAGTTTTAAATACAGGTAACTGAGAATAATGATATGAGAGAAGAAATACATGCAAGGATTGCAGCTGACAAAGCAAGAAGCCTTAGTGGAAACCTGAAGCTGACTGTGTATCGTACAGTAGTGGGAACTGCGTGATGTACGGTTCCGAGACTTGGACGATGACTCAAAATGAGTTGTTGCAGAGATGGGAAAGGAAGACACTTAGGAAAATCTACGTGCCAGTGACTGATAGGGGGTTTTGGAGAGTCAGAAATTATAAGATCAGAGAGTTGTGTAACAAACCAGATAACGTGACAGAAATAAACAGTAATAGACTACGTTGGCCGGGACCTGTAGAAAGAATTGTGGGGAACAGTACCGTCAAGAAAACTTTCAAGGGTAAACCAGACGAAGAACTAGATAGCTAGACACATGGAGGACGACTTGAGAAGGCTGGGAGTTAGAAGATGGAGAGCCAAGGCAGCCAGCAGAGAAGAGTCGGCGGAGATTCTTCAGGGGGCCAAGGCCCTACACGGCTGTAGCGCCAAGGAGTTGTTAGTTGTTAATCATCCTAGCATTTGTAAATAATCAGTTGTAAAACAACAAAAGTTTGTATACGAAGTTCTTGTGAATACCTTACAGTCTCTTCCTGGAAATTTGTTTACAATGACACATTTTACTATACCCTTCCTTTTCAAGACTTGTATGAAAATGATAATAAATACAATATATCAAGCACTCGGATTATTTCCAGTGCAAGTAAGCAAAAGAGAAAATCCCCGAGGAGGATTCGACCGCACCGTTCTGGGATTGCCAGTCTCTACTTTTTCCGCTGCGCCAAACTCTGCCTAGCAACTACCCTTACATAAACGTCTCTTGCCTCGCCCGATCGGTTTCTTTTTCTCAACGCTCGGCCATCTGAAGCACCCAGTTCTGTCGCTTTCACTTCTGGCCACAAGGCCGGGTCCACATACTGGGAGGAACCTTGGCGCCAACAGTGTTCGTCCAATGTGTGGATCGATAAAATAGCATTGGAACCCACGTTGGCCCTAATATTGGTACGACTGCGTTGCTTGTCGATATTTCGACCAAGAGTGAAAGGAAGGTGAGCCAGTATCGATTCACCGGCAGCACATTGGCGCCAGTGTTGTTTGTTTCCTGTTTTTGCCGTTAAGGAATCGAAATTGTTTGGTTTTTAGTTAATTCGTTGTATTTAATTCCAATATGAGTTTTTCGAAACGTCTCAGGAGCAGTGGAGCCATATTATTCACGCTCAGAACCTCAAATGCACCAGTAGCGATCTATGCGTCAGACACGTTTGCGTTGGCTCTGTACAGGAACTCAACAGAAATCTGGCTGTCGCGTGAGGAGGCTGTTGCATAAATATTGACCGTTGTTCGCCCCAGCGTTGGTACCAACTGGTGGACGAGTGGTATATTTTTGAAGAAATCTGTGAGGACGAGCAGGCGCGGTCCCCATTTGAGTCCGCCTCTAAAAGTTGAAACAGTGTAATCATAGATGAAAAATCCGAAAAAAAGTAAACAAACCCTAGTCTGCAGCTAATCTCTGCCTTTGTGATATCTTCTGATTTACGAATGCTAGTTAGACAAGGTATGTAGTAGACCTTCTGCAAAATTCTTGAATGTGGAGACTGTGCCAGAAATAACTTTAGCTATAAAAAGTTACCTGATGAATCTTGCCTGCATAATGCAGTCCGTATGAGAATTGGCCTCATAAGGCAAGCCTGGTTTCAAGTTTCAATCCACAACAAAGTTTTACTCAACCAGGAAGTGCCAAGAATTAGACTTCAACGTTTCCCGACGGCGATGTGTTTACAGATAAAAAACAATTGATGGGAACATATGGTGAAGGATATCGGACGACTGATTTCGGTATCGTGTGTGACATAGTGACGTAATATTTAAAATTATACTCAACACAGTGAACCTGTCACGGCTAGACCAATCAATACATAGTCGGAGCGCGGAGTGGCAACGCAGTTCGAGGCGCCATGTCACGGATTGCACGGCCCCTTCCACCGGAGGTTCGAGTCCACCCTCGGGCACGAGTGTGTGTGTTGTTCGTAGCATAAGATAGTTTAAGTTAGTTTAAGTAGTATGTAAGTCTAGGGATCGATTGTTCAGAGGTGGGAAGTTTGTTTTGAAAGAGTATAAGTGTGCTGTAGGTTGTTTCGTAATAGAAAACTAAAGGCAAAAATAACCATCTCATCAGCATACCATATCTGTGCACAAACTGTTACCTTTGTACGGGTATTTTAATTCCAGGACTGTGCCATATTTATGGAAGGAAACGAGCTAAGTTGTGGCCAAAGGAAGTTAAGAGTGACACACTGTTCTCCGCAACCTCATCATGCGCAGCGTTCTCGTCAAGATAGCCTCTGTTTCAATTGTTGCAACGATTACTTAATCATATCACACATACGCAGAGAATATTGCAGACATGTTGTTGTGGAATATATGGTGTGTCCCCTATGTCACGAATCTGAGTAAAGACCATTGTCTCTGAGCGTCTTTTTGTGTTTGTCTCAACCACATGAAACAGATGAAATGGAACAAATTTCACACTAACAGATGATATAAAAGGAAGAATCGTATACAAACTTGAAGGCTATATAGAACAACGTACACTCTTGTCCAAAACAGAAGCAACAAACGGTTTCATTGCCCTTTGTCTAGTTCACGATATATCATACAAACTATCAACAGATGTCCATACGATCGTGTTCTGCACGGAAGATAGCATTCCGGTCAACGAACAACCACGCCAACGATGAGGCGGCGCACCAATCAAACGGGTAGTGTTTACCGGGTAGTCCAAATTCACAATCACTATATACACAGTCAGAGACGCTGCTGTATAGCACAGTGAAGACGCCCACCAGACTATCTGCGGGCAGAGGGACATAGGAAGAATAGAAGCAGGACCGTCGCAAACTTAGCCGGAAGTCTTAACGTGAATCGTTCTGTTGTTTCTCTGGTGTGGCGAGACTTTATACAGACCGAAGCTGTATCCCAAAGACCAGAGCAGGGCCGAGCATGTGTGCCGTCAGAAACAGAGGACCGTTATTTGGCTGTAAGCGAACGACGGTACCGCCTCAGTACTGCACGGCAACTGCACCTGATCTCGCAGTATCCCCTGGACGTGTTGTACCTAGGCAAACTGTATACAGAAGGCTTCCTCAGAGTGGTGTTTATTGCGCGAGACTTGCTGTATGGGTACCTCTGATGCGTCTTCAAAGCAGGGAATGTCTAGAGTGGAGTCGTCAGCCCGCATCTCGTGGTCGTGCGGTAGCGTTCTGGCTTCCCACACCCGGGTTCCCGGGTTCGATTCCCGGCGGGGTCAGGGATTTTCTCTGCCTCGTGATGGCTGGGTGTTGTGTGCTGTCCTTAGGTTAGTTAGGTTTAAGTAGTTCTAAGTTCTAGGGGACTGATGACCATAGATGTTAAGTCCCATAGTGCTCAGAGCCACCTGGACGGTCGAACACTGGGCCAATGTTCTTCCCACAAATGACTCCCGATTTGGCCTGGAGACAGCTTCTCTACGGATTCTCATCGAAAAGCAACGCGGAACATGATTTCGGACCCAAAAATTGTGGAAAGAGACCTATATCGAGGAGAGTCCCATTTGGTGTGATCAGGGTTTATGTTGGCCACTTGACCATCTCTTCATGAAATTGTACGGTTGGATCGGAAAGGTTTAACCGCTGTTAGGCATCGTGACGAGATCTTGGGACCTTATGTGGGGTTCTTGCGAGGTACTGTGGGCCCAGACGTCGCATCAAGGTACGATAGTGCTCGACGTCATAGACCATGGGTAGTTGATGTTTCCTTGGAAACGGAAGAATTTGCACGCGTGGAATGGCCTGCTCGCTCTCCCGATCGGAAGCACATAGAGTAAGTCTGGGATGCGCTAGGAACACGGGTTGCGTTACGTTAGCATCCACCAACCACACTCCAAGACTTTCGAGCAGATCTGCAGGAAGAATGGGCACTATTGCCTCAACTTGAGGTTGATAACATTATTTGCAAAAATGGCTCGGAGCACTGTGGGACTTAACTTCTGAGGTCATCAGTCCCCTACAACTTAGGACTAATTAAATCTAACTAACCGAAGGGCATCACACATACCCATGCCCGAGGCAGGATTCGAACCTGCGACCGTAGCGGTCGTGCGGTTCCAGACCATAGCGCCTAGAACCGCTCGGCCACCCCAGCCGGCCATTATTTACATAATGCCCCATTGTTGTCAGGCTGGTACTGTTGCCAGAGTTGCTCGCACCGCATACTACGCATATTAACCAGTTGTCGCAAAATGTGTGTCTAAATCCGTTAAGTTGGCGAAAACGGAGAACATATTTATCTACAGTTATGCATGTTGCAGTTCTTTATGTACTGTATTCTTTACACTGTTTCTGCTTAACTATCACCTGCTTATACTGTTTTGTGGCAAAATAAACGCAAATTTACAAAATTTCTGTTTGTTGCTTCTATTTTCGTCCACAGTTTACAAGTAATTACTGACAAGGGAACCTCCCCATCGCACCCCCCTCAGATTTAGTTATAAGTTGGCACAGTGGATAGACCTTGAAAAACTGAACACAGATGAATCAAGAAAACAGGAAGAAGTTGTAAGGAACTATGAAAAAAATAAGCAAAATATACAAACTGAATAGTCCATGCGCAAGATAGGCAACATCAAGGATAGCGTGAGTTCAGGAACGTCGTGGTCCCGTGGTTAGCGTGAGCAGCTGCGAAACGAGAGGTCCGTGGTTCAAGTCTTTCCTCGAGTGAAAAGTTTACTTTCTTTATTTTCGCAAAGTTATGATCTGTCCGTTCGTTCATTGACGTCTCTGTTCACTGTAATAGATTTAGCGTCTGTATTTTGCGACCGCACCGCAAAACCGTGCAATTAGTAGACGAAAGGACGTGCCTCTCCAATGGGAACCGAAAACATTTGACCACAAGGTCATAGGTCAACCGATTCCTCCACAGGAAAACACGTTTGATATATTCTACACGACACTGGTGACGGCATGTGCATCACATGAAAGGAATATGTTTTCGACCCACGTAACTTGTACACTTGGCGAACGGGTAAAAAGATTCTTCTACCTTGCCCGATTTAGGTTTTCTTGTGGATGTGATAATCACTCCCAAAAAGTGATGAAAACATAAGAATTTGTCACACAAATTGCAACAAATGAATGCAACACTTTCACAGTCGCACAGTTTTCCCTGTGCTCTGTAAAAACATATGTTTTTAACGTTTTCAATTCTTTCCGTGTGTAGACCGTCAAATCCAGCATATGTCCAAGCAAATCTGAACATGCCCTGGATTTTTGGAGAGCGAAGTTCATTATGTGTGAGTGCGTAAACTTTGATAATTGTCTGAAAATAAAAAATTAAACTTTTCACTCGAAGGAAGACTTGAACCAAGGACCTCTCGTTCTCCAGCTGCTCACGCTAACCACGGGACCAAGATGCTCCTAATTTTACAGTATCCTTGATGTTGCCTATCTTGCGCATGGACTACTCAGTTTGTATATTTTGCTTATTTTTTTCATAGTTCCACACAACTTCTTCCTGTTTTCTCGATTGATCTGTGTTCAGTTTTTCAAGGCCTATCCACTGTGACAACTTATAACTAAATCTGAGGGGGGTGAGATGAGGAGGTTCCCTTGTGAGAAAGGTTACAGAAAGGTGACACATATGACCCTCTGCTATTGCCTTCCACTGACCCACGGTGTCCCACTTAACTCTGCACCTCATGTTTCTCCGATATGAAAGAAAATGTGAAAAATGCAGTTGGCCACGGGTTCACCTATTCCAGGAACTCACACGATAGTCAGGAATGCATAAGCCGTAAAGGTGAACAAACACAATTTTCAACGCAAAGGTTTTTTTAAAGCCTCATGTACGTTAGGTTCTACAGAAACGAAAACTAGATGGGCAATTACTGATGACAGACTTGATTTCACTATTCTAAAAGTCTTACATTCTGAGGTATTAGACTTCAAAGGATGCCAATGGCGACTCGGTTTCTGCCGTAATGTGCAGGCCAAGGGTTGCCAGCTCAAGGGTTGCCTGCGATGTATCGCAGCCAGCTGTCAGAGGCTCACACAACACGCAGGAATGCAAAATAGATAAAAGTAATAACAAAAGCAAAAAAGACACCTTACTTTCAACAAAAAGTTACGTTTATGTAAATGGCACGTTTATGTTACAAAAGATATAATTTAGCGATAAGACGTGGTTGTAGTGTCCTAAATACAATGATTAGTGGCATATAACCCACAGAAACTTCAAGTTAGTGCACGACATCCAGCACGGAAAACCCACTCACAAGTAACTGGTAACGTCACGTCCGATGAACCTGGGTCACTTCAACAGATGTTCACAGTGCTCGCCGTTTGCAGAAATAGATTTATGAAAACGGTGAGCAAGTGAGCATTGTACAGATTGTAGTCTTTACACAGATGCTGCCGCACACGCAGCTTTAATACGCTGTTGCATATTCTCTGGAGTCGTTGGGGGTTCTTGGTAAAGACACACTTTCACTTCGCTCCTAAGAAAACAAGTCTAATGGTGTCACGTCGGGCGACCGGGGCGGCCAGCTCACAGAACTATGGCAAACGTATCTGGAAAAAAAAAATACTAGACTCATCCTATCCACCTGTTCGGAAACACTGCTTCCACAACTTTCCCTGGAAACACGTGCATAGTGTGAGGGCATCCATCTTGCAGAAATGACGCATATCACCGTCCGGTTAATGTTCCTTGGTAGAGATGGATACCTTCAATACGAGTACTAGTGATTCACACTCCCCTGTCGCTGAAGAGTAGATACGGGAAGCCAGCGGGAATTTTGCACAGATCAGTAGTTCACGTTCTGCAGATGCACATGACCATGATTTGTGAACGAAACATCATCCGTAAACAAGATATCATGTACGAAAGCAGGATGACCTGGCAACCTATGAAGCACAAATCGACATCTTCAGTGCGGGATTCAAAGTGGTTTCCGTACAGTTCTTGGTGGACTACAGGGACCCACACACGAACGACTGATGGCGGCGATCCGTCGCATGCGATATCATCTGCAATCGGTCCCACGCCTCGGCACCTCACACACAAGCAATTTGCCAAGTAGTTTCAATCAGTATTATGAATGTCACTCTGTCGAGCACTTCTGCTATGGATGTTTAGCAGCAGTTGCAGTTGATTTCCATATACTCAGAATACCTTCAAAGCGTAAAATTAAAATAAAGGGAATTTACAGTTTATCAAACTTTTTTTAAACGCTTTTCCTTAAGAATTGTAGGTTACTTTACAGAAGACATTACATTTTTTACTGCCACCAAATGGGTTGTGTACGTCTTTCCAGAGTAGCGATACAATTCGTTTTACGTTTATTAGTCGTCAATACCTTTTTTTAATCTTATAGCTTAACTACAAGTATTTACACAATTTACTCATGTCTGTAGAGATGTTGTCAATAGCAGAATTACTGACTACCATAAATCTTATTATAAATCATAGGAAGGAGAATTACGTTGTATGAAATCACAATGGACTTGAGTATAAATGTATAATAGATTTGTCCTGAACATTTGCCGGCTGAAGTGGCCGTGCGGTTCTAGGCGCTGCAGTCTGGAACCGCGAGACCGCTACTGTCGCAGGTTCGAATCCTGCCTCGGGCATGGATGTGTGTGATGTCCTTATGTTAGTTAGGTTTAACTAGTTCTAACTTATAGGGGACTAACGACCTCAGAAGTTGAGTCCCATAGTGCTCAGAGCCATTTAAATTATAATGATTTCAGTAGGTACGTATGTCATTCTCATTGTAAGTTAAAAACATTAATAATGCTTATAATTATTTCATAAGTAACTCGAAATTATGAGATGGAGCCCATTGTAATATGAACTTCCCACCAGTTGTAGTTCAATAGTACAAGCTCCAAACTCCTAATCACTGCAAAGTCGGAGGGTGTATTTCGTATTTCTTCTTAATACAAATGGCAGCTTCGGCTTCCACTTCACTTCTCAGAGTAGTTCGTGACCCCTAGGTAACAACAAATTCTAACGTACCTTTCTTGCTCAACGTGGGCAAAGCGAAACGAAACAAAACTGCACAACCACGCTTGATAAATGGGGAAACGTGTGTCAGCCATATTTCCACACACCGGTTCTAGCCAAAGAGATAGGTCGTTGCTCTTTACCGACCAAGGCAGCCATACTGCGTACACGAATCGCGTGCGAGCCGTCAGAGTGCCTTGGATTTCCATACGACCACGCGATCAGCGACCGATCGTTACTACATGACATCTACCATGTGATCGATCGCTCGTGTGACGGATATGATACATATGAAACGTACGCCTACGCAAAGTTCTCCACACACTACGATGGCTTATTCCAGAACCGCGTGCGATCTGTCGTTCACCCACGTTAGGATTGTAATTTACAGCAGCCGTAACAGCAGTTTCGTTGTCATTCTTAGTTGCTGTGTTTGTACGTTGACGCTTTCTAGTTGCCCAGATTCGAACCTGCCACCGTAGCAGTCGTGCCGTTCCGGACTGAAGCACCTAGAACCACTCGGCCACCACGCCCGGCACCCACCCACCCACACACATACACACAATATTGTGAGAGGTACTAATCATCGCCGGCCGTTGTGGCCGAGTGGTTCTAGGCCCTTCAGTCTCGAACCGCACGACCGATACGGTCGCAGGTTCGAATCCTGCCTCGGGCATGTGTGATGTCCGTAGGTTAGTTAGGTTTAAGTAGTTCTAATTTCTATGGGACGATGACCTCAGATGTTAAGTTCCATAGTGCTCAAAGCCATTTGAACCAACCATTTGGTACTACTAATCGAAAACAGAAAAGTAAGTCCAGTAAACATGGGACCGGAAACGCATACGTTCCGAGATAAGAAGGGCTGCGCGACGCTTTGTTGCCAATGTTTTCACAGTCGTTGCATTGGCGCTCCGCCATTATGTCAGCAGGGTACTATGATGTCTTACTCAAGGCACTTTACCTACGACTAGGTGTTATGCAGTCAGTTGTGTGGTTCGAGTCTTGTTGTACCCAACGTTAGTTTGTGTGCCCTATTGTACAGTACTGTCAACCATAGGTACCTATCATGTGTTTTACCTTCTTCCAAACGTGGTCTCACTAATGTGCTTACTGTTATTAAATGCGAACATTTTTAGGTTAGGCTTTACCGTGACTGTTATTGACATTTAATGAAACAACAAGTTAACTGTTACCAGTCACCGTTTTATTTATTTCCACGACGCGTTTCAAAGATTTAAACCTCCATCATCGGGTGGATTTACATTAGTTAGTATGGCATTTGTGTGTGTGTTGTGTTACGATTTTGGAGGAACTTGTGGCACTGCCTAGTGGAGAAACAAAACACTATTTCAGAACATGGTTTTGTATTTCTTCTGACAAAAATTTTTTTAAACTGATATCTAATGGTAAACATAAAATAAGTAAACTAGAGTATCTCCAGTGGTCACAGGTTCCTTTCGCTGCCGTAACACATCACATGAATACTGTCACATTTTAAACAAATATGGCATCTGGAATCTGCTGCGTGCAAGGTTCGTATAGCAGAAGAGAAGACATAATCGCAAAGTGCAAAGAATATACAACATAACAAAATTATTACAGAATAATTGTTTAAAGCATTTGGAGGTGTTTGTTTTGAGTTGTCGGACATATGTGTGTGTGCTTCAGGTGGCATATAAATCCAATTTGACAAATTAGAAAAGCGTAACGTTCGTACTCGTTTATACAATTAGGTGAAATGTTAAAATGGCTTAAACTTCATACTTGTTAAGAACAATCAGGTGAAATGTTACAGACTTGAAGTTCAATAATCATATTGGCTACAGCAGTAAAATCATACATAGATTAATAGACAGATATGAGAGGCTGGAGGCAATGCCCGTATAAGAAAACAAATGTCTGGCGCAGTCGTTAGATCGGTCACTGCTGCTACAATGGTAGGTTATCAACATTTAAAAGACTTTGAACATGATGTTACAGTCGGCCCACGAGCGATGTGACACAGCATCTCCGAGGTAGCGATGAAGTGAGGACTTCCCCGTACGACTGTTTCATGACGGTACCGTGAATATCAGGAATTCGGTAAAATATCAAATCTTCGAGATTGCTGCGGCCGGAAAAAGATCCTGCAAGAACAGAACGAACGACCCTTCCACAAAGTGCTGCAGATTTCAATGCTGGACCATCAACAAGTGGCAGCGTGCGCACCATTAAACGAAACATCATTGATATGGGATTTCGAAGCCGAATGCCCATTCGTGTACCCTTGATGACTGCACAACACAAAGGCTTACGCCTCGCCTGGGCCCGTCAACACCGACACTGGACTATTGATGACTAGAAACATGTTGCCTGGTTGGACGAGTCTCGTTTCAAATTGTATCAGGAAGTATGTATCCCAGAACCATGTTTACGGGTAAGAAGACAACCTCATGAATCCATAGACCCTCCATGTTAGCGGGGGACTATTCAAGTTGGTGGAGGCTCTGTAATGATGTGGGCCATGTGCAGTTGGAATGATATTGGACCCCTCATTCGTCCAGATAGGACTCTGACAGGTGACACGTACGTATGAATCCTGTTTTATCACCTGCGTCCATTCATGTCCATTGTACACTGCCACGGACTTGGGCAATTCCAGCAGGACAATGCGACACTCCACACTTCCGACTGATACAGAGTGGCTCCAGGAACACTCTTTTGAGTTTAAACAATTCCGTTGACACCAAACTCCCCAGACATGAAGATTGTTCAGCATATCTGGATGCCTTGCAACGTGCTGTTCAGAAGGTATCTCCACCCGCTCGTACTTGACGATAGATTAATATGGCCATACGTGTTACGATAAAGGTTAACTGGCGCGCTTTATCTAGACTTTCTCATTAATGTATTTTCTACCTTTCAGGAGGCTGAGCTATTAAAGCAGTGAATACAAATGCGATTCATGCATGAAGGAGCACCAGCACACCTTCGTGACACTTTGCGCCAACATCTGACACAGGCATTTCAGGATCTCTGGATTGGTCTGGAGGACACCACACTTTAGCCTGCTAGTTCTCCTGAGCTCAATCCCCTAGACTTTTGGTTATGGAAACACCTGAAGGAATTGGACAATCAACTATTTGCGGAACTACAGGCTCTGGTCTTCAGCGTGTCCGAGCAGGTACAACAACAACCAGGTATATTTCAAAGGGTGCGTCATTCCTTATACAAATGGGTAGAGGGTTGCACTGTGATGAATGGGCGCCAAATTAAACACCTCCTGTTTATCGCAGAAAGCGTACATTTCTGGGCCTATGTTTATTAGACTTATCTCAGGAAGTACGCATTTCCGGAACCATGTTTATTGGGCATATTTTTCTTGTTTCGGTGAGTACTACAATCTCCCAAACTATATGTATATATAATGAGGAGACAAAAGTCATGAGGTACCTCCCTTTATGGTGTCGGACATCCGTTTTTGTGCAGCATAGCACAGCAACTCGACGTGGCCTGGACTCAACAAACCGTTGGACGTCCTCTGCAGAAATACTGAGCCATGCGGCCACTATAGCCGTTTGTAGTTGCAAAAGTGTTGCCGGTGCAGGATTTTGTGCACCAACTGACCTCTCGATTAAGTCCCATAAATTTTCGATGCGATTCATGTCGGGCGATCTGGGTGGCCAAATCATTCAGTCGAACTAACCAGAATGTTCTTCAAAACAATCACGATTAAATCCCATAAATTTTCGATGCGATTCGTGTCGGGCGATCTGGGTGGCCAAATCATTCAGTCGAACTAACCAGAATGTTCTTCAAAACAATCACGAAGAGTTGTGGCCCGGTGACATGGGTCATTGCCATCCATAAATATCCACAATTCGCTGCTAATGATATCCATAAATCGCTGCTAATGATATCCAAGTAGCCGAACATAACGATTTCCTACCAATTATCGGTTCAGTTGTACCAAAGGACCCAGTCCATTGCTTGTAAACACAGGCCACACTGCTATGGAGCCACCACCAGCCTGCACAGTGCCTTGTTAACAACTTGGGTTCATGGCTTCGTGGATTCTGCGCCACAATCGAACACTACCATCAGCTCCTACCAACTGAAATCGGGGCTCGTCTGACCAGACCAGTGTCCTAACTGATACGTACGTCGTACGTCCCACTTTGATTTCTGCGGTTATTTCACGCGGGGTTGCATGTCTGTTAGCACTGACAACACTACCCAAATGCCGTGGAAGCCGTCAGCCTCTACGTTGTCCATGGTGAGAGGCAATTCCAGAAATCTGGCACTATCGGCACGCTCTTGATACTGTGGGTCCCGGAATATTGAATGCTGTAACGATTTCCGAAATGGAATGTTCCATGCGTTTAGTTCTAACTGCCATTCCGCGTTCAAAGTTTGTTAATTCCTGTAGTGCGGCCATAATAACGTCGGAAAGCTTTTCACACGAATCGTCTGAGCGGAGATGACAGCACCGCAATATACTATACTTTTATACCTCGTATATTCGATAATACCGCCACCTGTATAGAAGTACGTGCATACCGCTATCCCGTCACTCTTGTCACCATGTGTGAGTGTGTTTTATAAGGAGATGCATATTTATAACACTGTAATAATATATGACGGAAATATACTTTGGAATCAATCCAAAAATAATAAGTCTTTACCATGACTACTTGTCACAGTAATGCTTTACTGTAAGATTTTACCGTCTTCAGTAGAAAATTTTATTTAGTTCAATTCAAAATACGTTATTTTCCATAGGGAAACTGAATACAGTTTTTTGATTAGTTTAGTTACAAACGCATGATACTGTCATAATTTTACAAGTATCTTGAAAGATACTAAACAAATTGGACACGCCTTCTGGCAGCCCCACATTCCTCATGGACTCAATTGACGTAATACAAACTGTAGCTGAACGGCATAACGAGAGAGAAAGAGTGGTACTGACGAAAGAGTCTTGGGTGTTGTTTCTTTCAAGAAGAATTAATACTGTCAGTAACCGGGAGTTCACGTATGTCTGTCCGCACTGACCTGAATTTATTCCAGAGCTATGTGCCAAATACGTAACTCGAATTTTCAGAGTACTAAAACGCCGAGCCAATTTAACAACTAATCTTTATGAATAATGAGTAATCTAATGATTTCCATAACTAAGTGGGTCATTATGAGCCCTGAAGCGCCTAATCAAAAGTACCAGTCTCATGGAACCTAATATAATCAAAGCCGCTACCAACGACCTTCCCGCCGTGGTTACACCGTTTCCCGTCAGACCACTGAAGTTAAGCGCTGCCGGGCTTGGTTACTGTTCGGACAGGTGACCAGCTTGGTCTGCCGAGCACTGTTGGCAAGCGTATTGCCCCAGCCTTTGTGAGGCCATTTGAGGAGCTATTTGACAGACAAGTAGCAACTCTGGTCACGAAAACTGACAACTGCCGGGTGAGCGATGTGCTGACCACGTGCCCCTCCACGTCCGATTGATTTACGCCTATCGGCGGAGGATGAGAAGGTGGTTGATCGGTACAGTTGTCCGGCCGGACAGTTTATGTGCCTACTGAACGACTGACAGCTCTAATTCCCGGTCACCCGTGCTGCAGATACTCACCATGTCTTAAGCTGCAGGACGGAGCAGTGTGGACGGCTACTGACAAAGTGGCTGCTGGATAGTGTCTTCCACCTCAGAAGTAGCCCAGTGTCCAACCACAGTCACAAAAGTAGCTGGAGAACAGTGTGTTATTGCAGAAGTATAGAATCCCTCTCTTCTCACAGAACTGTTCTGGGTGCTATCCCAAAGCCGTTGAACCAGAGTGCCTCCACAGAACTGATTCCTCTCTGCTCTCCCCGAAATTCACATAAACTATCTTTTCCCAATTGTAAGGCTCCATTAAACTCTCGCCAACGAAAATGTTCGTAAGAAATTTCGCAACCTATGTAGGAAATGTTTTATCAAACAGCCAGTGTCTTGTGTTTCCTCGAGCACAGACCCTAAAAGTGAAGTGCGAAATCCCCACTCTTGAAAGATGTTTTTATGTCAGCCAGTCCGCGGTTCTCCAACGTTCATTATTCTCAGAAACCGGCCAGCTATTTCTCAGTCTCTGGTAGTTTTCTTAGGGGCAGTTAATGGACCTTTATCCCGCTTTTCCTACGACACGAGATGCAATTTACTCTTCGTGCAGAAGGCACCCGGCAGACGGCACCTCGCCTCCACAAAAGGCAGAAAAGGAATTCTAAAACGAAATCAACTATTTGCCTCCGCATGAAAAAGATTGAGATCTTTATCTGCGAGTGACATCCCACTCTCCTGCTTTCCAGGAAGGCTGCTGACCACTGCAGACAAAATGCTGCACAGCACTGCTCGGATCAAACAGCTTGGAAAGTATTCTCCACGAGGTCAAGTTTTTGTCATGGCTCATTACGAAGCGTTTCGAGGAGGAATCTATGAGCTATCATTCTATGCTCTCCACTGCATTCAGAGGACAGCTGGGATTCGGACGCCTGACCTGAGCAAACGGATGGCGGGCTACATGTTCTGCCCAACGACCCTTGGGGGCACTTCTCTTAGAAACGGAAACGAACCCCCGGGGACAAGCTTGGAGTCACCAAAATTCGCCAGCCCCTTGCTCAGCCAATTACGCGACCCAGACAAGCAGCTGCAGTAAAATTGAACTTGCAATAGCTATCCAGTGTGGAGAGATTTTTTAAACAGACGTTGGCAGATTAGTCGCTTCAATCACTTAGGGCGACTCATAATCAGCACTGGCCTATTTAACTGGTACAAAAATGTCTCAGGTTCGAAAACTGAATCAAAGAAATGAAATAAAGATGAGATGAGTAAGTCCAGAATGGACTGAACCAAGATGAGATGAGTAAGTCGAGAATGGACTGAACCGTTTCGATCTTACAATTCGTAGGCTACAGTTACTGTTACTGTCATTCAGTTTCCATCCTTTAAAAATCGTTACAAAGTAGATTTAAAAAGGAAAAGGAAATTGACCAGTCTGATTAGTTACAGGGGCCATCAACAGTTGTTAAATGGCAACATACGATATAAAAACCAGTATTCACATGCCAAAGGGTAGATCTGCATGAAGGTCAGGCTGCTTTTACAAATTATGGGATAAACGTCCTCAATCTGGAGAAAACGGAAAGACTCGATGATGTAATACTTTCAAGTCAACAGACAAAATAATGAGGAAAACCCCTAGAGAGTGCGCTTCATACTGGTAGAAATTCAGCGACTGTCCCTAAGACTGAATGGGAAACAGCAAGGAAGCTTCATTTCTCACAGTTAAGCGGAAGGAGTTGTTCAAATTTTGAAACTTCCTGACAGATTAAAACTGTGTGCCGGACCGCGACTCGAACTTGGGACGCTTGTTTTCGCAGGCAAGTGTCTGGGAGAGCACTTGCCCGCGAAAGGCAAAGGTCCCAAGTTCGAGTCGCGGTCCGGCACACAGTTGTAATCTACCAGGAAGTTTTCGTATCAGCGCACAGTCCGCTGCAGGGTCAAAATCTCATTGTGTTCAGATTTTGACCTTGTAAATGTAGACTCTGAAGAGGGGGGGGGGGGGGAAAGAGGAAATGGTGTTCACTTTGTAGGAGTAGTCTCAAAATTTCCAGAGTGAAGACAATGTTTATATCCTTTTCCAACGCTAAAATCTAAGTCTACCATATAGTTTCGAACCGTGTGCCGCTAAAATTACTTTGAAATTGAAACAAGGTATACATACTATAGTCGACATGATCCTTTGAGATATCAGCAGGTGTTTAGATACTTAAGATAATTCAGCTTTATTGAAGATGATCCAATTTGGTCTCAACATGTAATCCAACTAAATATGTGCAACTGAGATGGAACAATAAATGGCAATTATCTTAAAGATATATAAATTTCTTATCTGTCTTTGTAGATCTGTGCTCCCATTCTCAAAATCTGTTAGTCCTGCAGTGTAGTATGTATGGGCTGTAAATGTATGATATCACAGGAAGGCCGTATACTCAACGATTCTGCTGCTAGAATATGTCTGACTCCAGAAAAAAACCTAGGCAAGAAAAGGTTAAAGTATGGTAATCATCTTTAGGACATGTAAGTCCTACGCCACAAAATAGATCTGATTGACGGTTTTTTAGAAATTTTAGTGACGAGTACAGTGTCTATTTTTATTTTATGTTTTTTTTCTTTTTCTTTAGTTAGTGTTTTCTGTGTTACATGAAATGTGTAAATTTGTGTGTATGTAAGAGTTGTATGTGTATGTAAGCGCTGTACACATGTGTTTTGTTTTGCATAGGAACTACACTCAAAGATATTAATATATGTGTAAAATCAGAGGAACCAACAGAAGAGAGGGGGTGAAGGAAATGTAAGAGAGGGAAGGCGCGAGTTTTGCTGAACCCATATGGATGAAAATGAAGATCTGAATGACCCAATGACTAGCAGTAGAAGAAAATGGTGTATGGAGGTGGAGTAAGGTACGTGTGATTTCAAGTGATTATAGTTGCTGAGATTCACAATTATAGCCTGCACCTGAATAGCAGATGAAGGAAAGATTAGCTGAGCACCTTGCAGAAAGTATAAGGGGGGCCATAAGCAGTGAAGGTAAAAGCCCTGTGATTACAGAAATCAAAGGCAGCTTGTTTATGTTAAACTCAGGTTAAGGATGGACAGTATAGAAAAATATTTTAGTTGTACAAGACCATAATATGTGTAATAGTTTTCAGAGAAATACGAGTAACTTGATTCATGAGAACATTAAAGGTTTGAAAAACAAGGCAGATTAGGTTATTGTTGCCTGTGGAAAATTCTGAAGTGACAGATTTCTGTGTCCCTCTGAAAACCATGTAACCAAAGGGATGGGGAAATATCAGGGATTATAGACTTGCATCATTTTCCTGTAGAGATCAGAGAGGGAAAGGAGGACTTGGCCACAACATAAAAAATATTGAAACAAATAGTTTTTGTGTTGATTGGAACCTAGAAGCATGTGCTTGTGAGTTGTTACTGCAGAATACTCCTTTGTAATTGTAACAGTCTACAGATCCCTTCTAGGAAACCTTGACATATTTATGAGAAACCTATATGCGTTACTAAGCTATATGTAAGACGTGAAGAAACAGTTAGTAGTCTGTTGATATTTCAATGTAGATTTCTTAAAAGATATGGACAGGAAAAATTAAGTAGAATTATTATTTTTGTATTTCTGTCTAAATTCAGAAGATAATTTCACAAACTGAGTGCAGCAAAGTAGTAGGACATTGGTTAATAGAGAATGCTCTCGCTGCGACAGTTAATGTGTACCCAGTTGCTTATGGACTAGCTGATCATGATGCACAATTAATGGAAAGAAGGGTATGGCACCCTGCAAGTCTGGGGCAAGTTCATACAAAGCAGAAAGGCTTATTAATGAGAACATGATACAGTGTTTTAAAAGTAAGTTAAAAGGTATGGTATGGAATAAAATACATGTAGAAACAGATGCTAAAGTCAAATTCAATTTATTACATAGCAAATTTGTTTCAATATTTAGAAGTTGGGTTACAAAAATTTTTCCAGAAGATCAAATAAAAGCAGTTAAGCCATGGATAACTTTTGGGGTTAAAATCTTATGCAAGAGAAAGAGGGGAATTCGTATGAAGGTCAGAATAACTAGAAATCCAACATTACTTTCATAGTACAAAAAATACTGTAGTGTTTTCAGAAATTCATTAAACCATCCAGAAGTATGAGTTTCATGACAGAAACAAACAATGCATCAATCAAGATTAAAACTATGCATGAAATGGTCAAACAGAAAACAGGACAGTCAGTGTACAACAGTCCATAACAGTTAAACTAAATTATAATGTTGTGACTTCACAAGTAGCAAGCACTCTTAACAGTAACTTCCTAAATGTAGCAGAAAATATAGGATTAAATTTTTCAGTTGAAGAAACAAGAATATATTAAAAATATAATTCCATGAAACTGTAAGCAGCTGGAAGTAGTAACAACATCCAGCCCTGAAATTAATATACTTATAAAAATTCTAAAAAACAAAAGATCATGTGGGGTTGATGGAATTTTGAACAGAATTCTGGAAAGTAGTTCCACTTAATAAGTAATATCCTTAGTTATATACGTAATGAATCACTGGCACAGGGCTTTTTTCCAGACAGGCTGAAATGTGCAATTGTAAACCACTCCATAAGAAAATTGACAAGATAAACAAATATTGTCCTATGTCCTAATTGACATCTTATTCCAAAATATTCGAAAAAATAAAGTATTCATACACACTTAAGTGGAAAGGGTTTACTTAACATGTCACACTTTGGATTCCAAAGGGGTTGCTCGATTGAGAAAGCTATTCGCTAATGTACTCATCAAATAGTACAAGCCATAATGATGCATCACTAGTTGTGATCTATCAAGGCATCTCTATCTCTTAGAAAAACACAATGGAATTGATGTCTTTATGCACAGCTGGTTTGAAACATACTTAACAAGTAGGGTGCAAACAGCTATGCTCAGTAATTGAGACAATGTCAGAAAGGTAGAAAATTTTAATGACTGCAGGAAAAAATCACATAAGAAATCTCACAAGGTTCGAGTTTGAGTTCACTCCTATTCCTTATATATATATATGTAAATGACCTTCCACCTAACATTCAGCAAGCAAAATTGATACTTTATACAGACGGTACTAGCGTTATAATAAATCTCAAGAGGGAAAGGAACATAAAATCTGGCAAATGTTATTTTCCAAATAATTATTAAATGATCATCTTGTGATAGAACTCTTCTGTCTATGTTTGCTTACAAATACGTTTGTTTTTGGGGAGGGAGATGTTCCACAATTCAAAAAAAGAAAAAGAAAACAAAGCCCACTAATGACGCTGAAACTTCAGTGAAACGTATCTGGGAAATAAAAGAAAAGATGAAAATTGTGTTAGGTCAAGGCAACCCCTCTCCAAACACAGATCTAATTGTTGAGTGATTCTCTGAAAATGGACTATCTCAAAGTTTTAGAAAAGCAGTACATTATGTTCTGTACAAAAAACAGAGTCAGACATGAGCACGAGTCAGTAAATAGGTTCGAATTCTTCAAATTCAGACAGGGACGTGGCCTTTCGCCACTACCGTTCAATCTGTACCTCTAAGAAGCAACGACGGAAATAAAAGAAAGTTCAGGAGATGAATTAAAATTCAAGGTGAAAGGATATCAATGATATGGTTCGCTAACGACATTGCTATCCACACTTAAAGTGAAGAAGAATTACATGATCTGCTGAAAGGAATGAACAATCTAATGACTGAGGAATATGGTCTGAGAGTAAATTGAAGAAAGACGGAAGTAATGAGAAGTATCAGAAATGAGAATAGCGAGAAACTTCACATCCGGATTGATGGTCACGAAGTAGATGAAGTTAAGGAATTCTGCTGTATGTCTCTAGCCCAGTCAGTGCAATGCTAGGCTGTCCAATGCTTAAACCAATTGCCGGAAAGTAGTTCGTCTGTAATACTGACAACAATTCTTCTAAAGTAAGAGTATATGAACTGGATCTGAACCTCAACTGGTGAAGGATTATTAATGCGCCTCCTTCTATATCCTTCTTCACAAACGTTAGGTGGGACGTGGTGCATAGACGACCATACAGGTATGTGTTAAAGCCTTGACAGCTATGAAAATTGTAGAACACTTTCATCCACTGGTGAAGTAGTGTTGGAGCTCTTCCAGAAGCTGCAGGTCACCAAATGAGTCAAAATAGCAGACTTTATCCATATCTTTTTAGCATATGGCACCCAGTGAGTTCCAGGTCCTCCAGAAATATGTAAATTCACTATTCTACAACCTCAGGATTTCCGTAGTCTTCGGTAATGTATTCCACATAAACACACTGTGAAATTTTGTAACATTAATTTTTGTCTAACTAACTTAAGCAGATCTATCTTTGTAAGCACTCTGTCTGATAGAACGGCTAAGGGTCTTTCTTTTTTTTTAATCACGAAGAGATTTAGTCATTTCTTGTATGGTTTGAAAAATAGTCTTTTTCCGATGGCTGCTGGTTGCATTATGCAGTTATGTCTTGATGCTTCCTCCAGTTGCTACGGAAGTTTGTGCATTCTTGACTGTCCTGGCAATAGCCACAACATCGGCAACCAGTGAACCCACAGCTGACAGACTTGTGACGGCTGGAATGAAGAAGGAAATGATTTCACCTGACATCATGGATGTTGGGAGAACCCCCATTGCTTTAAGAGGTCTTCCCACTCCTTTCCGCTTCATAGTGCTTTTAACTGCATACATCGCTGGTAGGATACAGTTTTTAAACACCCTTGCTTCATCTTCTTCTTCTTCTTCTTCACTGTCATCGTCATCTTCTTCTTCTTGTTCTTGTTTTGCGCACTGTGTGTGGCGTTCGTAATTTGGCTGACATTACCACGCATTATATTATCAACTCCAAATCCTGCAATGCATTGACCTATACTGATAGTCCTTCTTTGCATATATTGCATTAACTTTATCAGCTAAAGTTCGATCTGCAGCGTTACATCTTGGGAGATAATTATTTGTTGCACATGTGGCTTCGTGTTCAATGTACATCACGTTGAGCAATTTGGTCCCATTATCACAGCATGCGAATCAGTTTTTAAGCTTTGTTCCAGGTCCACAGTAGTTATATCCGGAAATGTCTAATACAATCGGTAGTTTGTAGAGAATACCGCCACCTCCTCCAATGCATCTCCTGTCATACATGTTATACTACTGTTGTGTCTGTGGTCTTCACACTGCATTATATAGAAAATCGTCAGAGTCACTCCAACTGTTTGGTGTTGCAGGAAAACCAAGCAATTTATAACGCTCTGTTCCCTCGATGTGTTATGACCCATACTATGAGAAACACGTCTGGTTCTGCGCTGTTCTGTAACTTTTCTGTGTAGTAGAAGCTTAAAGCAATTTCTTCTTCTTTGCTATCCTTTAAGTTCTAGGATTCTTTCTTTGCAGCTTGGAATCTCAGTTGACCAGTTTGGCAGGTATAATTTCTCAAAGACGGTCTTTTACTCTGAAATATATACTATATCGCCAACATCAAATTTCTGTTCCTGTAAATCCACCATTTTAACGTGATTGCATACTGTATCGAGAAGCTCAGTATCATAAACATGAATAGGTCTAATTTTTATCATGTGACGTTTAGTTCATTAGTGTTTGTCAATTAGTCCAGGAGGATATCAGTTGGTTTGTATGAACCAGGAAGATTAAAATGTTCCACATTTGAGCTTCCGCTATTCTGTTCAAATATTCCATATACTTGTCTTCAGATGGGTGTATGTTGAATGGTGGTGTATTCCATACCATTCCATCACAGGCTTGAAATACCTATTGTAAAACTCTCCACTGTGATCTGTTTGCAGGTTGTCTGGACATCATATTGTCCCCATCTGTATCAGATGGTCAAAAAACTGTGAAACATCTCTCCCTGCTTTTTTTCAGAGGTAATGCCCACATAAATTTGGAATATATATCAATAAGCAGAAAAATATCTGACACCTTTATTTGCACATTAATATTGCCCCATGCCTATAATATCAGCCCGACCCAAGTCATCCAAACCTTTATCACAATGTCCCTACAAGGGTAAGTTCTGCATGCTTTTTTGTAGATCTCGAAGTGCTGTCTCCACACTTATTCGATGAAGCCTCTCTCTCTAAGCCCAGAAATTACTGGAATGAATGAGCAGTATTACTAGTGGGAGCTGATGCCATGAGCAGTCATAGTCAGTCTGTTAACTTGTTGCGGTCATCATAATATACAGGATGTTACAAAAATGTACGCCACAAACTGCAGTACACATTCCTCACATGCAGACGAAGAAATTATGTTATATTAACATGGGTCTGAAAACGCTTCGTTTCCATGTTACAACTCATTTTCTCCAACTCATTAATCATGGGTAATACACAAGAACAGAACGTTAGAGTAATAGGGAGCATGCACTCTTGGTGACGTCTGATTTTCACATGTCCCTGTTGCTAGGCAACATGTGTAATGTTTACACTAAACATCCAGAGTTCCAGCAATCAGTAGACCGCAACAAGCACACGGGTTACTACAAAGCATTAATCACAGATTTGGCTCATGCAGTGGCAGTGTACACAAACCCAAAGATGCCGATTTGATGTATGGATTAGGTGATGATAACGGCTCTCAAGCTCGACATTGTGCCGGAAGTGATTTCCAGGACCAGGGTATCCTGGCAGGGAAATGTTTGAAGCCATTGATCGTCATCTTATGGAATATTGGGGACTGAAGCCTAATACATGCGACTGGGGGAGGCCTAGAAGAACGACACCATAATGAGAGGCGGCAATTCTCCGTGCAGTTGACGACGATCATAGCGTCAGTACACGACATGTACTTGCAACACTAGATGTTGATCACATGATGGTCTGGCATGTATTATGTGGGGACCCATGTCATTTACAGCGTGTGCAGGTACTATCAGCAGCTGATTTTCCTGCTTGTGTACTCTCCTAAGTAACAGACTGGGTGACAGATGGATAGGTAGACATGGACCAATTGCCTGACAGCTGCACCTAAACCCACTGAATTTTTATTTGTGGGGGCATTTGAAAGCTCTTGTGTGTGGAACTATATTACAAGATCTTGAGAGTCTCTGAGCCCATACTTTGGAGGGCTGCAAAACATAAGCAATACTCCAGGAATTCATCAGTGCATCCGAGATTCACTACAATAGCAGATTGATACATGTATTAAAGCCCATGGAGAGCGTATTGAACATCTCTTGTGAGAAAGAATTGCATGTGTTATGCTGGTGCGTTCTGTTCATACGTGTTTCCCATAATAAATGACTTGGAGAAAATGATTTGTAACATGGATACAAAGTGTTTCCAGACACATGTTCATACAGTGTAATTTCTTCATGTATTTGTGAGGACTGCAGCCTCAAATCTGTCCCATACATTTTTGTTACACCCTGCACATACTGTGGGAATCGATTTGCACTCTTGCACTCTTTTATGCTCAATGGCATTACCATCAGTGGTGCTATTTTCACCACCTGTTATAGGCTTTATAATGGATTTGTATTTAGCACTGCTTTGGCCTTTTGGAAATCCGTTTCCTTTCTTATGTAAATCAGTCAAACGAAATATTTCACGACATATTTCCAGATCTTTAGATGAATAATTTTTTTTTTTTGAGGTTCTTAGCAAAATAAGGGTCACTATGCCAGTATTCTTTGAAAGTGCCTTTCATCAATCTGTATTGTGTCCTTGGTTAATCTTATAGGCTGTGTGTCTAGCAAGTATGGTATTCCCAAGCTGATACCGAATATTTTATCTAACCTAGCATCACTGTGATGGTTAATGAAATTGGTATATGGCATCATTGTCATCGTGTAATTCTGCTGAGAGTTGTCCAAGAGATTCAATGACTTGCTAAAAAATTCTCTTAGTGTTTGCTTCCACTCCAAATATTCTAACCTTAGCAGCCGTTATTTCTCCCTAAATGGACTTACTTTATGCTCAGTCAACATCTTGTAACATGCTAATCAGAATTCAGTGCAGGATACACCTTATACTTATTCTTCAGCACTGCCTTTTCAATAAACTTCAGGCTTTATGTAATGATATATATCTCTAGTTCCTTGCACACACTTCCAACTTTACGTTGGAGAGTCTGAATTTTTGCGTCTATGTACAAGGGAATTTTCTGTTTATGGACGCCCATCCCATCATACTGAGTGCTCAAGGTGCATGTGAATTTGTCCATGGTGCAGCGTATACTGATGCATTCACTTCTTTGGATGGCTATATGTATAGAAACTACTGGAAGTTTCATCTGTACCTGCTATCATTCAGTTTTCTTGTTTTATCAATAAGAAAAACCCACACTGTGTATTATTCCAGGAATCCTTACATATCTTTACAAATTCACTGGATGACATACTACTTCCTACATGCACTTGGTAAATGTGTATTAGACTCAGATTATCTTGTTTTCAGACGATAATTAGGTCTGAATTATCCCTCACCACATATTTTGGGCTTCTGGAATATATCTGACTCAAATAAAATACATGAACACCCATATGGAGATCAAAACAGAAATATCTTCGAATTTGATCCGGGTTTTCCACAGCAACAACATCAAATATGAACTCAGTGTTTGGCTTTACGTTTTCCAGTGGAGGGATATCTCACTTTTCACTGAATGTCCTGTGTGTCACACCATCCACAACTTACAATATCTCCTGCAATAATTGGTATTTTTGCCGAAGCTTTGCTTCTGAAAATACACATACATCCTAAAAGCACACTCCATCTGGGTGTGTTAGCAGTGATACGTGATGATTTGTCTTGCCACAGTAAGATGTACCCACAATTGTCACTCGTATATTATCAGGAATGAGTATCCCATTCATCTTCTTCTTCTTCTTCTGTGCCATCACAGGACCAGATGGTCATAGCAAAGTCTTTGTGACGATGACCCTTCGCCCACCCTGCCATGATACCGACTATATCAGGTGTTGGAACGTAAAATGCTTTTGTTGGAAAAAAACCTCATTTCTAATAACAATATGTGTAGCCACTACAGTGAAATCAGTAACTAGAACCTTACTGATTGAGCTACAATGGTTACATATTTGCACATTATAATGAGAGGGTTATGAAGTAAGAAAAATAAGGTTTACGATAATATGTTATTTCTTTATTTACACATGCCATGGTACATACATTGTTACATCAGCAAAATCCACTCGTTTTTTACAGCAGCGCAGTATTTCCCAAATAATTGTTTCTTGCACACACTAAGTTCTGCCCATGTTTCACTCATACTGATGATATCATCACAAAATTCCATCCATAAATTTGACATGGCTCCATGTCTGTTGGACCAATGTTAGCCGACTTTGGAACTCCAGTCATACATGAACTGACACGCTGTTCTAATTCGTTCACATGTATACGATAAACACGAAGGTAGTTCACTATGTTATTGTATACAACTAGAATACATGGTAGCCAGCAGTCCAGTCCCTCTGATCATAGAGGTAGCAGCATCCTCATTCCTAATATTTATATAACAGATGAGTGCTGTAAATAAATAGATAGGTCCCCAGGTCTCACCCTGAGTGCTCCATCGTTGTACATCGATGTGATAAGCAGCATCAGACCAGCAACCGGGTGGGGTAGCCGTGCGGTCTGAAGTGTCTTGTTACGGTCCGCGCGGCTTCCCTCGGCGGAGGTTCGAGTCCTCCCTTTGGGCATCGGTGTGTGTGTTGTCCTCAGCGTAAGTTAGTTTGAGTTAGATTAAGTAGTGCGTAAGCTTAGGGATTGATGGCCTTAGCAGTTTGGTAACATAAGACGTTGCCACAAATTTCCAAAAATCAGAAATGCAAAGTAAAAGTCTGGGGAAGAAAGGGATGGATTACATCTTGTAGTAGTCTGTGCATTGATGTGCGGCTACGTGCAATGTACCACCTCCAATTCCAAATGAGTAATCCTCAATCTCCATCACCACACACCAGTCACAATCTGCTTCTAAGCCTATGTATAGATGCTCTGATCCACTAACCTTTAAATCATATGTAGAAGTGAATAGTAGGAGTACACTGGGAGCAAGTGGTATCTTCTCGTTCAATATATACAAACCTCGTAATTGCAGTACCATTGTAATGTTCCATGATTCCACTACAAGACACCACCTCCCGAATGCCTCTGTCGCTGCTGCAGGTCCAATAAGCTGGAGGTCACCGACTATACTCGACAAGCTGACCTGTTGTGCTGCTGCTGGACAAAGAAAAATACGTACCATTACATGCGATAACCATAATAGCAACTACAGACAGACTTGAAAGATACGACGAGCAACTGAGCTTCTCCAGGAGCATCCTCTGGTGACAGTATTGTTACCACACACACACACACACACACACACACACACACACACACACTCTCTCTCACATATGGTTTGAATTTACCACCAAAATTTGCATTTGTCAGTTTGATGTTGTTGTTGTTGCTGTTGTTGTTATTATTATTGTTATATTATCTCCTCTGCTATGTAACTGAAATTTGAACTTATTGAAAAAAAATGAATTTTCTGTGATAATTTGAATTTACTGCCAAAATTTGAAGTTCCGCCAATAGGGGGAGGTGAGGAGAAAGAAGGAGTGGAGAGGGAGTGATGGGGAGAGAGGAAGGATTTCCATCAGAGGGGTATTTCCCAGAGGATTAGGGACAGGAGAGATTAAATGACTAATTTAATTAATTACTCAATTAATTTGGTATAAATTAAATATCGAAATTTCACCAGATACCGCTTTGTCCCACTACTTGTGATCTACTTGTGTAGATAAAGAAATGGTTAAATTTTCGGAAAAATTGGATGTTTTGTTCAAGAGAAAGCGCTTCACAAATTGAGTAGTTTCCCTCTAATAAAATCTTTCCCTTTACTTTGTGTATTGAGTCTGTTGTGGTGTCTGGTTGGTGTATTTGCTGAGTCATAGTGAAGCCTTTTGCACCGTGCCTTTCCTGTGGGCCCCTCTAACCTAACCTAACCTAACCTGGAATCTTCATATAGGCTTGCTGCCATCTCAGGCGGTCTGTATCACCCCTCGCCCCCCCCCCCCCCCGCCCCCCTCTCCTACGTACCGTAGGGCACTGCCGGCAGCCGTTGACCACTGGTTCAATATCGCACATAGCTTTAAAAAAATAAAAAGTTAAAAAATAAAAATAAATGAGAGAGAGAGTAAGAACAGGGTTTTCGGAAGACAAAGGGCAATATTTGCTACGTGATATCTCCTTAGCGATATTTATAGGTTTCCATCTGATTGGACAACCAGTAATTTTTAACGCTATCTCCGCAGAAAACTCGGAGGAGCGTCGTTTTTGGCTTAGTCTTCGTCTGGACGGCGACCGACAAGCAACACAGTTACACTATTTGTCTGGAAGGGGACCGGCACAGAACAGAATTGCACTCATCTCCTGGCCAGCAGCTGGCCTGAGAGACACTCGAATTCTGCACAGATCCGTAGGCAGCACTTGTCGTGTAAACCACTTCTGCATCCACTGCAAGGCAAAATACCTTCTCACAACTCAGTGCTGCTAAGTTCAGGCCGCACCAAGAGGTTAGACGATAGTGATGGTGAAGGAGTAGGCGTGTATTCATTTCAAAACAACCCGAGGTTTTCGTTTTCACTTACGCTTTGGCAGTTGACGGCTTACTCATGATTAAGTTACATGGCTTTCCGGCATGTATCTTTCCTATAACCCACCAGGCCAACGCAGTCATCACGAATGACCCGAAACCGTGTGCTAGATTCATTTAAATTACACTGCTAGTTAGCTAACAGGTTATTTTCTTCCCTTCCCAGCGGACTTTCCCGCTCAGTTTCTGTAAACTGTATTGACTATTCAGAATTAATGTTCCGACTTCCACTCATTTCCTCTGTGTGAAAGAGTTGGCCATTACATTTGTTTATCATGTGCGGTCTCATGTTGAATATTTTATAATAAACGATGGCCTGAGTAAATGACCCTTCAATTCAGTACATAGATCTGAATCCCTTCATCGACATTATCACTGTATATTTCAACAAAGACCACATCCACGACTCACTTGTCAGGGCCAATAATATTCATCTGTTTCCATTGCGTGCTGTTTATAAAATACATCTGAGTCGGAAGCGTGGGGTGGGATTTGCATATCAAGAGGTTTCATTTGCTTCAGATTAAAGGCACTGTTTGTGATTAGCCATAGCCCAGTGGTGTCTTGGACGGTATATTCCAATCCTTGCTACAGAAGTGGTTAGATACTAGATTTAACTTCCTAACAAGTGACTAATAAAACTGGACACTGTTCCTTACCACCATAATGAAAATTGGAATTTGATGAAATAAACCTGTCAACTTCGGGATAAATAAAGCTTACTAGTGACTATAGAGTTCCGGTAATAGAAGTGTAGTGCCTACAATAACAACAAATCTGCTTTTGAGTATCATACAAGTTCCCGAAGCATCTCAATATGTCCGTTCACCATAAAAACTCTCTAAATGATTCTGTGCAGCCGGCCGTTGTGGCCGAGCGGTTCTAGGCGCTACAGTCTGGAACCGCGCGACCGCTACGGTCGCAGGTTCGAATCCTGCCTCGGGCATGGATGTGTGTGATGTCCTGAGGTTAGTTAGGTTTAAGTAGTTCTAAGTTCTAGGGGACTGCTGACCTCAGATGTTAAGTCCCATAGTGCTCAGAGCCATTTGATTCTGTGCAGGACTAATAACATATGCCGGAACTAATCGAAACTTACACCGATCAAAATGTCTTATTTCACACATCTACAACAGTACATTCGAGCTGCTATTAGTCAGTGATCAGGTTACTACCATTTGAGGTTTCAACAACCCAATAAATTACTAGTGTAGTGCCCTAGAACTCACCAGTAACTCGAATTCTGTTCAGTGCCGAACAGCAGCTGAACAGTATACCCCATACGTATAGGGCCCCGCTATAACTTGATTTAGAAACTTGTTCAAAATCCACCTCAATGCCTTTTAGGAGTAATCTGAAGCCAAGCCTTAGCTAGCCTCCTTCTGGCAACATCACTATGCCCAGTTTAAAAGCTTACTCCCATGGCCAGGAAACTTTGCTGCGCTCTAATCAAAACCATACTGCCCTCAGATTGATACTTAGGTTGAGGAACAAACAGCGCTACGAACACTTTTTAACAAAGTATTACGAGAGACGGCCTTGAGTGTGTCTTCCAGCGGCTGGTTGCGGTCTCACTGTATATTCTTTGTTGTCGCGGAATTTCAGTGTAAGTATATAACTATAACCCCCCCCCCCCTCCCCCCCCGGTACCAACAGCTCGCAGGATCTTTCTCCCTTGCCTCCACCTACAATAACTTTGTACAACAAGTCACACAAAGAAATTACATTAACATTCTAATTCATGTTCTTATTTCCTTACCGTTTATTAATGGATAAGTTTGGGCAGCATCTGCTTCCTTTTCTCGTGAGCAGTTCCCATCCAAGTGAATTATCACCGTCCACAGTGTCACATGGCAACACTCTACGTAATACTATGATGAGGAATGCTGCAGAGTGGTTTCAGAATTGATCACAAGTTTTCTCCATGAAATATGAGCACCACTATTAGTACATTATCTCTTAATCTTTGGCCACTCTAACACTTGTGGTGAAAATTATTCTGCCACTAGAATTAAAACCACAACTCTCAACAGAGCACACTGAACTAGTAGGGTACTTTCGGTACATGTGACTGAAATTATCATGGTTTAGTTTTGAAGCTTAACAGCAGCCGTGTTAGGAGTTTAAATTTTCAAAATTCAGTTCATCTTACATCGCAATGTACATCCATTTTAATATACTTCGGAAAATTCGTGCCACCATTACTGATTACTTTTATTCAGGACTGTAAGATGCAAGCATGTGTTTATTGTAACGATAACTGAGCTTAAAATGTTATCATTATTATGTAATTCTCTAGAATTTGAGCTTCTCTACAACCATCTTTACATTACCATTTAGCTTGTCATCTACAATGAAATGATATAATTGTGAGGATGTTTGTGAGAAAACACTTAGAAGCCCAAGAACTTCGCCCTGCTAAAATACATACAGGTTTCGAAATATTAAAATTCAACCACAGCTGTCGAAAGAAAACCTCCAAATGCAGAATGCAATAGCAAAGGGAAAGGAAGCAATAAAGGGCTACACAACATTATGCGGTGGCACACTATACGTTGTGTCTCTCCGAAGAGTGGCAAAGTGAATTGTCTCTGGTATATCAGCATATATTTGCAATTTCTTTGTTGCACTTTATAGCTGGAATCCGCCCAAACAAATAACGCTCAACTCTTTCATGTGACGCCCAGTATCGACGGAAAGCATCGGTTTGTTTCCCGTTGCAAACAAAATGAATTTTTAAGCGTAATTTTACGTGCCCATTAGATAGAGTGGCCCCAGATTAGCCTAGGACTGTATTCGTTTTATCGATATGTGTTAACAGGGCAGGTAGAACTCCAAGAATAACAAATACTCCATCAGCGGCAGCACGTCGCTGGCCCACGCTGACTTCTGCCGCAAGTGTGCAGTGCTACTAATTCGCTGCTGGATTGCTGTTTATTTTTCGTTTTTTACTGTTCCCTGTTAATAAATGCCTATAACACGAATATCGGGGAAAGAGTAATTTGGGAGCTTTTTATCGAATGGGCACTTAAAATTCCGATTTAAAAATAATTTTAGTTGTAACGAGAAACAAAGCAACGCTCTCTGTTGTCACTGGGGGTCACATGGGTGACGTGAGGAGCCGAAATTGTTTGGGCTGATTCCAGCTACACAATGCAAGGACGAAATTACAACCATCTGCCGAAACAGCAATGAAAATGCGTCTGATAACTTAGGAGCGAAACCGTTATAACACTTTAAAAGAAACTGTACAAAAAAGACACCACAAAGCACAAAGAGATAACAAGGAGAAAAAGAATACAAATTAAAACATAAAATAAAAAAGATGAATATGAAAGCGCGCGCTTACACACACACACACACACACACACACACACACACACACACACACACACAAACAAACAAACAAAGCACACACACACACACAAATAGAGAAAGAGAGAGAGAGAGAGAGAGAGAGAGAGAGAGAGAGAGAAAGTAAACAAATCTCAAATGAAACGCCAGAACGAGCTTGGAAATATATCAACATCAACAGGCGCCAAGCACACTGCAGGAACATAAATAACGTGTTTTGTGAAGTTGGAAGTTTTAACTTCAGAACGCGGTTCAGTAAAACATGTACCGTATTTCTGCGCGTATTTTTACAACGAAGGAGTATGCAGATGAGGACAGGTACCTCAAAAATAAGTATGTTACTGGAATGCACCGGTTGTAGTTGCACTTAAATAACGTATGTGTGTATATAAAGGGCATTCAGATGAAATCCGGTCACTAATGTAAAGTAACGGTAACGATTTCATTAACTCAAAAATGTAGTTATACACAGTAACACACTCAAAAATAGTTGCCAAAACTGTTGGCACTTTGATCCCATTGCGACACTAGTCGGTCGATTCCATCCTTGAAGAAGCTAGAAGGCTGCTGTCGGATCCAGACCTGGACCCAGTCACACACTTCGTTGTCCGTTGCGAATCAATGTCCGCGAATAGCTCGTTTTAGAGGTCCAAGCACATGAAAGTCAAACGGTGAAAGTTCGGGACTGTTGCACGGATGTTGCACGGTTCCCACCGAAACTGCTGCAATGTCGTCTTCACCGCATTGGCCGTGTGTGGGCGGGCACTATCATGCAGGAAGATAACGCCATTGGACAACATGCCTCGGCGTTTCGACTTGATGGCTCGTCTACGGTTCTGCAGAGTGGCTTGATAACGCTGGGCATTCACAGTGGTTCCCCGTTCCAGGAACTCGACAACCAGTAGGCCCTTGTGGTCAAAAAAGAAATCATGACCTTACCGAAACTGGTGGGCACGGCCTTTGATTTCTTTGGAGGTGGTGAGGTCGCATGTTTCCACTGCTTGTTATGACGCTTGCTTTCCGGTTCGAAATGGTGACACCATGTTTCGTCACCTGTGACAATACGCGACAGAAAGCCGTATTTCTCCTCATGATAATGTTTCAGATGACTCAAAGACAGCGTTATTCGAGCATTGCGCTGTTCTGTGGTCAGTTGGTCGGGAACCCACTGCGCACAGATGTTTCGAAATTTCAAGTGTTGATGCATTACGGTGTGGGCGGTGCCCACGCTAATACCCAGTAACTGATGGATCACGTCTATGGTGATTCTGCGGTTGTCCAAGACTAAAGCATTCACTTCTGCAACCATTTCCCGCGTGATGAAACGATGAGCCTGCCCAGGACGAGCATCGTCTTCCAGTGACTCGCACCCCTCAAGAAATTGAAATTGTTTGCGCCATTCCACAACACTTGAACGACTCAGGCTGTTCTCACCGTACACAGAATTCATCCGTCGATACATTTCACGGCCTTCAACTCCCTCCGCAGCCAAAAATCGAATCACTCCTCGTTGTTCCTGCTTGCTCGCCTGCACATTCGGTAGTGCAACCACATTCTCTTCGGCGTGAAACCACACTGGCGCTATGCAACGTCAAAAGGTGCGCACTCGTCAGTCCCTCTACCAGTAGATGGCGCCAACATACCTGCAGAGCCGGCCGGAGTGGCCGTGCGGTTCTAGGCGCTACAGTATGGAACCGAGCGACCGCTACGCTCGCAGGTTCGAATCCTGCCTCGGGCATGGCTGTGTGTGATGTCCTTAGGTTAGTTAGGTTTAATTAGTTCTAAGTTCTAGGTGACTGATGACCTCAGAAGTTAAGTCGCATAGTGCTCAGAGCCATTTTAGCCATACCTGCAGTTACGTGGTGCCATGTCAGGCAAATTTAGGCGCACTGACCAGGTGTCATTTGAATGAACCTCATAATATTCTGATGCATTTGATCCACTGGCGTCTTCAAAAGGAAATGATACAAATTGATAGAAAGTGTCCTCTTAAAGTTGTCGGTATAAATCATAACTGCAAACAGTCGGCACTTACGATTTGTACCGACAACATTGACAAGATGTCATAACGTAAAATATGTTAGGCTTAATTTCCTTTATACGCAGTATTACTTTACGTATGTTTGCATTGTACAGTCCTAAATAAAAGTACCCATTGATGACGGCACAAATGTGCCTCCACATGTTTCGTCATAAGTTTTGCATTAGTTTTAATGATCTATACTAATCAGCTCACCAGTGGAACAGTTACGTGAATGCATTGGTTGCAATGTAGCATTTCTTTTTATTTTATTTTATTTTTTTGATTACACGCTCATTTGAGAAAATATGTTTGTATCACTGAATAATTTTAACTTCATGTGGAATAAATGAAATAAATTAGACTTCGCTTTTGTTCATGTAGCAGTCGTAGCGCGTGAACGCAAATCAGATACGCTCTCAAATTTGTATCTGATTTCGCTCAGTAGAGTACTGAGACAATAATTAAATTTCTTATTTCATACAGTATTTCAATTTCAGCCTTTGTCTTAATGCCATTACTGTTTCCAGCTCAGCACGTCAGAAACTAGAGAAAGAGGCAAAATAATGTTGGAGGCTAATTTGAGATTTCTTATGTCAGTGTAATCGCTAGTTACTTTTACAACTCAAAGTGAAACTCGATAGACGTCAAAAAGTTGGGTATTTTCCGTTCTGCTACTGTAACAATAAAGTGGAATACATTTTGAAGTTGTCATTTCGTCGTATTGTCTGTAACTGCTCACCTGTATGTTAATAGCAAGAAACTTCACTATTCATGAGCTCGAAAACGCTTTTTATTATCAACGATGACCTACGAATTTCCCTTTTTAGATTTACATTCTGTCAACCTTTTGACACAAGACATACAAAAGTAAACTGTCGTCGAAGAATGCATCGAAATCCGGCATGCAGACGGGCATATATTAGGTAAGGTAGAACTCCTGCTTGGCTTCTCTGGAATCCAGTTAGTTCCTAGAACGAGAAACACTGTAATTTCTTACAAGAATAAATTCCAGCCAAATCCATTCAGAGACGGTAAAGCTATAAACACGCAAAGGAAGTTGCATAATAATGAAATTCCTCTCAGCATGAATAGTACTGCAGTACAATCGGCGTCACAACGAAGTTCTGCATTAGTTTAACAACACTATGTAGGAAAATCTGCTCTAACAAATGAAACTCATACTAAGTTACTTCCGTCACTGGTAGTCTGATCCGTTGGAGCAAAATACGATTAGTTCAAGATATCTGAAGCGTGAAGTTGAGTAAATACGAGATGTTTCATAAGTTCTGTAAAGAATGCAGCTGATGAGTTTCAGTAATAACGTACACTCTGAGACGCGACTTTTAACAAATTTGCAGAATCACTTTGAATAATACTCTTTTTGTTTATATAAGTGGTACACGTTACGCCGAGAATATGTCATCAATGCCCACTGCTCGCTTTTTCACAAACAGTGTATTTCTCTTTCCGCTGGTATGACGACCCAGCGTCGTAACCTGACTCACATTTGGCAGATACTCACTTCTTGGGTGTATGTTATAGTGGTCGTAACAGACAGATATTTTTCACTGAAAAGATAGTAGGTGCTGTTATCATAGTCTTTTCCATTTCAAGTCCTGGTAGTGAAGAAGTATTTTTCAGGAAAGGGAAGGAGAGGAGGTGGAGTAAATACGTGCTGACGAGGTTTTTCCCATGGAACTAGGGCTTAAGACGGTGATCGATTGATTCAACATTAAACTAGGTGGCACCTTTGATGTTATTCGACAGGAGTAGACAGAACATGTACTGGTATCGAGCTTCACTCTCTCGATTGCTTTTTTAACTTTTATTAACAATACAAGGTCTCCAACGCTTAATAGGTATTCTTAAGATACAGATCTCAAGGAAAAGTTCTTCAGTGCGAGAGCGAAGAAACTTTCCGATAAAAGAGATAAACGTCTTGCTTGTGATCTTGCAGATGAAAATATCATGCGATTTTATTTTAAAACGTATTTATTGTAACATTTTTTGAAAGAAAAGAAACCTCAATAAATGATAGCAAGTGGTCAATCAAAATATACATAATGAGCTGAATAACGCTAACGCCTAACTACTCTAGTTTCCAAAATAGAAGAAAAAGAAATGAACATTTCGTGGAATATAAACGAAGCTGGAAGCTCTGAGATGTGAGCCACTTAGGAAGGTATAACATTTACCTCCATACCCAGACTTCTGTATAATACTGTACTGACGTGTGTCTGACGGCAACCCACATTATACTTCAGGTATTTTACAGTAAGTCACATACACTGAGGCGGCAAAAGTCGTGGGACGGTGATAAGCATATACAGGGTGGTCCACTGATCGTGACTGGGCCAAATATGTCACGAAATAAGCGTCAAACGAAAAAACTACAAAAAACGAAACTTGTCTAGTTTGAAGGGGGAAACCAGATGGCGCTATGGTTGGACCGCTAGATGGCGCTGCCATAGGTCAAACGAATATCAACTTCTTTTTTTTTAAATAGGAATCTCCATTTTTATTACATTTTCGTGTAGTGCGTAAATAAATATGAATGTTTTAGTAGGACTACTTTTTTCTCTTTGTGATAGATGGTGCTGTAATAGTCACAAACATATGGCTCACAATTTTAGACGAACAGTTGGTAATAGTAGGTTTTTTGAATTAAAATACAGAACGTAGGTAGGTTTGAACATTTTATTTCGGTTGTTCCAATGTGATACATGTATCTTTGTGAACTTATCATTTCTGAGAACGCATGCTGTTACAGCGTCATTACCTGTAAATACCACATTAATGCAATAAATGCTCAAAATGATGTCCGTCAACCTCAATGCATTTGGCAATACGTGTAACGACATTCCTCTCAACAGCGAGTAGTTCGCCTTCCGTAATGTTCGCACATGCATTGACAATGCGCTAACGCATGTTGTCAGGCGTTGTCGGTGGATGACGATAGCAAATATGCTTCAACTTTGCCCACAGAAAGAAATCCGGGGACGTCAGATCCTGTGAACGTGCGGGCCATGATATGGTGCTTCGACGACCAATCCACGTCATGAAATATGCTATTCAATACCACTTCAACCGCACGCGAGCTATGTGCCGGACATCCATCACGTTGGAAGTACATCGTCATTCTGTCATGCAGTGAAACATCGTGTAATAACATCGGTAGAACATTACGTAAGAAATCAGCATACAGTGCACCATTTAGATTGTCATCGATAAAATGGGGCCCAATTATCCTTCCTCCCATAATTCCGCACCATACATTAACCAGCCGAGGTCGCTGATGTTACACTTGTCGCAGCCTTCATGGATTTTCCGTTGCCCAGTAGCGCATATTATGCCGGTTTACGTTACCGCTGTTGGTGAATGATGCTCGTCGCTAAACAGAACTCGTGCAAAAAGTCTGTCACCGCCCCGTAATTTCTCTTGTGTCCAGTGGCAGAACTGTACACGACGTTCAAAGTCGTCGTCCTGCAATTTCTGGTGCGTAGAAATATGGTACGGGTGCAATCGATGTTGATGTAGCATTCTCAACACCGACGTTTCTGACATTCCCGATTCTCGCACATTTTGTCTGCTACTGATGTGCGGATTAGCCGCGACTGCAGCTAAAACACATACTTGGGCATCATCATTTGTTGCAGGTCGTGGTTGACGTTTCACATGTGGCTGAACACTTCCTGTTTCCTTAAATAACGCAACTATCCGGCGAACGGTCCGGACACTTGGATGATGTCGTCCAGGATACCGAGCAGCATACATAGCACACGCCCGTTGGGCGTTTTTATCACAATAGCGAAACATCAACACGATACCGACGTTTTCCGCAATTGGTAAACGGTCCATTTTAATACGGGTAGTGTATCACGAAGCAAATACCGTCCGCACTAGTGAAATGTTACGTGATACCACGTACTTATACGTTTGTGATTATTACAGCGCCATCTATCACAAAGCGAAAAAAGTGGTCCAACTAAAACATTCATATTTCTTTACGTACTACACGAATATATAATAAAAATGGGGGTTCCTATTTAGAAAAAACGCAGTTGATATCCGTTTGACCTATGGCAGCGCCATCTAGCGGGCCAACCATAGAGCCATCTGGTTTCCCCCTTGAAGCTAGACGAGTTTTATTCTTTGTAGTTTTTTCGTTTGATGCTTATTTCGTGAGATATTTGACCCAGTCACTATCAATGGACCACCCTGTATACAGATGGCGAGAGTATTGCGTACATTAGGTATAAAAGGACAGTGCATTGACGGAGCTGTACTCAGGTCATTTATGTGAAAAGGTTTCAGGAGTGAGTATGGCCGCAGGATGGAAATTAACAGACTCTGAACATGTCATGGTAGGTTGAGCTAGACGCAAAGGACACTACATTTCGGAAATCGTTAGGGTCCTCAATATTCCGCGATCCGCTGTGTCAAGGGGGTGCCAAGAATACTAAGTTTTAGGCGTTCCCTCTAACCACGGACAACGCAGTGACCGACGGCCTTCGCATAACGAGCGAGAGCAGCGGCGTTTGCGTAGATTTGTCACTGGAACAGATAAGCAACAGTGCGTGAAATAGCTGCAGATATCAATGCGGGAAGCTGGACGAACGTTTCCATCAGGACAGTGGGTCGAAATTTGTGGTTAATGATCCATAGCAGTAGAGGACCGCCGCGAATGCCTCTCCTAACAGCACATCGCCTGCAGAGCCCCTCCAGGGCTTGGGACCATTTCCGTTGAACACTAGACGACTGGAAAACCGTGGCCTAGTCAGATGAGCCCCTATTTCAGTTGATAAGAGCTGTCGTTCCTATCCTTAGTGAAACTGAAGAATTACATGATCTGCTGAATGGAAAAACAGCCTAATGAGTACAGAATATGGAATTAGAGTAAATAGCAGAAAGACGAAAGTACTGAGGGGTAACTGAATGAGAACACCGAGAAACTTAACATCAGGATTGCTAGTCACGAAGTAGATGAAGTTAAGCAATTCTACTGTCTAGGCGGCAAAATAACCAGTGACGGACAGAACCTGGACATCAAAAGCAGAATAGCACTCGTAAAAAAGGTCTTAATTTGAGGGAGAAATTTCTGAGAATGTACGTTTGGAGCACAGCATTGTATGGACTGTGGGAAAACCGTAGCAGAAGATAATCGAGGCATCTGAAATATGGTGCTATAGGCGAATGTTGAAAATTAGGTGGACTGATAAAGTAACGAATGAGGAGGTGCTGCGCAGAATCGGAGAGGAAGGGAATATGTGAAAAACACTGACAAGGAGAAGGACAGGTCGATAGGACATTTGTTAAGACATTAGGGAATAACTTCCATGGTACTAGAGGGAGCTGTAGAGGGCAAAAACTGTAGAGGAAGACAAAAGTTGGGATACACACAGCAAATTATTGAGGACGACGGTTGCAGGTGCTACTCTGGGATAAAGACGTCGGCACAGGAGAGGAATACGGGCCGCATCAAACCAGTCAATAGACTAATGACTCAAAAAAACAATAAAATAAAATAAAATAAAAAATAATAAAAAATAAAAAAATAAGAAGAACAACTGATAGTAGCGTTCCAGGTGGCGCAGATCCTAGGAATTCACGGACCCAATTTGTCAACAAGTCACTGCGTAAGCTGTTGATGGCTCCATAATGGTGCTGGGTCCTTTGGTGCAACTGAACCGATCATCGACTGGAAATGGCTATGTTCTGCATTTAGATACCATTTTTAGCTATTCATGGATGGATTATTTATGGATGGCAATGCGTCATGGACCGGCTCACAATTGTTCATGACTGGTTTGAAGAACATTCTGGTCAATTCGAGGGAATTACGTGGCCACCCAGATAGCGCGACATACCTCAGTATTTGTGCAGCGGACTTCAAACGACTTGTTGAGTCCATGCCACGTTGAGTAGCTGCACTATGCCAGGCAAAAGGAGGTCCGACACGGTTAAGAGGTATCCCATGACTTTCGTTACCTCAGTGTCTGTCTCCAGAAGCCTGTTAAGTGTCAGTGGCTATGACTCATCTGTATTCTTCTAAATGTATCGCCTAACACTAAGGCTGCAGGTCATTGGTTCAGCTCAAATGCGAGCAAATGTATGAACTAATTAGTCATGTAACAGTACCGGAAAGCGGTAAAGTTACACACGTGCTACGTGAGTTATTTCATCCATTCATTAAAAAAAATTGAACATTAGTACTAATCTAAAGTTCTTCATAGCTATTACCGAGCAAAATAATAGTTCCTAGAAAACAATAACTTATCTGTACGCGGTATTGCGCCCCAATTCCTGAGCGTCAGAACGAATTCAGTTAGTCAGTGCTAAATCTACTTTCTGGCGTAAGATACCGTCAGAGCTTACAATTGTGTGCTATGACACTTCTGTAACCGAATTTAGTAAAGATGACACGGCATACGCCCCCTCCCGCCGAACACTATTCGTAGACTGCCTCACTCCCAATAGTGCGAGAGCTGCAACGTTCAGTTGCTCGCAAAAGATTCGTAAATGTTGATGGTATTCGCACACATATTGTTTTCCATGATGTACATTCCCCTATAACTCCGTTGTCTGTGTCTGCAAGCTACACAAAATTACTGTTAATAACAGCAAGTAAGTACCTCACACAAGTATGCGTAGTTTCCCCCACCTTACCAAGAGTGTCTATGTGACGCTGATCTGACTCCTGTATATACTTTTACCTTATATACCTCTAAAGCTAATCGGTGGCTGCGTGACAGCTCTCATCTTTGGTAAATGCATAAAATATTTCAACGGTATGTTCACTTATCATGACTAGCTATAAAAATGGAATCCTAAAGCCCAATGGTGCTCGCTTCATAATACAACGAGCGATATACGTTAAAATATCTCTCGACTAACAGCATATGTTTTCAATAATCTTAGATAATTGTAACACATTATAGCTGTCAATTCATTAATGTGTGCATCTATGCGAACTTGAATAGTGAAAAATTAACAAAGCACATACATGGTATAGCGGATGTTCAATATTATTCTGATTTTTCTCCGTTTTTCATTTAACCCATGCTCTGAATGCAGCAATAACAGATATCTTCTCCTCATTCATTCTTGCAGGAAGTAGATATCATACATGTGACACCACCTAACCTCCCCACCCACCCCCCCCCCCTCACCACCACCACCACCACATGCCGGCCGGAGTGGCCAAGCGGTTCTAGGCGCTACTGTCTCGAACCGCGTGACCGCTACGGTCGCAGGTTCGAATCCTGCCTCGGGCATGGATGTTTGTGATGTCCTTAGGTTAGTTAGGTTTAAGTAGTTCTACGTTCTAGGGGACTGATGACCTCAGAAGTTAAGTCCCATAGTGCTCAGAGCCATTTGAACCAGTTGAACCACCACCACACACTTAGACTAATGATCTCATTGTAATTATAGCTATTTTGCTTAATTCATCTGTCCATAATAATGAGCACTAAGTATTGAATAACCTCAAACATCCAACTCTAAATCACTATACATATATTTTTACAAAGAGCAAAGGATTCAGAGTGACCATTTCATGAAAAGTTCGTTTGTTCGAGTATGATTACGTACACTGTCATCGTTTCATGCATTTACTTCATGGACGCTTAACCAACATACACCAGCAATGTGAGGCACTCTGATTTCATGCCTGTGTATGCACTTCCTCTTGCGCAGTTAGTGCAGTCACCGTCCCATCTCGAAAGCATGCTTCGTCCCTGAGAGTAGTTTTCCCCATGCAAAGGAAACAAAAAATCTGCGTGATAATTACGGTCTTCTAGACCATAACTTATTTTATATTCTTTTCAAATGGTTCAAATGGCTCTGAGCACCATGGAACCTCTAAGGTCATCAGTCCCCTAGAACTTAGAAATACTTAAACCTAACTAACCTAAGGACATCGCACACATCCATGCCCGACGCAGGATTCGAATCTCCGACAGTAGCGATCGCACGGTTCCAGACACTAGCGCCTAGAACCGCTCGGCCACTCCGGCCTGCCTTATATTCTTTTGTTCACATGTATATTCGTCTGTAAGTTAACATAGGGATGCAAATCACTCTTCCTAAATGGTATGTGACACCACATAACCCCCCCCCCCTCCCACCACCACCACCACCACTACCACACACACTTAGACTGATGATCTCACGGTAATTATAGCTATTTTGCTTAATTCATCTGTCAAACTTCTACAAGATAACGATGATTTTACACAATCAATAAAATTCTTATCTAAATCTCTCTGCTTGCAGCTGAAATGTAAAAGAAAGGAATAGTCATTTGTTAAAAGGACAGACGTCCATCAAAATAAATTTTAGAGATGAAGAGAAAAACTTATTTATTATTACGAATTTTCCGTTCCAGAACACAGTACTACCATTCTCAATGAGGATAGTTGATCTGAAATCGTTTATATTGAGCGGAACGATAAAATTATTTTATTTCAAAAATTCCAGATATATGCCCTTTTAACACAGTTTGAAAATAAAATGAACACATCGGTTAAAAAAATAACTATTTTATTGGCTTTTTAATATTCGTACATGATCCCACTTTTCTGTTACGGTTGGAAAGGCAATTAAAAAGGAAAACGTGTATAACAAGTTCATATTAGTGCTCTAATTCGGTATTTTCTTCCACCAAAGTGTCAATCAGAATGTCCACATAAAATTCACTGCATCTATCTTCCACATACTGACTGATTTTATTATGGTCCTCCACCTCATCCTTATTTATGGGCACTTTGTCAGAAGGACAGCAGACATTTCTAGGTAGTTCAACATGCCGGCTTAGGCCAACATTAAATGTATGTTTGATCAAATCATTGATGAAAGGTAATCCACAATATAGCCAGGGTTGTTGGAGACATAAATGAAGTGTTGTAGTGAATGTATACTAAAAGGAATTCTTTCATTCCTCTGTTTGAATGACGTCTCTAGGGATCTCTAGGGAATCAACTGTCCTTTTGTAAAACTGATTTAACTTAAGGGACAAGAGTACTAAACATTCTCCACCAATTATTTTGGCGTCTACATTCTTTCTACAGAAATTCTTATAAGATGCTCCTCCCAGTCTTGCTTGCTTTATTATATTTCTCTTATAGCTTTGGGGGCTTAATTTTCTTTTTCCTCCAAGAACACATTCATCTTCATCTAAGGAAACCATTGTGCTTAATATGCTTTCAAAAAGTAAAATTTATACACAATTATGCAGATTTTATGGTGCATTGTTGAGCTCAGAACTAACAGGAGCCAAATATGGTCAACTATAATGCCTTGTTGTGGTTTCCACTAACAGGCGATAAAATACGTCGCTAGCTCAATAACAAGGTAACATGAAGTACTTTGTTACAAAGGCACATTTACAGGACGTTTGATATTCTAACAAAATGCCAATGAAATAACAGCATTGTAACAAAAAAATGGTTCAAATGGCTCTGAGCACTATGGGACTCAACTGCTGAGGTCATTAGTCCCCTAGAACTTAGAACTAGTTAAACCTAACTAACCTAAGGACATCACAAACATCCATGCCCGAGGCAGGATTCGAACCTGCGACCGTAGCGGTCTTGCGGTTCCAGACTGCAGCGCCTTTAACCGCACGGCCACTTCGGCCGGCAGCATTGTAACAAATAAGCCCTCGGACACATATATTAAGTCAAAATTGACCAGGTTTCGACGCTACTATGAGCGTCGCCTTCAGAATTAGACTAACTGTACTAAAACATTAGGTATATAGTACATTAACAAAATTTAAGTTTGTACTGACTCGAAAAGATGCAGTACTTACAAGTCACATATTAAAAAAGATCTAAGCCGGAAAGGCGACGTCATGAACTCTTGTGAGATGGCGAGCTGCTAAGGGCTGCTCGTACTGTAAACAAGGGTTGCAACAAGAGTCTTGAGATATATATATATATATATATATATATATATATATATATATATATATATATATATGTTCTTCCTCCCTTTCCTTCCCTATCTTGATACAAAAAAAAAAAAGATTTTGTGGCATTGTCGGACGAGGGCACCCCATTCAGAGAAGTTCGGCCATCGAGTTGTAGTCTTATATCAGGCGACGTCACATTGGGCGACTTGCGTGTCAGTGATGAAATGATGATGACAACACAACGCCCAGTCCACGGGCGGGGAAAAACTCCATCCCGCCTGGGAATCGGACCCATGCGTGCTGCATAATAGGCAAGCACGTAACCACTCAATTACAGAGGCGGACATCTTGATACACCTAACCTATTTGTTACCATATTACATACATTACGGCACAGCATACCATTTAAGAAGCAAACCTCTCTCTTCTACGTATGTTTCATGTACTGAAACATTCTTACTCCGATTTTGCAGATTAACACATCTGGCTGCATAGTTTTTACCTTATCTATACTTCTTATGACCCATTTATAACATATTAGCCAGCAACTCTTGCAATCACCTCAAAAGTATATTGTTTTACTTGTAACTCATTATCATGGAGTTGCTAATTACAAAAAAAATTATTTTAGTTTGCCACAATGTTCTTCCCGGTGTTGTGGAGGAAAATAATTATTGACAGTTTTGAATAATGATGTTAGCACATCATAAATTATTTTTTCAGCTAAGTGCCAATTCTTCCCTTTCTCAATGTGACGTTCACATCATAAATTATTTTTTCAGCTAAGTGCCAATTCTTCCCTTTCTCAATGTGACGTTACTAAGACGTCGAAAAATGAAATTTTCTGTACTGTATACAATTGGAACAAAATATTATTCATCGTCATAATACTTTAAAAAATTGTAGTACAATACTAAAATAATCCTGTGACTAATAATTAATTGGGTGTCGAACGAAATATTCCTCCTAGTGAATTAGTAATCCTGATTAATACCAAGAAAATGGATAATAAAACTGTAACTTGGAAGATAAGCATTGCCATTAGTATGTGAATGTGGGAAGAGGGGATGATAAAAGTGGCTACCCGTATGGGAGAAGTAAGAAAGAAAGAAAAATATCAAGGATACTGAGACTAAAGAAGGAAAGATAGCCCCAAAGATAGAACACACTCCCCCACCCCCACCCACGCACACCTACGATCCTTCCTTGAGGATTACTTTACTGTGCAGTGGAAGACAGAGATGGTTGTCAATCCTACAGAATGGACACCATCAACTTCATCTTCAAAAGCACTGAAATATGGTCTCACCGCCATGCTATTGTGGGCCAGTGTGGATTGCTCATTCTGTAAGAAAGATGTTCATAAAATGGCAAAAAAAGCAGTGCATCTCCTGAAATTCATCGGTTACAATGACTTCAGCGTTGAGTTAATATAAATTCCCATTTATGCCATTATATAACTTTGTGCTAAAGCGTTATTCATATTTGGGTAAATGTGAAATGATAGATTACTAGAGAAATCCTCCAGATACTTAAGAGTACAAGCTGATGCCAGTCGCAAATTCATGTCAGAACAACAAACACTATTCTTAGTTGTATAAAAGATGTTTCACGATCACGCATTTTAACAGCTAGAAGTGTATATTTCAAAATTATCCTCAGTAATTTAGCCGCTGGAGCCCGCCATTACGCAGTACGTGAAATATCACAATGCCTCCATCCTCACTCAGTCTGATCACTTCCTCCAATCAAGATTGAAATATGCAAAATATGCAGGATAGTAGTGGCAGAGGATTGTTGTATAGGAAACTAAATACGAAGCATTATACCGACTGGCTTAGGAAATTGTAGATGTCAGTCTACAAATTCAGAAAGAGTGTAGACCTCTGAGAATTTCTTAAATGGCTATATAATCACATATGGTCAGTGGCGTCGAGAAGCGTATCCCAACACCCACCTCTGGATATTCCTACCTGTATATTTGTAATTTCTTTTTTTTCCTTTTATTTATTTTCCCAAAGTGTTTTCCTTTTATTTTGTTTCTACCACATAGTTTAAACTTAAATGAACCATTTAAATTTAGTTTTCTCCTCCCAGTAATAATTTTCTCTCTTAAAGCTAGAATTAAATTATGATTACATAATATTCTACAAGTCAAAAATTTTTAGTAATAGACATTAAATATTATGGGACAACCAAAGTCATTGCAATTACATCTAAACTGTACACAAAAAAGATTAATATATTTTTCCCACAATTTCAGCTGTAGCTGTGATCTAAATTTATGAAGTTTCTCCCATACAGATTGTTCGTAGACAATAAATGAGTAAAAATGTGTGTTAACAAATGACTCAATATTTTGTTGAACCTTTTGCTCCATTAAATCACTAAAATGTTCCTCGAGGTTGCAAGTATGGAACCTTATATAGCAGCTGCTTCTAAATCTTTACTTTTCTAATATATTAAACCTTATAATTGTGTCTGAATTTGTTTATGAATTTCTACAAATTCTTGTTCAACAACCTCCTTAATCTGTTTTAGATCTGTATTTACTTTTCTAACCTACACAGTTACTTCATTTCTCCCTAAATCACAATGTTTATCTCTGTCTCGGAATGCAAATTCCCTTCTAAATTTAAGAAAGTCGATTGGAACTTTGATATTTTCTCATTTATTTCAACTTTTTCCTGACGTGAGTCAGTGCTATCTAAATCTACATCTACATGGATACACTGCAAATCACATTTAAGTGCCTGGTAGAGGGTTCATCGAACCACCTTCACAATTCTCTATTATTCCAATCTCGTAAAGTGCGCGCAAAGAGTGAACACATATATCTTTCCATACGAGCTCTGATTTCCCGTATTTTATCGTGACGATCATTCCACCCTATGTAGGTCAGTGTCAACAAATTATTTTCGCATTCGGAGGAAAAATTTGGTGATTGGAATTTAGTGAGAAGATTCCGTCGCAACGAAAAACGCCTTTCTTTTAATGATTTCCAGCCCAAATCCTGTATCATTTCTGTGACACACTCTCTCTCATATTTCGCGATAATACAAAACGTGCTGCCTTTCTTTGAACTTTTGCGATGTACTCCGTCAGTCCTACCTGGTTAGGATCCCACACCGCGCAGCAGTATTCTAAAAGAGGACGGACAGACGTAGTGTAGGCAGTCTCCTTAGTAGGTCTGTTACATCTTCTATGTGTCCTGCCAATAAAACGTAGCCTTTGGTTAGCCTTCCCCTCAACATTTTCTATGTGTTCTTTCCAATTTAAGTTGTTCGTAATTGTAATACCTAGGTATTTAGTTGAATTTACGGCTTTTAGATTAGACTGATTTATCGTGTAACCGAAATTTAACGAGTTCCTTTTAGCACTCATGTAGATGACCTCACACTTTTCGTTATTTAGGGTCAACTGCCAATTTTCGCACCATTCAGATATTTTTTCTAAATCGCTTTGCAGTTTGTTTCGATCTTCTGATGACTTTATTAGTCGATAAACGACAGCGTCATCTGCAGACAACCGAAGACGGCTGCTCAGATTGTCTCTCAAATCGTTTATATAGATAAGGAACAGCAAAGGGCCTATAACACTACCTTGGGGAACGCCTGAACTTACTTCTGTTTTACTCGATGACTTTCCGTCAATTACTACGAACTGTGACTTCTCTGGAAGGAAATCGCAAATCCAGTCACATAACTGAGACGGTATTCCATAAGCACGCAATTTTACTACTAGTCGCTTGTGTGCTACAGTGTCAAAAGCCTTCTGGAAATCCAGAAATACGGAATCGATCTGAAAGCCCTTGTCAATAGCACTCAGCACTTCATGTGAATAAAGAGATAGTTGTGTTTCACAGGAACGATGTTTTCTAAACCCATGATGACTGTGTGTCAATAGACCGTTTCCTTCGAGGTAATTCATAATGTTCGAACACAATATATGTTCTAAAATCCTGCTGCATATTGACGTTAACGATATGGGCTTGTAATTTAGTGGATTACTCCTACTAACGTTCTTGAATATTGGTGTGACCTGTATAACTTTCCAGTCTTTGGGAACGGATCTTTTGTCGAGCGAACGGTTGTATATGATTGTTAAGTATGGAGCTAATGCATCAGCATACTCGGAAAGGAACCTAATTGGTATCCAGTTTGGACCAGAAGACTTGCTTTTATTTATTTGAGTTGCTTCATTACTCCGAGGATATTTACTTCTACGTTACTCATGTTGGCAGCTGTTCTCGATAAGAATTCTGGAATATTTACTTCGTCTTCTTTTGTGAAGACATTTCGGAAGGCTGTGTTTAGTAAATCTGCTTTGGCAGCACTGTCTTCGATAGTATCTCCATTGTTTTTCTAGTTTATTAGTTTGCTTATATACTTCCTCTTTAGATGTCTCCGATATATGAGCTTGTTGATCTATTTTGGTATAAGTTATATCTAATAAGTAATATCTATTTATCATTTAGTTCAACAGGTGATTATCTAAGCATTTACCTCAGCAAGAGCTTTCTCAGACTAAACAACTTGAGCATCCACTTAGTTTTGATCTAACTTCTAGATCAGCAATATTTCTTCCTTATAGTTCTCATTGAGATACAGCCCTAATACCTGAACAACACTTCCCCAATTCACAACAGTCATCAACCATTCGTTACAAATTATACTACTAATTCAGCTCAGTCTCCACTCACTTAGCGTCGTCCTGCAAAACACTCTGTGCTGTCGCATCTCGGTGACATGACGAAGTTGTGGAATATAGAGCAATGGCCACTTGTACTGCTAGAAGCTGCAGAGTCACCGATCACATCCTTAAAAGAATCGTCATCTGAAAACGCATCCAGCCGCCAGTCTCCCGACTGACTGTCTTAATTATCTTTAATGTCATATAAAATGCTGTTAAACTCCTTTTTAATATTTGATTCGTTAGTATGTGTGTTGATATGCACATACTTTTTCGCCGATCAACAATTTATTTGATTATCCATGACAACGATACTAGGATCTCAATAAATGTTCGCTGAAATTGATTTATTTATTTCAAATTGTTACATTTACTAGTTGTTGTTTTGACTGTTTTAATTTATGACCATCCTCCAAAAATTGTTTGCTCGGCATCCTATATTAGGCTGCCAGAATGTGGTGTACCAGCTTGCATTTGACGCATTTGAAACAGCTAAAATTTAATATTGTTCTTCCTTTTCTTCTTATTTTATTTGACCATTAACATGGATGCATATATATATATATATATATATATATATATATATATATATATATATATATATATATGTGTGTGTGTGTGTGTGTGTGTGTGTGTGTGTGTGTGTGTGTGTATGTGTGCGTGTGTGTGTGTGTGTGTGTGTATTCCCAGTATCATCCAAAGATATGTACAATAATCATGAAATAACATCGTACTTTCAGCTCTGAGCAGTTATATACAAGTCCTTTACGTATAGCGAAGGATTCAGAATGATCTTTCAATGAAAATTTTATTTGTTAAAATATTAATACATCCACTGTCTTCGTTTCTTGCATTTACTCCGGGGACATCACGCCTCTCGAATGCAGGCGGGTGATTCAAGTGGCGCAGGTATTTGCTCTCCCGAGGTTACTGCAATCATCGTCACACCCCTCGGCACAGTTCTACCCATGTAAACGAACACAATAAATCTAAGCAGTAGTTATGCTACCCTATATCCTAACTCGTTTCATATTATTACGTTCGGGTGCGTAATTTTTCAGTAAGTATACTTTTGCTGAGTTATATGTAACACCAGAATAATTTGATGTCCTTAGGTTAGCTAGGTTTAAGTAGTTCTAGGTTCTAGGGGACTAACGACCTCATAAGTTAAGTCCCATAGTACTCAGAGCCATTTGAACAAAGAGTGATATCTACTGCTGAACTTTTTCAATGTGATGCTGTCTAATAAGCACTTAATTATCTTTTGTTCACAGATATATTTATGATTGTAGTTGTAACTGTAACAGATACTGGTGAGCAAAACATTACGACCACTGCCCACCCTGACGTTGGATGCCGTCTGATGGGGTTGTGGGAACGTGATGCGTTAGCAAAAGTATGTAAGTGGAACAGAGACGGAGTGGGGGTTACTCTAGCGAAGATATGGGCTGCAAATGGGGAAATCCACTGAGACAAGCGACTTTGAAAAACCACATTATTATTACGCAGAGCCTGTGAACGAGTATGTGTATAATGAATGTTCACATGCTCCTGTCGTAAGCATCTACAGAAAGGAGTGGAACTACAGTGAAACTACGATTAGGCGCTACGTGGGTGAATGTCAACGACTCTTCACAGAAAGTGGGGTACAGACGCTTGCCTGCTTTGTAGAGCACGATAGATGGTGATGTGTGGCATCTCTGTCGAAGGAGCGTAATGCTGGGAATAGTGGTACATGCACAAGTGTTTCGGAGCACCCGTTCATCGTACAGTATTGGACATTGCCGCAGGAGACAATTCCTACGTGTTCACAAGTTGACCCTTGACATCGTCAATTATGACTGCAGTGGGAAAGGAACCATCTGGATTCGACCACGATTGGTGGAAACTTGAGGGCTCTTCTGGTGAATCACATTTTTAATAAACTAGGTCGAAGTTCGTCTCTATAAAAGCCGTCATCGAGGTGAACGGTGGCTCGAAACGATCAGTGCTCCACGGAAGCAGGCCTGTGGCAGCAGTATTATATGGGAGACATGCCCTGCATTTGCGTGGTACCTGTGGTAGTAATCTAAGACACGCTGACAAGTGCGAACCACCTGCACGCTTTCACGCTTGATGTCTTCCACGACGGCGATGTCATCTTTCTTTGCCGACAGTGATGTCATCTTTCAGTAGTACAACTGTCCGTGTCTCGGAGCCAGAACCGTGCTAAAGTGGTTTGAGGAGTACTGTAGTGAACTCACGTTGATGTATCGCAGAACAAATTTCCCTGACGGGACTCATCAGGGTCGCTATCGGATGCCATCACCGTGTACGAAAATCAGCGGCCCGTTATTTGCTCGAATTACGTGACCAGTGCGTAGACAAAAATGGCTCTGAGCACTATGGGACTTAACATCTGAGGTCATCAGTCCCATGGACTTAGAACTTCTTAAACCTAACTAACCTAAGGACATGACACACTTCCATGCCCGAGGCAGGTTTCGAACCTGCGACCGTAGCAGCAGCGAGGTTCCGGCTGAAGGGCCTAGAACCGCTCGGCCACAGCGGCCGGCAGTCCGTAGACATCTAATGCCACATACCCTCATAGACCTATCAACAAAGTGTCGATCCCTGATACGCAGAGAAAGTGATATATTTGGTTCTAAAGACGGACAAAGAGCCATTAAGCAGACGCTCATAATGTTTCGGCTCATCAGCTTATACTATTGTTTCATCTAGAACTGCATATGTCTCGGTGATCAACAAACAATTAACTACTAACTAGAGAGCACCACATCGTAAAAGATCAGCTGCAGATATCATACTTTGTTCTGCGGGAGTGAGTTTATTCGACAAAAGGTGTATCGTAATATTCTCTTCAATTAGCTTAATTGAAATAGTGTCCTTTTTACTCAGTTCATCTAATCAAGTCTTCACAAACTCTTCAAATGAACGCACTGACATTCTCACAAAAGTTAAAAACTTATCAGTGTAATTTCTCATGCTATTGCGTAATGTACGTCAATCCGTTTATGGTACGACCAGCAGTGAAGTAACGTACCCAGAAATTAATCTTTATCTTCACTCTTTTTTTATTTAGACGCCGCAGACAAAGCACGGCTATTAGCTCTTCTATGACCATTTCTATACTGAGCGCAGGCTGAAGAAATTTTTTTGGCGTCTCTGTTGGCTTCTGTACTGAGGGACCGGAGCGCTGCAGGCAGAGATGCCAGCTTACAGGCAGAGATACCAGCTTACTTACCGTCGCGTCACAGTGCGGTAAGGCCTTAACTATGCTGTGTGGCACTAAACGATGCCACAACTGTAGAAAGAGGAAAGTAATGATGAGAAACAGAAAATATTAATATTTTGGCTGATCAGAGTATAGAGTTACAGAGAAGTGATCTCCACATTTTATTTTAAAAAAACATTTTATTATAATATCAAATTCAATGTTAGAAACAAATTCTTCGGATAATAAGTAGAAATCCAGCCTCATTTATTTAGATCTTATAACTTAATATAATTGTCCGCCCCGATAGCTGAATGGTCAGCGTGACGGATTGCCGTCCTACCGGCCCGGGTTCAATTCCCGGCTGGGCCGGGTTTTCTCTGCTCAGGGACTGGGTGTTGTGCTGTCTTCATCATCATTTCATCCCCATCCGGCGCGCATTGTAGCGTCGAATGTAATAAGACCTGCACCAAGGCGGCCGGACCTGCCCCGCAAGATGCCTCCCAGCCAATGACGCCAAACGCTCATTTCCATTACTTAATATAACTCAACTACGATGTCCTGGATCCATTACAATCATCTGCTGCAGAAAGAGGTGCACCGTGCTGTTTCGGTCTGGAAGTATATTTTGAGGAAAACTTCGATGTCCTGGTTAGTAATGTGATTGGTTTGTGTTGTAAACTTCTTGTAATTGGGATAGGGTATCAGCAACACGTTGTGAGGCAATTGACAATCGATTATTTCCACATGCTCCAACCATTTGGTACCCATAAGGTTCATTACTATTCCTAAGTACTTTGAATATGATAGCAACATGAAGGGACGTATTCTTCGAACTGGACTTCGTTTATGTTGCTCATGATTCACAACACGTTATTTTTTCCTCAGTTCGTGGTTTGGACTGTGTTGAGATGAAGTGTCCAAATTTCTCTTCTCTTCGGAATCTCACAACTAAAAGATTCAGTGTCAAAACTGTCTCTACAGCACACCTGGAATTCTAAGAAAACTATGTGCAGGCAATAATCCCTGGCAGACTTGCTGACAAAACCTTGTGCCGGTAACTTTGCTTGAAGAGAGGCCATACTCGGGAATATGTCAGGTATGGGAGGCTACATTGTGTCCCATGCTTGTGTCTGACGTCTCTGCCAGCTGAGGCTGCTGTGGAGTCACAATGCGATAGTATCCTCAAAGTACCACTTGGCCGTTGGCGCCAGGGTTGCGTCCTTTGGTCACACAGTGCGTGGGCGAGCAGTGGAACCGCCTGGTCATGGAGCTATGGTGGCCTGCGGAGACACTCGTAGCTGGCGGTTGACAAGTGAGCATCCCCATAAAGCAAGGAACATCGGTCTGCTGGTGGTGCCTTGTTGTGCTGCACTTTGTGAGGCAGTGGCGGCACCGCAGGCTTAGGAGCATGCGCCTGCAGAGACCAGTGATGGCCGGCTGTTGGCAGCAAGTGATAGTGACCACGCACGAATGGAAACCGCTGTTATTTTGGTGTCTGGAGTCAGTAGTTGAGGAATGGAACATCCCGGACTAGAAGAGATATTCAGGTACTTGAGGAGTTGAGTGGAGGTTGGGGGCCGACAATAAGAGCGTGCGGTTCTGAAGACTAGAAGTACAGTCCGGCTGACGTTTTCTTGGTGTCCATCCATCTGTTCGTTGCTGGACCTGAACGGCACAGACTAGTGGTGGCGACTTTGGCTGTGTGTGTCTTACATAGAGCTGTCCTCGAAGGCCAGTACTAGCTGTTTTTAAGGCTGTACGTCGTCCGACAGAATATGTGCTTGCAGGGAATGGAACTTGCACTAGCTACGTAGGATATATAGGCAGGGGGTCCGTACAAAGTGGTCCATATTCTTACTCTGTCTTTAACTGATTTGGTGTGTAGTTGATTACACCTGGCTGATTTAGAGTGAAGTAAATTTGTATTGTGGTTTTGTGATACACTACCACTTTGAAGGTAAGAGTTCTTTGGGGAAAATTAAAATATAGTGATGGTTACTTTATTAGTTCAGATTTTCATTTCGTTGTTCATTTGTAGGGCTTTGAGGAGGAGAAACTAGAGAGTATTTATTCTGTGCATTGTGCAGTCGATGGTCTATTCTCTTTTTTTCTTTTGTTACGCCTAATATTGGCTTTCCCTCGTATGTTTACTTTTGTATATTACGGATTTATTAAAAAAACTTTAGTTACTGTCGTGGGATAATATGTCACTTAGTTGTGCCCTATTCATTAAGAAAGTTTTCATTATTGTTGTTCATTTTGCACTTATTACGGAAGCTATTATTGTTCTCTGAGTCATAGGAGTAATTTTCTCTCACTAACACTTGCTCTATTCATAGTGAATCATTTAATAGGTTGCCTGTAAGGTTGAATTATTTCTGCGCACATATTTTAATTCATTTGTTTGTTGAAATTGTTCGTGGTATTATGCTAACAATAACTTTTGTATTTTTATAGAGAAAAGTATACCCTTCACAATACCCATGTAGCTTCCACTCCTCAGCCAATGCTGCTGGTATCCTGCCGTACTATGGTTTACTCTCAAACCAAAGTATGTGCTCGCCGCGCAGGGTAGCGGCGCGGTCTAAGGGCGCCTTGTCACGGTTCGCGCGGCTCCCCTCGTCGGAGGTTCAAGTACTTCCTCTGGCATGGGTGTGTATGTGTTGTCCTTAGCCTAAGTTGGTCCAAGTTAGATTAAGTAGTGTGTAAGTTCAGGGACCGATAACCTCAGCGGTTCGGTCCCATAGAAGCTTACCACAAATTTGCTCTTTAGACTCTTTAGACTGTTCATTCCTCTTAGCAGGCCCTGCAGTTCTACCTCATTTTCACTGATGGCAGCGATTCATCAGCGGATATTATCATTGATATCCTCACTCCCTGAATTTTAACAGCACTCCGGATACTCTATTTTACTTCCATCATAGCTTCTTCCCTGTGTAGATTGAACAGCAGAGCGAAAGATTGCTTCTGTGCCTCCCACATTTTTTTAATCCGTAGAGTTTTTATTCACGGTCTCCCTCTCTTATTTTTCCCTGTTGATTCTTGTACATGATGTATACTACCCAAGGATAGCTAAAGAGCGTATTAACAAACACCACGCGCGGCTAATACGAGGTATTAAATCGGCGGAAACGAAACATCACGAGAACTGTAGCCTTGACACCATTTCAATAACGTACGTGTGCTGCCTAAGAAAACCAAAATTTATGGAAGTCTGAGAAGACACTAAAATCTCTAAAAACGCACGTAGTTACAATAGTGAGGACGGGTACAGGCTTCCGGCATTGTGGCTCCTCGCCATCAAGGAAGTGAATAAGCGGCCGCGGCGTGCGAACAATACAAACAACGCCCCGGAAGCCACCCCTACGGAGAATAAAATTTTGGATAAACATTCCCCCTCTTTTGCTTTGCCCGTTTCGCTTCTTGTCAATGATGATGGCCACCAACGGTAGCCACAAGATTTTTACGCAATAATCGAATTGCTCCAGTACAAAACTCTGCTTTATTAGAGAAAGCGAGGCTGACAGTGTTCAGTCTACAGTGGACACAGAAGATACTGAAGAAGATCCGAGTAGAGGGGTCGAAACGTCTGTCGTTTAGAAGAAGTAAGACGCGGTCTAATAACCATGTTTTAACTTCACTATAATACCCATCTTTCCCTACTACGTACACTTACTTTGATAAGAATGACTTCGTTACTTGGCATGTAACCCCAGAAGCTCCCTCAGTTGAACTCGCTGAAGAATAGTGCTTTCTCAAAATGTTACTCCAGATTTACTTTGTCAAGATGTAGACGATGCACGCACTCGAGTGGGCCTGTGGTATGTGTGTGTGTGTGTGAACGTTCGCTCGTCAAGAACGCTAGTTAGGTACAGGGAGCGAGGCACGCCTGCCCCGGCCCCTCCCTACGGTGCGCCGACAACTCGCGGGCCGGCCGAACGTCAGCGGCGCTTCCGCGAGGGCCGGGCGAGGGGGAGACAGCCCGAAAGTTTGTATTAAATTTAACTAACCAGTTTGTAGCCAGGCAATTTGGGCGGAAGTTTACCTTACAACGTGGGGGACCGTTAAGCCACTTCGGCGGAACTTGCCATCTCGTGATACGAGATAGAGTCCCTTAACGCTACATAAATTACGAAGCAACTCAAACCATAATTTTAACGGATGAGCGGATAATGCTTTATTACCTAGAAGCGGAAATTCCGTGGAGCGTGATTAAAAGTGTGCCAAGTTCTGTTTGTCCAACTTTTCTCCGTCCTCCGTAGTTTGTACAGTGAGAACTGCGGCCGCAGTTGCGTGCGCTACGTTTCGCGCTGACGGTATCTCTAGCTGTGTGATACTGTCACAATGAAATAAGTCTTAGCACGTCCAAGAATAATCTTCCGGTCACGCTGAATTTTAGTGGCAACGCATGGGTGATTAACAAAAAAAAAAAATTGGTTCAAATGGCTCTGAGCACTATGGAACTTAACTGCTGTGGTCATCAGTCCCCTAGAACTTAGAACTACTTAAACCTAACTAACCTAAGGACGTCACACACATCCATGCCCGAGGCAGGATTCGAACCTGCGACCGCAGCGGGTGATTAACGAGATGTTGCTTTAAAGCAAAACGTAAAGATCGTTGATTCGAAGTTTTCCCAATTATCCATTTAAAAATTCAATTGTCACCCTTTTGCAATTTTAAATGGTCGAAAAATACGCAGTAGTGAGCTAGTGTACCTGCAAACAGGAGGAACGGAATTCAGTTCCGCTCCTAGATTCTAGATTCTACATTTTCCGTGAATTTCACACAACGCTGTTGTCAGACTCCTTTTCTATCCATTGCCCTATAACCTCCTCTCCAACGACCATAACATCATTGGCTATATAATCTCTAAAATCTTGTAACTGGAGAAATCATTTTCATTTTAATAGCTGCTTTATTCACTCTTTTGCTGTTCGGTTGCGTAACATCAAATTTATTCATGCTATAAACAGGAGAAAACAAAGTAGTTATTACAGGGAGAGTAAGTTTTCCATACAGAAAACTTTGTACCTGTGCATCCAGCACACCATCTTCAACAGAATGGAGGGACTTGAAGAATAGACTTCAATCATTAGGATAATACGGTTTAAACGTTCAGTTTATCACAGTAGTTTGCGACTTTCCTGCACGCGGCATTCATGAATCAGAGTGAAAGTTTCAGGAGCGCATTTTCTCTCAGATTAATATGTGAATTGGTATAAAGAAATGTCTGTGGGGCGACTACCTGTCGAAACTGGTGGACAGTCGTCATTGCAGCATTATTCATCTATTGACGTCGTATTTATCATTTTGTTTCTGTGTACTGAATAACTCTAACACAGAGTGCCATTTCACAACAGTTCTGCTAGAATAATTTCATACCATTCGTTCGATTTTTTACAAAATGTTGCATGCTCCGTTACCTGTTTACCCTACAATTAAATCACACAGTTAGTTGTAGTTGCAGATTATTCGTACATAAATCACTGAAGTATAGTCGCTGTGGCTCTATGCTGTTCGAAGCACAGTCACTGACTGTCTTGTAAATTTGTAAGACGAATCGACTAAGGTTTTTTGTTTTTTCACATGTTGAACTTTGATAGATAAAAGCAAGATACTAAACACTATATTCAAAGTTATCTAGTAATTTTAAATTAACATATTTCTAGTAACAAAATTTCAGATGACATTACTTCAACGGTAGTTCCCATTACTTTCGTTAGCATTTTGCTAAATAAAAATAAATTAGATCATTTTTTTAAAAAATATGGTGCTGAGATAACCTGGTTAGCAGTTTAATATTAATTCTAACATACCGCTGGATAAACGATATTCCTCAAATCATTGGGATTACCTCTTTACACAGAAACGGAACCTTGAAAAAGTGCGGACTAAGTGACTGGTAGTTTCACAGAATCATCTCACCCGTTGTTTAAAAACAAACCAGTTAAATTGAAAAATCAATAATGTACTTGCAAGACGTACTGACTTCCTAATACTACGACGGTTCTTTCACAAAACTCTATTCAAAAATGGTTGAAATGGCTCTGCGTACCATGGGACTTAACATTTGAGGTCATCAGTCCCCTAGACTTATAATTACTTAAACGTAACTAACTTAAGGACATCACACACATCCATGCCCGAGGCATGATTCGAACCGGCGACCGTAGCAGCAGCGCGGTTCCGGACTGAAGCGCCTAGAACCGCTCGGCCACAGCGGCCGGCACAAAACTCTGTAATTAAATAGCTTCCTCAATCAGTGTTGGAACCGTATATAACATGTAGTTGTAAGTGTGTAAGTGTGTGTGAGTGTGTTTGCGATTTATGGACGCCCAGCGGCGAGGGTATCAAGTGTCCTCACGTAAATCAATAGAAACGAATGTTGTCAAAATGCCTGAAATGCCATGAAACAACTAACAGTAAGTCTCACAAAATGACACTCACTTTCTCCCTCCCTCACTCATAACCTCCCGCACGATCACACTAACTCATATCCTTGGCCAGATGTTCTAAGACTGGCAGTTAAACCACAAGAATTACAAACGTAAAGTGAAATAATTATTCAGAGAAATGTGTCTGAATGTGGATGAGCCAGCCGCGGTGATAACATATTAAAAAAATTATTCCTAAGATTTTAGGGAACGTACTGGACATTGAAAAAAAAAACGTAAAAGTCGTACCATATTAGTTTGATTATCAGCCAAAATGGAGGACAAACCTGTCGGTAAAGTAGCAGCTAACTTCTCGCCTGGATATAAAACACAGTTTATTAGAAAGGGGGCCACTGAGTTCCGTACGTCACAAACATCACACACTGGACAGATCTCCAGTCTGAGCAAGAAACCATGCTTTACAGAGCTGTGTCCTATAAGAAGACGAGTGAGAAAGATTTCATCCACTCTGTGTGGGTGGAAGGAGATACACAATCGCCGAGTTGGTGTTACTGTTTCTATGCCTTACATAATCATTTTCCGTCTTTACTATTATTCGTATGACTTACAACAGAGTTGTGGACTTTAGTGAATGCACCCAATTGTCTGTCACTTTCAGTCATTCTTCTTCTCATCTAAGCACAGATTTGTGATACTATGTTGGGAGATGGGATACTGAACTAACTTACCATCTCAACAGGTCTTCTTGGCTACTATATCCACCGTTTCTTTTCCCTTAATACCCATTTGTCCCGGAACCTAACAGAAAGACACCTGCTTCCCAACCTTGTAGGGGAGAAGGGAATGCAGTATATTCTGGAATACTTCATCTGCTGCGTACAGGTGTTGTAGAGAATCAGCAGCATTCAGAGTCGGAACATACGAGGCATTTCGCAGTCGCAACACGTCTCATCTGCTTCAGTGCCCTCAAGATCGTTTATAACTCTGGATCTTAGACTGTGAAGTGCTGGGACAATCAGATGTCGAAGTTACGACAAGGGAAAACAAGAGAGCAACCAACGGGCTCCCCCTATTTAGAACCATCTCCGAATGCACCTATAAAATTTAAGCTGCTAAGTCAACGCAACCAGTACATACTTCCGTCTGTTAAGACTGCTTTTTTTTCAAGAACGGGTACAGGCATCAAGGTGACTTGTGTGTCAAATATTGAGATCTGCACCCTGTTCGCAGTGCAAAAAGTTTTCAGCTTCTTAGTCAATGCGGGCAAAATAAACGGACAATAATGTAATACATTTTGATACTTGCAAACTCATTCATCAAAACCTACAGAACAACTACATAATCATGTTTGTACAGAACCCTCAAGCGCGAGTCATACTCGCATTTTCCCAGTTTCTCTGTGTCATCATTATGACTGGTTTGATGCGGCTCGCAACGAATTCCTTCCCTGCGTCAATCTCTTTATCTCAGAGCAGCTCGTGCACGCGACGGCCTCAGTTATATGTTGGATGTATTTTAATCTCATGTTTTCTCTATAATTTTCTCCCTCTATTGTTCTCTCTAATACCATGGACATTATTCCTTGCCTCTTAACACACGTCGTATCATGATGCTCCTTCTTCTTGTCAGTGTTTCCTATACGTTCCTCTATTAGCCGATTCTGTGGGGAACGTCTTCATTCCTTATCAGTCCACCTAATTTTCAACATTCTTCTGAGTACTTCTCAAACGCTTCGATTATCTTCTAGATCGGTTTTCCCACAGTCCATACTTCACTACAAGGCATTGCATTGCTCCAAACGCACATTCTCAGACTTTTGTTCCTAAAATATAGGCCTATGTTTGATACTAACAGATTTGTTTTGCCCAGAAATGTCCTTTTTTCCAGTGCTAGTCTGCTTTTGATGTCCTCCTTACTCTGTGCATCATGGGTTATTTTGCTGCCTAGATAGCAGAATTCCTTAACTTAATCTACTTCGTGATTATCAACCCTGATGCTAAGTTCCTTGCTGTTCTCGTTTGTGCTACTTCTCGTTACTTTTTTCTTTCTTCGATTTACTCTCAATCAAATGGCTCTGAGCACTATGGGACTTAACTACTGTGGTCATCAGTCCCCTAGAACTTAGAACTACTTAAACCTAACTAACCTAAGGACATTACATACATCCATGCCCGAGGCAGGATTCGAACCTGCGACCGTAGCAGTCGCGCGGTTCCGAACTGCGCGCCTAGAACCGCTAGACCACCGCGGCCGGCTTACTCTCAATCCATCATCTGTACTCATTAGACTGTTCACTCCATTCAGCAGAACCTGTAATTGCTCTTCACGTTGACTAAGGATAACAATGTCATCAGCGAATCTTACCATTGAATTTTAATCTCACTATTGAACTTTTTTTATTTCCGTCATTGCTTCTGCTATGTATACAGGGTGAACCGACAAACTACAGCTTCGGATTTCTGACTGGGAATAGAGGACAAAAGCTCTTCGGAAATAGAGGACACAAGTTATGTGAAAGTGTGATCGGAAACGGATGCTGTGCATGCAGTGACAAGAAATCGTCCCGGGACTCAGCACCACAGAACAGAACTGTATCGCATCGACGTCACAACAGATGTTAAAGTGTCCATGTTAAAGTGTCCTTCATGGAACTGCACGCAATTGGGTTAGTAGCGGATGTCATGCAGGACACACATAATCTTAATTCAGCTTACAATTTGTTATTGGGCCATGTGCCTAGAGTTTGAACTAGGGTTCGTCTCAATAACCTGCAGAGCCAAGTCCGCCTCCTCACTGCACGCTAATCTCAAAAGACCCACGATTGCACTAGGGCCCAAAAAGTGCTATAAATGTTATTTGATGTGGTCGGTGTCTTTGAGGGTACTTGTTTTGGTATAGCCGTGCTGCCTCCCGACCGTGTCCATCTGCTTGGCCGCACCCTATATCGGCTTGTTCTGACATGGATCCCTGACCATTATGCTTCTTTCAGTACTCTGCTTCAGTCACAGAACGTGGAACACACAAGGAATACCCGGCACATGCATTTCCGGATACATGTTCCGCCTTTTTCCGTCATTTCCTGCGAGGAATCTGCCCCTGCAGTTTGTCGATTTTATTAATATTCAGCCCGTAGAGGCGAGAGATTCCATCTTTATCCTACACCATTTTTAAGCGAGCACTTTGTTCTTGATCTTCAAATCTTATTCTTCCCTCCTTTTTTCAGTACATATTATATATTACCTGTCGTTCCCTATGAATTACTCCTATTTCTCTCAGAATTTCAAACATCTGGCACCATTTCACATTATCGATCGCTTTTTCCCACGTCGACAATTCCTAAACACTCGTCTTAATTTGTAATTCGTCTTCTATTACGAGCCGCAAATCAGGACTCCCTCTCTCATGCCTTTAATCGTCCTAAAACCAAACTGATCGTCATCTAACAGGTCCCCAACTTTCTTTCCCGTTCTTCTGTATACGATTCTTGTCAGCAACTGGGCTGCATGAGCTGTTAATCTCAGTTCTCGCACTTACCTGGTCTTACTATCTACGGAATTGTGTGGGCGATATTTTTCCGAAATTCTGACGGTAATTCGCCTATCTCATTGATTTTAAAACGAACCTGAATATTAATTTTGTTGCCACTTCCCCTAGTGATTATAGAAATTCTGACGTTGTGTTACCTATCCGTTCTGCATTATTTGATTTCAAGTCTTGCACAGCTCTTTTAAATTCTGACTCTAATACTAGATCTCCAGCTCTTCGACATCGACTCCAATTTCTTTTTGTATCACGTCATCAGACAATCCCCACCCCTGCGCCCAAATAGGCCTTCAATTTACTCTTTCCACATACCCGCTTCTTTGCGTTTAGCAGTGGACAGTGGGTTTCCCATCTCACTCTTAATGTTGTCACACTGGCTCTTCATCTCACCGCAGGTTGTATTGTCTTTTCGATATGCTAGTTGCTGCACATTTTTCCTGTAGCCACTTTGCTCTTTCTTCCCTGCACTATTTATTTATTTCATTCTTAAGTGATTTATTTCTCTGCATTCCTGCCTTTCCTTGAACATATTTATACTTATATCTTCCGTCGATTGCATGAAGTATTTCTCTTGTTAGCCAAGGTTTCATCACAATTATCTTCTTTGTACTTATGTTTGTCTGCCCAACATATGCGATTAATCTTTTTAGGGATGTCCACTCGCCATCAACTGAATTGCCTGTTGTGCTATACGTTATCACAGTAAAATAAAGTTTAACGAACTTCAGCCTCATTCCATTATTGCTCAGTAATATAGAATCTCAGTTCCGCCCACTCTGAGTCTTCCAGACGCTTCTCCTCAACTTGAGTTTTCTCTTCATAATTTCTAAATTGTGATCTGTCTATTTGTGTTCCTGGGTCGCTTTGCAATCCAATACCTTATGTTGGAATCTCTGCCTGTAATCCAGCTGGAATCTTTCAGCCCCTGGGCTTTTTTCCAAGTACACCTCCTCCTTTTGTGTCTTTTGAACAGATTACTTGCTATTACTAGCTGAAATTTATTGCAGAGCTTAATTAGTCTTTCCCCCTCTCATTCATATTAACAAATCCATATTCTCCCGTTTCTCTGTTTTCTTTCCTTAAAACTGCACCCTAATAACGCGTGATTGTTAGGTTACTATCTTCCATTGTATACTGAATTACTCATTCAGTATTCTCATATAGTATCTCTGTGTGTTCGTCTTCTGCTTGTGACGTCGGCATGCAGTCCTCTTGTCAGACTTAGTTTGTTGCCTAAACTGATGAAAACAACTCTATGGCTGAAATGTTCACAGATAACTCACTTTCTGTCTTACCTTCCTATTCACAATGAATCCTATTCTCGTTATATCAATTTCACTGCCGTTGATATTCCGTGTATTTGTCTGGTCAGAAATCCTTATCTTCTTTTAACTGCTTTTACTGACCCTCGTCGTATCTAGATTAAGCCTTTGAATTTCTCTTTTCAGATTTTCTAGCTTTCCCACCCCGTTAAAAATTCTGAGATTCCACGCCCCGACTCATGATCAACTCTCTCTTGGCAGTCCCCTCCAGGATATCCGCATGGGGCCTGATACAAGTGGAGGACAAATCCAGAATCTTCTGCCCGTGAAGGTATCATCATCTTACACTATATGATGAAACGTATCCGGTCACCTGGCTGAAAATGACTTACAAGTTCGTGGCACTCTCCATCGGTAACACTGGAATTCAATATGGTGTTGCCCCACCCTTAGCCTTGACGACAGCTTCCACTCTCGCAGGCATACGTTCAGTCAGGTGCTGCAAGGTTTCTTGGGAAATGGTAGCCAGTTTTTCACGGAGTGCTGCACTGAGGAGAGTTATCGATGTCGGTTGGTGAGGCCTGGCACGAAGTAGGCGCTCCAAAACATACCAAAGGTCTCCTACAGGATTCAGGACAGGACTCTGCGCAGACCTGTCCATTAAGGCATGTTGTTATCGGGTAACCACTCCCCCACAGGCCGTGCATTGTGAACGATGCTCGACCGTGTTGAAAGATGCAATCGCCATCCCCGAATTGCTCTTCAACAGTGGGAAGCAAGAAGGTGCTTAAAAAATCAATGTAGGTCTGTGTTGTGATAGTCCCACGCAAAACAACAAGGGGTGCAAGCCCCCTACATGAAAAACACCACCACACCATCACACCACCGCCTCCGCACTACACACGCTGGCAGATGACGTTCTACGGGCATTCGCTCTACCCAAACTCTGCCATCGGGTCGTCACATTGTGTACCGTGATTCGTCACACCACGCAACGTATTTTCACTGTTCAATCGTCCAATGTTTACGCTCCTTACACCAAGCAAGGCGTCATTTTGCATTTACGGGTGTGATGTGTGGTTTATGAGCAGCCGCTCGACCATGAAGTACAGGTTTTCTCACTTCCCGCGTAAGTGTCATAGCATTTGCAGTGGATCTTTATGCAATTTGGAATTCCTGTGTGATGGTCTGGATAGACATCTGCTTATTACACATTACGACCCTCTACAACTGTTGGTGGTTTCTGTAAGTCAACAGACGAAGTCGGCCTGTACGCTTTTGTGCTATAAGTGTCCCTTCACGTTTCCACTTCACTATCACATCGGAAACAGTGGACGTAGGGATTTATTTCATTAACAGTACATAGTAACCCACCGCCTTGAAATGTAAGGTGGGTCAGATGCTTCTGATTCGTTTGCTGTTAAGCAAAGATTTCTCATTGTTACAGTCTTATTGGTATACAGTTGTTAACGCTTTTTTTTTTAAATAATATAAAGAAAGTTGGATCTAGTGATGTTTAGGAGTGTGGAAATCTCATATACAGACATATGTCAGAAGTGACACCCAATAACCTGAGCACGTCAGAAGTCTTTGAGTTCCGCCGAGCGCCCTGTTCTGCTCTCTCACGATGTCTAATGACTATTGAGGTCGCTGATATGGGAGTACCTGGCAGTAAGTGGCAGCACAATGTACCTAATATGAAAAACCTATTTTTGGGGTGTCCCGATACTTTTGATCACGTTGTGTACGTTTTCTGCTACGGCCCATATATCCTGCCTGTCCTGCAGTGGTTTCCATTGCCTTCTGCATCCTCATACCGTTGGTCGTTGCTGATTCCCCCACCTTTCAGGGGAAATTTCCCGCCCCAAGGACAAGGCATTTTCCTGACGTATGTCCAATCCTCCGCCCTCTTTGACAAGGCCATTGGCAGAAAGGGGTTGACTTCCTATGCCGAAGCCTTCGCCCACCACTGGCGACGATTTCACTAGTCCACATTTTAAAACTTTTTTAAGATGATTTGTTGAAAGTAGGTGTGTTTGAATCATTTTTAGCTTGTTGAGGAATAACTTCCGTTTTTGTCTAGCCCATCAGTTGTTTACACAAAATAAGAAGTAATATTTCGAAAACTGTAGCTTCTGAACGCACAAATAGTATGCGGGTTTTAACTCAAAACACACTTAAAAGTAAAATACATTTAAAACTTACTCTACGGAACTCTCCTAATTTATTTCATGATTCCCTTGTATAAAAGCAAGAAGTCAGTAGTGTTCCATTAATTTTTAAACTTCCTCTTCTTTGGCTTGTTAGCCGATGCTTGTATTTGATGACTGTCCGTCTTCGACATCCAACAGTAGTCGGCCAACATAGCTGCATTCCAGTTCCAGCGGTACCGCCTCTCCATCTCCTTAATATCTTTGTGAAGACGTTCACCCCGCTGTTTACGATAATGTCCGAATTTTTCTGCAAAGTAGTCGATATGGAAGTGCAGAAAGTGGACTTCCACACTCACCTTACAACTTATTTCCTTGAAATTTCGCAAAATATTTTCAACAGTAGCTTTGTACTTAGGATCTACGTTACTCACCAGTCAAATCACAGTAACAGATCGGAAGGTGGTCTATGCGTTTTTTTTTATTTTATTCATTGTTTTATTAATATCTTCATCATTCACCAATTGCTTTATGTAAGTACCAACAAAGATTTCAGCCTTCAATTTGTCTTGTGTGACGAAGGGAAATTTCTTGGATAGGTACTACGGTATGTTGATGATTTTCACTTATGGACCGTCTGACAGCAACTGAATAAAACACAATTTTAGTGCCATACGCGTTTCGCCTTCATTTTCTGCAAGGCATCATCAGTGGCCTGTAATATGTACATATGTTAGCTATTTTATTTACATTTTTGTCAATGTGCCTATAGGTTATAAACAGTTCTGGTGGTTGGTATTTCCTATTAAGTAGTAATGTTTTGAACTGTACTTACAGGTTGCGTAGACAGTTTCTTACATATTACGCTCCTGTTGCATTTTTGGTCTTGTTCTTCTTCCTATGAGCGCCAATTTGCTGTTTTTTCTGCATTCCAGAGCACTATGCACTGAACGCTTGTTTTAATGCAATGTTTTGGTTTCTGTTGCCGACTGTCAAATGTTTTTGCCAAAGATCGAATATTACTGCCAAACTTATGAGTGTAACTATCGAAGTATCTGTGGTCTGTTCATGTATGCATTTGTGTGTGCACTTGTGTGTGTGTGTGTGTGTGTGTGTGTGTGTGTGTGTGTGTGTTTTGGTGTCATATTAATTTAATTTAATTTAATTTTATTGCATTTAATTATTTATTTTTGTTTATGTCCTGTGTATGTGTGTGTGTGTTTTGCTGTGTTTTTTTTTTTTTTTTTTTTGTACTGTGTATGTGTGTCTGTCTGTATTTTGGTGTTATGCATTTTTTTTTTTTTTTTGAGGGGGTCTGTGTATGTGTGTGTGTGTGTGTGTGTATTTTGGTGTTATATACTTTTTTTTATGTTATCATTTCCTTTATTAAGTGTAGTAAGGAGCCTGTGCTGATGTGTGTTTGTTCATTTACCACATGTTTGTTTTCTGCTATGGCTTTCTGGATGTGGAAGTTTTCTTGCATTTGTATAAGATGTTTGTCATGGTTGCTTATTCTCATTATTTTCATTTCTTGTTCCATGTTTGTAGGATGATGGTTGTAGTGTTTTAAATGCTCTGCAAATGTGGAATGGTTTGTTTCATACTTCCAACATCTGATATGTTCTTTGTATCTTGTTTCAAAATTTCTGCATGTCATGCCTATGTATACTGCCTCACAACTTTGACATTCAAGTTTATATATTCCTGATTGTTGGAATTTGTCCCTCTTGGTAGCTGGCTGGCTTAGGTGTGATTGAAGGGTTTGCCCAGGCTTATATGCTATTTTGAAGCCCTGTCTCTTTAGGATGTTTGCAACTCTGTGTGTTAGTTTATGTGTGTAGGTCATGGTGTACCATCTGGTTCTTTTCTGTGTGGTGTTGTCATTGTGTGTGTTTGTTGAGTGTGTTTGTAAGTTTTCAGCTTGTGAGTTCTTTTGTATTGTGGAAATGTTGTGTTTGTTTTTTATTTGTGTTTTATTTTTTGATTGAGCCTGTGTACCACATGTGTGTCATACCCGTTGTTCCTAGCTATTTGTATGATCGTGTTCATTTCTTGTTCATAATTTCTCTTACTGAGTGGGATTCTGTTTAATCTATGTAACATGTGTCTTAGTGCTGCAAATTTCTGGCTTTGGGGGTGGTTGGATGTGGAATGTATTATTGTGCCCGTGGCTGTTGGTTTTCTAAAGATGTTAAATGTATGTTTACCATTTTCTTTTTTAATTGTAATGTCAAGAAAATTTATTTGATTTTATTTTTCTTTTTCAAGTGTGAATTTTATGTTCTTATGAGCTTTGTTTATTTCTGAATGGAGTTCATCTATTTTTTCACTTGGCTCGTCTACCAAACAAATAATGTCATCCACGTATCTGTACCAATATATGATTTTGAAACTTTCATTTGTGGTTATCTTATCAAATATCTGATTTTCAAGGTGACTGATGAAAATGTTTGCTAGTGTTCCTGATATTGGGGATCCCATGGGCAGTCCATCAGTTTGTAGATAATATTCTTCCTCAAACTGAAAGTAGTTTTGTTCAGTTGTCAGTTTGAGCATATCTGTTATTTCTTTTATTGCGTCTGTGGTGAGGTTGCTGTGGGATGAGAGATTTTGTTCTATGATTTCTATTGTTTCTGTGATAGGGATGGAGGTATACATATTTTCTATATCGAATGAAATCAGTGATGCTGTGTGTGGTACCTGTATGTTCTGTATATTTTCTATTAGGTTTCCTGTGTTTATCACTGTTCTGTTGTTTTCTACTTTATAGTGTTTTGTAACTAACTTTTGGAGGTGTTTGGCTATGCGGTATGTTGGGGCTTTCTTGAAGTTGATAACAGGTCTCATTGGCATTCCGTCTTTATGTACTTTCGGTTGACTGCGGATAGGTATTTGGATAGGTATTTGACGCCGGGTCCATCCTGTGGCAAAGACTTCACAAATCTCTTCATTAAGACCAGTTTCATGCATAATGATGGAAACAAGTTGTTTTTCGTTCCAGGAAGAAAATTTTTTCGCTCTGGCCAAACTCTCATACTCCAATGCCTTTACCTTGCCCGACTGTCGCATTTGCATAGAAAGCAAGGAAATTTCTGACTCCTGCTAATAGTATTCTGATAATTTTGAAGTCACTGCAGATAAGCCATTTTTGTTCCTCACGCTAGATGCTTCTTCAGAGTATCTTAAAGTTCTCATAAATATCTTTCATGTGCCAGAGGAACGGACCCATTCATTCCCACTATGCACTAACACACCTTGCAGGCTTCTTGTCGATGAGTCTAGAAGAAGTATCCACTGATTAGGATTACGTTCAATGACAAGGTAATGCATTAACTTGTTCATATTACTGCAGTAAACCAGGAGCTCGTTCTGTGGGAACATGAATAATGTGCTTCTGGTTCCGGAAGGGTGGCATGTAGTTTCGCAGATTTCTTAGGCAAATTCAAATCTCGTACGAGGTTGTCAAAGTTCACTCCTGGTGGACAGTTGTGAAGTAAAATCGTGCTCTGACTGGTAGACATCAGTATCGTTTTCGGTATTTGCATCGACTTTAGTTCTATCATCATCTTCTGCTGCGTTGTCTTAAAGAGCCGGAGGAAATGGAGCAATCAGATCTTCTCCATGTACATCCAGTCTAATGCCTGAATCAATCCACAGATACATAATCTGTCTCTTGTTTTCCGAATTGCACCCATGAACATTAACTAAGATGAGTTTTAGACTTCCTCCACACCACTGGAAATGAACTGCTCTGTTTTCTTTCCTTTTGTCCACAACACTAACGTGTCAACACAACAGTGGTAAACAGTCTTCTGCGTCTGGCTCTTGTCCTGGTCACCAAGTTTCATTTGAAATAAGCATGGTTAGCTTCCTTCATAAAGTCTGTTATAACTACTTTCTGCTTAAGCACTGTATAATTTCCGTAAATCTAACAGAGAACATTTGGGTGAGCATCGACGCTGTAGTAACTAGAAACAATAGGTGACTGTTCTATTACTGCTGTCTTACAGTAAATATACAGATTAATCACAATGCAAGCTTGTGAGATAAGCAAACCCATTGTAGGTCACACAATAACAACTAGCATCAATAGGTGTAACAACCTAAAGGAGTCCTCAAAAATGGTTCAAATGGCTCTGAGCACTATGGGACTTAACATCTTAGGTCATCAGTCCCCTAGAACTTAGAACTACTTAAACCTAACTAACCTAAGGACATCACACACATCCATGCCCCAGGCAGGATTCGAACCTGCGACCGTAGCAGTCTCGCGGTTCCCGACTGAAGCGCCTAGAACCGCACGGCCACCGCGGCCGGCTTCGAGTCCTCCCTCGGGCATGGGTGTGTGTGTTGTTCTGAGCATAGATTAGTTTAAGTTAGTTTAAGTAGTTTGTAAGTCTAGGGACCGATGACCCCTGCAGTTTGGTACCTTAAGAACTAACACACACTTGAACATGTTGCCGATAGTGGCAGTAGTTGTCGCAAAATGCTCTGCCACTATCTTGTCAGTATCTTCGGACGTTTTAGGAGATTCAATTGCTTCAGCATCGCTGCTGCAGGTAAATGACTGGATTTGCCAGATATCCTCCTGATGGTTGCGTAGACTTTCGTAAAACAAGTGGATCGGTTGAAGCGCCCGGAAAAGCATGCAAACGCCTTTCCTCGCTCTCATTGATGATTCATCGAGCATCGGCTCTCTATACTGGAAAAGCTATGAGGTCTGCGGCTGATGACGGCACTTAAACCATCGCAGAACCGCACACCTGAACCGGATTGTTGAGTGGCATGGTTCTGTCAACCGAGATACAGGCTGACAGATGACTGGGAAACTTCACAATGGATAAGTCGACGGCTTGGTGAATCAAAAATGTGTTTTGGTCCACCCAATGCTAGACATGCTCGGGCTTCAAACACAGCCAGATGGTTCAGCAGTTACAGTTACATAAGGGTTTCGCGACCACTTGCTGACAAACTGCCTACTGGCTTCCGCCTCGGTTCTTCGGCCAACGTTCATCTGACGATTTTACAGACATTACCCAGCACGAGTGCTGGTGGTGAACTGCAGCCGAGCTCGCAGCCGCAGACTATATGTACCTGTCGCGCCAACGTCCGGAGGCTTCTCCACGGTCATTTCCGCGGCGGTTCTCCTCTTGCTGCATGCGACAGGCTTTCGCTGCAGCACGAGAAGCCAGGATCCGTTTATGTTAAGGCTCTCTTCCTTCTTGTTGAAGCTATTTCCGTGTTTTTGTATTTCTACAGCTTCTCTGAAGAAGTGGGAGTGATAGTGCTTCTCTACAGCCAGAACTTCCGTGTCGGTGAATTTTACTACATGGTCGGTCTCATTCAGTGCGTGCTCTGCCACGGCCGATTTATCCAGCTGCCCCAACCTGCAGTGTCACTTGTGTTCTTTGATCCTGGTGTTGATTGATCGTCCAGTCATTCCATCATAAACTTTTCCGCATGTGCATGGTATGTGGTATATTCCTGGCATTGCAAGTGGGTCCCTTTCCTCCTTTGCCGATCTAAGACACTCTCTCATCTTCTCCGTCTTTACGCCGTGTTTGAGTAACATACGGCCAATTCTCTCCGTCACTCTGGGCATGTGTGGCAGAAAGGCCGTACCCGATAATACTTTTTCTGATTTGTTACTTCACCATGTGTTTGGCTTTGTTACACTTCTAGTATAACTTGTGGAGTACCCGTTGCTCCTCAGAATACTTTCCAGGTGTTGCATTTCACGTCCGTGGTGCTGCGGTTCACATATTCGTTCTGCTCGCGTTAAGAGCGTATTAATCATGCCTCTTTCCTGGATCGGGTGGTAGTTTGATGAATTGTGCAGGTATTGGTCCGTGTGTGTCGGTTTTCGATACGCGCTGTGTCCCAGGTTTCCACCATCCCCTGTAACCAGCACGTCTGGAAATGGTAGTTCTTGTCCTTTTCTGTTTTCGTGAGAAATTTAATGTTGACATTGGAGACTATTCAGGTGTCTTTGGAAGTCACCAAGCTGTTCTTCACCATGGCTCCACACAACGAAAGTATTATCGACGTATCTGTACCACACCTTGTTTTACAAGTCACGAGCTCGACTCCAGTTCACTACCAGCAATGGAGGGTGAAGCTTTGACAAGGCGAGGCACTCGTGCTGGCGAAACGTTGGTAAAATCACGAGATGAAAGTCTGCCCAAGAAACCGTGACAGAAGCCAATACGCAGTTTGTCAGTTACTTTAGCTCTCTTGACCATCCAACATGGCGGCTTACTTCATGGATTGCCCCGATGGTAGGTGAATCCAGAGTGGGAAGTGGTCATTGGAATGAAAGTCATCAGCAACTTCACACAGAGCAGAGTCTGTGAGGACTGGGTACAGGATGAGAGTTCTATTAATGAGGATAATCCAATAACAGACTGGCTGTCTTGGAAAATATAGCTCTAGAAATATCTGGAGGCTCGAACCCTGGAGCAAATAGAGCTTGACCTCCAGTAGGAGGAAAGGTCGTGGGAGATGTTCTACACTCCTGGAAATTGAAATAAGAACACCGTGAATTCATTGTCCCAGGAAGGGGAAACTTTATTGACACATTCCTGGGGTCAGATACATCACATGATCACACTGACAGAACCACAGGCACATAGACACAGGCAACAGAGCATGCACAATGTCGGCACTAGTACAGTGTATATCCACCTTTCGCAGCAATGCAGGCTGCTATTCTCCCATGGAGACGATCGTAGAGATGCTGGATGTAGTCCTGTGGAACGGCTTGCCATGCCATTTCCACCTGGCGCCTCAGTTGGACCAGCGTCCGTGCTGGACGTGCAGACCGCGTGAGACGACGCTTCATCCAGTCCCAAGCATGCTCAATGGGGGACAGATCCGGAGATCTTGCTGGCCAGGGTAGTTGACTTACACCTTCTAGAGCACGTTGGGTGGCACGGGATACATGCGGACGTGCATTGTCCTGTTGGAACAGCAAGTTCCCTTGCCGGTCTAGGAATGGTAGAACGATGGGTTCGATGACGGTTTGGATGTACCGTGCACTATTCAGTGTCCCCTCGACGATCACCAGTGGTGTACGGCCAGTGTAGGAGATCGCTCCCCACACCATGATGCCGGGTGTTGGCCCTGTATGCCTCGGTCGTATGCAGTCCTGATTGTGGCGCTCACCTGCACGGCGCCAAACACGCATACGACCATCATTGGCACCAAGGCAGAAGCGACCCTCATCGCTGAAGACGACACGTCTCCATTCGTCCCTCCATTCACGCCTGTCGCGACACCACTGGAGGCGGGCTGCACGATGTTGGGGCGTGAGCGGAAGACGGCCTAACGGTGTGCGGGACCGTAGCCCAGCTTCATGGAGACGGTTGCGAGTGGTCCTCGCCGATACCCCAGGAGCAACAGTGTCCGTAATTTGCTGGGAAGTGGCGGTGCGGTCCCCTACGGCCTGCGTAGGATATTACGGTCTTGGCGTGCATCCGTGCGTCGCTGCGGTCCGGTCCCAGGTCGACGGGCACGTGCACCTTCCGCCGACCACTGGCGACAACATCGATGTACTGTGGAGACCTCACGCCCCACGTGTTGAGCAATTCGGCGGTACGTCCACCCGGCTTCCCGCATGCCCACTATACGCCCTCGCTCAAAGTCCGTCAACTGCACATACGGTTCACGTCCACGCTGTCGCGGCATGCTACCAGTGTTAAAGACTGCGATGGAGCTCCGTATGCCACGGCAAACTGGCTGACACTGACGGCGGCGGTGCACAAATGCTGCGCAGCTAGCGCCATTCGACGGCCAACACCGCGGTTCCTGGTGTGTCCGCTGTGCCGTGCGTGTGATCATTGCTTGTACAGCCCTCTCGCAGTGTCCGGAGCAAGTATGGTGGGTCTGACACACCGGTGTCAATGTGTTCTTTTTTCCATTTCCAGGAGTGTATATGATCTGAGAGAGTCTTAGAATATATCGCTTCTTGTAGTGGAAAATATAAAGAGCATACAGTATTCCTTTGACCCACATGAACATCAACCAACTGCTTGCAGGTCACTAACCAGGGACAGAACAGATGACTGGTGTGTGTCATTGACAAACACATTTACCTTTCCCTCGGTCCTTTGCTCAGTCGAATGTGTGTGAATTCCTTAGGAACCAAAGTGCTGAGGTCATCGGTCACTAAACTTACACACTACATGAACTAACTAAAACTAGCTTACGCTAAGAACAACACACACACCCATGCCCAAGGGAGGACTCGAACCTCCGGCGGAAGCGGCCGCGCAGTCCGTGACAAGGCGCGGTAGCTCAGTCGGGTCATCCTTGCTGTGGAGGGTGTAACATCGTAGCACAGGGACGTCAGAAAGTTTAAAATGTGTTTCTCGGAAACACAAGCACACGCACCTTTGGCAAGAGTTTCACTTTCTCCAAGTGTGTCGTGAACGCAGTGATTTTCCACTGTAGTATAAGAGCCATTAATCGGTGAGATTTTCCTTTAACCCTCTCCCTCTGTCGGGGTAGGGATCCTGGAAGCAGTCTGGGAGCTATATGGTTGCCACAACCAGACTTCTTATTTCACTTTTTCCGTAGTAATGTCGTTAAAACCGTCAGATGAAATGGAATCTACATATTCTGACGGTTTATGAGACGAATTCTTGCGTGGTTGACGCTTCACGTTTGGTTTATTTACCAAAGGAGAGTTCGTAATAACAACGTCCGTGGCAGTGGTAGGGCAAGTGCTGGTTTATTTGCTGAAATCTGCTTTTTGAGATACTACAAAATGTCAAAAGCGGCCTACTGCCCCGACAAACGCAAGCAGTAATGTTGAAACTAGCTACCTCTGTTTGTGTAGAGGGATTTTTAATAAATATTAATTACAATACATAAGTTATCAATAAAAGTTTCTCAGGGCCAGTTTGACGGGGCATATACGAACTCAGTAACTGTGCCTCTAAGGGGGGCGGGGATTACTAACCGCCTAATGAAATGGCCGATGCATGGAGGCAGAAGCACTTGGCATGATGTTGGCGCGACATATCGGTCTGCTGGTGAGGCCCTTGATTAATAGCTGGTGGCTTTTATCTCCACATGTCCTTGTACCCATAGTTTAGCTTGCGATGCTGAGAGCAGCGCAGTTCGTGTCCTGTTAGTGCTTCTTACTTAATACTCTCCAGGTAAAATTACCGTGTGACAATCGGAGAAATGCCATTGTTCTGGCCGTGATGATCACTCGCTGTATTCCGGTGTTCATTCGGTGTCTTTTGTCTACGGGAGTGGTTCGAAGTGGGAACAGAGTAGAATATTTATATATTCTAAAAATGCAATGAGGGAAAGACCGTATGGCATGGAACTGAAAATGAGAGTGTCGCAAAATGATAACAGGCATCTGAATAAATACGGGAATGAAACATAAAGTCTGGAATCTGACTCAACACAGAGACACATACCTCCAGACCACCAAGTCCGAATTCTCTGTGCGAAACAGCATGCAGATGTATTAACATTCCCTGCTATCAAAATCACGCAAAATTATCTCCAGAATAAACCTCGTAAGGACGATCCAAATGACCACAGAGGGCCTCTGACCGGGATTCCTGTTCTTATTCCCTCATTCCTATCTTTCAGGCGCTGAGTTTCCTGTCATGATGTCCTATCATTGCTGAGCTCGATTTCTAGTGTCACCCAATGAATGTCTGACACTACGTAACGCCACAAACAGGCTTGGTTCAAACTTCCCGACCTTGTTTCGAAAAATGCTAGGACGTCAGCCGGCACGGAACAAATAAACTCAAACGTCATTGCCGTGGCAGTACCAGGCTGTTCAGTACTGCGAATTAGTGTTAGCGGTTATCGCTGAAACAATCGATTTTCGGTTCACCGGTTCTTTTTGTCTCCATTATAAGCTGACCATTAAAACCACTAAAAAAACCGGTTTCTGAAATTACAGATTTTCGGTTTTTGTTACTATTACTTCCAGTAATGGACGTAGACTTCGAACAAAAATTGATAAATTCCAATGGAGGTGAAGGAGTTGGAGATCAAAATCGATATGATGTTGAGCTGTGGCAGAAATTGATCTGTCTGCTTCAACGGTTGCGAAGGTGAAGAAGGTGGGCCCGGTGAAAACGAGAGCGAAAAGACACACGTTGATGACGTTTCTGCATCGCCATTTCTGGATGGCATGAAGTTTTCACCCTGAGGTAACAACAAAATTAAGGCTTCAGTTACTATCCAGAGTTTATAGCAAGACAATAAAATTATAGGTATATCAATTAAATTTACCCTGTCTTCCCAGAAGCACTTTGCAGTGTTTCTTCTTACATTATACTGCAAGTTTGTTGTGCCTCCCGCCGTTGTTAGCTTTAAAAGTAATTGGAGCATTGTAATTCATTGCTACTGCGCTTCGAAAAATATTTGCAAACAAGGAATGGAACAATTCTGTAATCCAACTGATGTCCGAGGGCGACATCTAGACACTACCATACTGGCTGCGGACAAATCTTGCACACGGCACGTACACGTGAACCGTCCATCAGGCCACACCACACGGCAACAGATACGTTATTGTCTCTTGAGTGGCGTAGCGGTTCTTATGTCAGTTTCTAACTCTAGGCATTGATATTAAAATAGTTCCGATCACTTTAACCAGTTTCTATAAAAATCTGATATTTCAAAGACATGGAAATTTTACAAACAAACATCCCTAGTTTTTATAAAAGTCTTATTTAAAAACCAAAAATTTTAGTACTGCTGTTGTAAGTAAATGATTGCCGGTATTTTACCTGGTTATTAGTAAAAAATGAAAAAAAATCATGTTACAGCGTAGACCAAAAGGCTACCGAAAAACATCGGTTATTCATAACTAAAATACACGTATCGGTTTTAACCGGTCGGTCTTTTCCCACCCCTATTGCGAATTGCGCCAATCGTTGCTTCCCCATTGGCTTACGCGCGCTCTTTTTTTCTTTCCTTCTTTTTTACGGGGCTGAGAATACCTCCAGGTCCTATCTGCATTACTGAGTCACCAACAAGGCTCCAGCTTAACAGCAGGTCAGATTGTATGCAATGGTAAGCCCCCGATAATGTGCCTCAGGTGTGTGGGAACTTGATGGCATCTTTACATAGGACACACGTTCCAGAGAGAAGCACAACACCTGTCAAACCGCAACTGGCCATCTTTTGCAGATTTGTGGAAAGCCCACAAGGCACGGCTTCACTAGTGCCCTAATGTTCAGAGCACCAGGTCGCGAGTTGTTACGCTACGTTACGACACACACGTTTCCACGTTCCTCTCGTTCGTGTATTACTCTGCAGCTACGTGACGAAACTCGTCGGTTTCTCGCACACGTCACGGGGCGCGTCGGCTTATTCTTGAGGCGTGCATTTATACTGCCGATTCGGCGGTGCATTATGCAGAGCATTGTGGCCGTAAAACGCGTCGGCCGCGCTGAACGTCTCGTTCCCGCGCTGCGCTCTTTCGGCACGGCATGCACACCCGCCCTCAGCCCCTGAAAGCCAGACTGCTGCGGACATTTTATTCTTCAGGGAAACGCCGACAGCCGCTGAAATCTGTTCCGCGCCCTTACTGCTCCCCGGGGCTCCTCCACAACGCCCCCTCCTCCTAGCTCCCCGTTGCCCGGCAGCAGCCCGAGCGCTTGCTGGTGTTTCGTTGCGCCCCGGGTGACCCACCGACCTACACGCGTACGTAGTAGCAGGCGAATTACGTTGAGATCCTCTGCGCGATCAAACGGAGTTGCGAAAGTGCACGACTGAACACGTTTAATAGAATTCAAGTGTAACGTACCACAGAATAAATACACCAATGATTTGTATCATATAGGTTGACACAGAGGAAATAATACACTAAAAAAAAAAGCATCATGAACGAATTATCCGAATGGAACGGAAAACGTTAATGTTCTTGTACAGACAACGATACGATTACAGTTTCAGAAAAACTGGATCATTTGTTTAAGAGAAAGAGCTTCACAAATTGAGCAAGTCAATAACGCGCCGGCCGAAGTGGCCGAGCGGTTCTAGGCGCTACAGTCTGGAGCCGCACTACCGCTACTATCGCAGTTTCGAATCCTGCCTCGGGCATGGATGTGTGTGATGTCCTTAGGTTAGTTAGGTTTAAGTAGTTCTAAGTTCTAGGGGATTGATGACCTCAGAAGTTAAGTCCCATAGTGCTCAGAGCCATTCAATAACGCGTTGTTGCACGTCTGACCCTTACGCAAGCAGTTATTCTGCCTGCTGTAGAGTGTTGCCTGTCCTCCTGAGGGATATAGTGCCCATTTCTGTACAATTGGTGCGTTACATCGTCAAAATCCCGAGTTGGTTTGAGGGTCCTGTCCATAATCCTCCGAACGTTCTCAAATGGGGAGACATACGACCACGTTGCTAGCCAGGGTAGGGTTTGTCAGCCGTAAAGACAAGCAGTAGAAGTTCTCGCATTGTGCCGGCAGGCATTACCTTGTTTGTAAGGTCTGGACTACTTGCCATGAAGGGCAACAGAAAGAGATGTAGAATATCAATGACGTACCGCTGTGTTGTAAGCGTGCCGCGGATGACAACCAAACTGGTTCTGCTGTGAAACGATATGGGACTCCGGACCATCAATTCTGGGTATCTGGTCGTGTTGCAGGTGACAGTCAAGCTGGCATCCTACCGCGGTCGAGGGCGTCTCTGGAGGTCTACGGCCGGCCGAGGTGGCCGAGCGGTTCCAGGCGCTACAGTATGGGACTGTGCTACCGCTACGGACGCATGTTCGAATCCTGCCTCGGGCATGGATGTGTGTGATGTCCGTAGGTGAGTTAGGTTTAAGTAGTACTAAGTTCTAGGGGACTGATGACCTCAGAAGTTCCATAGTGCCCAGAGCCACTTGAACCATTTGAGACGTCTTCGCTCTGAAATCTCATTGGCTAGAGTAGAACTGAGCTCCGATGACCAGCGAAGACGTGTCCGGTGGCGCCTCGGACACAGGTAGGACACCTGCCTGACTGTCATCCTACTTTTCCTGAATATCTAATCATTTGTTTATCTGCTCACGCACATATTCAGTACCCTGCTAACATGTAGCTGTGCTCTCTCTGCCTATCGCGTCTAATCGGACCCACATAGTATACCATTCAATTCAGTATGGAGCTTTGGCCAGTGCAGGTGCGAACTGAGACAGTGGTGGAGTTTTGTCGTCTTGAGATAGTGTCGGCTGTCCAACGCCCTATGCACCGTGAAAGACACTGCCTCTTCTGTGCTCGAGAGAGGAGGAGAACATCTAGGTGGACAAAATAAAGGAATAAGATAAGTTCTATAACCAATGTGAAGCATAGGGACCCGAAATGACATTTCGAACGCTGGAAAATACGCGATGAGTCCTTGCAGCTCTGCAATGGAGCCCATAGCGATACGATACGATATGACATTGCCTGCATTGTTCAGAAGCACGTTGCAGTGTTCCTTCGGATATGCTGTGTTGTTGGAAATACGTTGCAGTGTTTCTTCAGATGTGAGTTCATGAGCTGGGGTATGGTATTTATCCGCCGACACCATGCAAGTGACTTTCAGTTAAAATGTCAAGCCCGTAGGGGACCATACATAACGGATGTACGACTGCAGGTTGTAGACACATGGTTGACGACAAATGTAAGTTTGGGTCTGGACATGTAGCCTGCTGCAATAGCCAAATGGTAGGGCGATTGTCGCGATAAGCGGGAAATCCGTATTCGAGTCCCAGTGCGGCACTGCCGTCATTCCATTATACAGCTGATAGTTGTCCATATTCACAACTGCGAATACATCTTATGTATTCCAGATCAATTATGTTCATTCCAGAAGAACACATATCCCTCGTACGTCCTTGCTGAAGATTGTGAAACCGGGTTTAAAGTATCATCCTCTCAATCTGCAAGTGGTTCAAGGGCTACGTCTGAAAGATGAAGTGAGAAGGCGCAATTCCTCCACAGTTTTACTGGACAAATTAAGCAGGATGATGCATTTTGGATAAATCTTCTTGAGATACTTCATGAGACAAACTCTGACCTGAATGGGTTTGAAAAAAAACTCCGACATCATTCGGACACAGACCCTCAGCTACTTTTCGAAAAGACCCAGGGCAGCCCAAAGGTAATCATCTGGTGAGCTATTGGAGAGTGCATTGGACTCGAATGGTCATATGAAGTAGTGAAAAAACAAGCCCACAACACTGAGGAGTTGAAAGCCGCAATCCGGGAGGAGATAGAGGCAATTTCACAAGAGCACAATAAGAAGCTTCCACGAACATCTTCAGCAATTCATCGCTAATTATGGAATCTATTTGTGTGATGTCATGAAATAAACTAGTGTTAGGATTTACAGTAACGGCATTGTGTATAGGACAGGCGTCTATATTTGTATAAATATACGCTAAACATGATAAAAGAGGAAGAAAAAGTACAGGTTGGTTATAATTAATCTTACGCTACTTAAGTCACTCTAGACGGAAAACTGTTCACCGGATGGGTAACCAACTTTATAGGAATGATATTCAGACGGCACGATGCAGGATTTGCTTTGTTAGTAGTGCCAGTGTCATAACTTGCCCTTAGGCGCCGGCGCTGGTACGACGGCATAGCGTAGGAACACAGGCATTAGTGTGTATTAAAGATTACGACAGTCAACGTGGGTATGGACAAAGAGAGCGGAGCTTTACACGTAAACCTGTTTTCTCAAAACAAATGCAATAGTGTTGCTACTCTTCTCGAGTATCGGTGCATTAAATGAATACGGAGAAATTCTCTTTCTGTACAGGGGTTGAAGAACATCATTCGAAAGTTCGAAATAACTGGCAATTTGAGAATTGCTGCTTGGAGAGGCAGACGGCCACTTGCGCCACAAATTGTTGAAGAAGTTACTGTTGTCATGGCTTAGAATGCTGGATGCAATTTGCAGTCTTCAAGCACTGCACGAACTGTCACTACAGCTGAACGGTCTATGGTCCTCCGTTGCTTCAGGCGGCAGTAGAGGAATTTCTAGTGATGTTCCAGGCTGCCGTGGATGTAGATGGTTGTGACAATGAGCAAAGTTTGTAATTTTTGTAACCTGGGACGTTACAAATTCTTCGAAAAGATTCATTATCCTACGATCACTCGTTTGTCATGGGGTCTCTCTCAACCAGCGAAAGTTTAGATATAACCACCCTGTACTGCTTCGTATGGGCCACCCTGTACAAAAGTAACGTAATAATGCAGTGTCTTGTCGCGTTAATATTGCATGGGTATTTACGCAAACTCTTACGCCTACTTCTTTTTTTACAAAGGCCAGTGTTACTCACAGCACTGCAATGTGATGCCGGTTAGCTCCAGTAATCTCAAACCTTTTTGTAGAGAAGTCGAGGATATTGTCTTAAATATTGTTCCATTAACGCCTGATGTTATCTTTTTGTCGATACGTAGCCGATGCCTATATCACGTTTGGCCCCAAATACGTAAAAATCCTAACTAGTTCCCAGAACAACTCAACAGTATTTACGGTAACATACAGTTCACTGTTTGAGATGAAAAAGGCGATGCCTTACCCTTCCTGGACGTACACGTCCGCCGCAGATAAAACAGATGCCTGGACCACATCGTCAACAGAAAACGCACACCGATATGTACTTGTCCGCCATCAGCCATCATCACGAAGTACAGAAGCGCACTGTGATGCAACCATTCAGACATCATGCAACAACATCACACACCGATAAGCTGCCTGAATAGCTGAATTTAATCAGCCACGCAAAGTATTCGGTAACAACACTACCACTATTTATATGAAGTAATCTCAAGTAAGAAACGCAGTAGGACCATTGACAAGGCGTAGTGAAAGAAATTAGTATTTTCATGGTTCTACGCTCCGTGTCGAGTAAGGTAAGCCACCTGCTGAAGAGAAACAAAATCAAATCCATCTTCAGGTTTCCAGCAATTACTGAGTCACTGTGAAGATGGGGCAGGCCTCTGAACACCTGGGGTTTACAAAATACCGCGCGAATGGGGCCAAACTTAGCATCGATCAAACAGTACGCACTGTAGAACAACGCAAAAACGAGCATGAGACGTTTTATCGCCAACGCTACCCTGAAAAATGTGCTTTAACTGAGCCTCGTTTGGAAAAATGTCATTGGATCATGTTCGACATCTGTGTCATGACTCCTAATGATGGCTTTTGGGACTGGAATTAAAGAAGCCATTGAAACAAAAGCCACTGACATGCCATTAATAGAAACGGCGGTGCACAGCTCAGCGCAGCGGGGGATTCAGCTATCACGACGTTGGAGCGGGCGTATTGAATGCGGAGTCAACGAATGATCATGTATGGTGATACCTGGGGTACCAGTGACATCGGGGCCGATATCTAGAATAAGGGCGTACGAGAAACTCAGCAGCAGTCATTCCATTTGACAATGGCCAACGAGTAGGCCTTACTGGGTCAGAATCTCGTGGAATTTCAACCACTTGATGCAGCTGGAAGCCCAAAACATCTTACTAACGTAAAAGTAGTTTCATATTTATGCAGACATGGTTGTGTAAACACTGTTTTAGATGGCTAGTAACCTCAGTTATGTATGCTAACTGTTTGATCCAAAGAAGGTGTCTACATTTGAATTGGACAAAAGCATTCTTTTCAGAGATCAGACCAGAATTGCTCACTCACATGAATGAATTACCTCCATGTCATGACTCTTCACTCACCATTCACTCACAAAAATTAATAAAGGGAAGGCACCTTACGTTTACAATTCAGCTCAATTTACTTGTATTTTTATCTCATTTTGTCGTATTTGAATAGAGCATAGAAAGAAGAGTAATAGGTTTATTAACTTCCCTAGTAAGTGTGATATTTTAAAGTTCATCATTTTTTCTTTTATACAAGCTAAAAGTATTACAACGAACTCCTATAAATTTTTATCTAGTGGGAAAATTTTAAAAGTGTCGTCCAGTTACGTTTTCATATTTCAACAGTAACTGGTACACTCAATCTGACAATACAAGCTATGTATACAGTTCTAATTAATTTCAGTATCTACAGTTGTCATTTACAATTACTATGAAACTATATGCAACAAAGATGGAAAACTGATGAATATTACGGGTTATAAACTAAATTAGACCAATTTTACTCGAAGTGAGTTGGTTTCAATTCTCTGAGCTTATTGTCTCGCTTTTGAAATGATGCAATCACAGTGCAGTGACATAGCTGGGATACATAATAGTTTCAGAGCCAGTTGGCATAGCATTGGGTGCAATACTGTTTCGATTTCCCACCAGTTTAAGGGGTGTTTGTTTGTAGGCAAATATGCAACACTTAAATACCTGTATTTACATAGTTCGATAATTCCCATATGTCCCAGGTGGTGACTTATTAGGAGCTGAGAACACATTCCAAACAGCTGCTCATACTTCGTTCAAAGCAGGTAAGTTGTGTAATGTACTTGTAGTTCCAAAGAAAATAAGTATTATGACCTTCACGGTCCAGGACTCAATTGCCAGCCAAATGAACTAAATGATCAGAGAATAGAAACAGTAAATAACTTATTACGAAACACTATCGCATTCATCACAGAAACAGACATACAAAAGAAGGCAGACAAATTACAGGAATAACCTATAAAACCCTCAGAAACACAGTAAGAATGGAAACTCAGGCTATGTTCTACAAAACGATGGTGTTAGCAACTTTGACATGTGGAACTGAGTTATGAATCGTAACAAAAAGAAATGAACAAAGATTATAACAACTGGTGATGTAGTTCCTAAGAGAGTAGCTGGGCACACACTATGTGATAGGACGATGAATGCTGACATCAGAAAAGAGCGGAAGTGAGTACTGGGTATACACTACCTGACAGGAGGATGAATGCTGACGTCAGAGAAGAGTGGGAGTGAAAAGCTTAAATGAACTGATTAAGGAATACAGAAGTATCTGAAAGGACTATGTCACAACAATGGCAGACATCAGAATACCTGAATTAATGATGAATTATTCCCCAGTAGGCTGAAGAACTTTAGTGAGACCAAGGGAAAAGTGAAAAGATTAACAATTTCAACCACAAGGATGTAACAGGCAAATGCCTTCTACATGCAGAAAGAAGAAGAATACAGCTCGTATTAAAAATATGACCTAATGAGTTTTGTAACTTCATATATAGCTCTGGTCTTCTGTAGGAGGGACCCTGAAGGCATTAATCTGATCAGGTTAAACCGATAAATAAATAAAAAGAAATAATATAAACATGCACTACCATGTATGTTGCACTCCGTCTTCAGGCCACGAGTGGCCTACCGGGACCATCCGACCTCCGTGTCATCCTCTGTGGAGGATGCGGATAGGAGGGGCGTGGGGTCAGCACACCGCTCTCCCGGTCGTTGTGATGATATTCTTGACCGAAGCCGCTACTATTCGGTAGAGTAGCTCCTCAATTGGCATCACGAGGCTGAGTGCACCCCGAAAAATGGCAACAGCGCATGGCGGCCTGGATGGTAACCCATCCAGGTGCCGACCACGCCCGACAGCGCTTAACTTCGGTGATCTCACGGGAACCGGTGTATCCACTGCGGCAAGGTCGTTGCCCACTACCATGTATGTAAAAGTAATCATATAATGTACAGACCATTCTGGTTAAGAAGAGGAATATCCAATAGAGCCAAAGTCTGATGGAGATATGATGAGTCAAGAAAGTGTGATACGAGCTGAATCAGTGAATGAGCCACGAGTGCTGAGTTCGGAGTGACGCCTGAGTTGCTTTGGAATCCTCTCCCTGCGAGCCGTGGGGAGAGGAGTGACTCCTGAGTCGCTTTGTGATCCTCTCCACGGAAACAGTGCAGAGTGGTAAGCTGTTGGGAGGGGTGTCTCCTGAGTTGCACTGCATACCACTCTGTGTGAATGGTGGTTGAAGACCACAGCTTGAGTGATTCACATAATCGCAAACATAAACTAAGTGTGATGCTATGTCGACGGTGAAAACGTAACAACTCATTTGAAATTACGTAAATGTTCATTGGGCTTCTGAAATTTGAGATTTCCTTTCAAAACCAAGAGAAAATATAACGTGTGAATGATAACTGTTTACAACATACCATAGTGCGTTGAGGAAATCGAGATGATCAATTTGACATCGAACACTTGTCATCTATCAAGTAAGGAAATTACCTCTGACTCGCACACAAAAACTACTTAATGTAAGCCTCATTCACATTGCTCTAGATTTTCAGTATTCTCTCCATCTCTTTGCACAAACTATTAATTCTAGAGAAAAAAATTAACAGACACTTCTTTAACGGAAATTAAGTGCCTTTTCTTACTGTCTTATGTTTTCACTAGAGACTGCGTTTTTTGAGTCATTCCAGAAAACGTAAGAAAGTGACCTTCTAACGCACCTCCACCTCTAGAATCACACTCACTCGCCGGGATTTCTAATATATGTTTCATGACGGTCCCTCTACCATAATACAGAAATTTGCATCTACGTGAATTGTGTCTCACATTTGACCTTTTTAGTCTTTATTGACTTGGCCATTACACCACAGGATTAGTCGGCTCCATTTTGTTACCATTTTTAATTTAAGCTCTCTCTTCAGCGTAATGAACGACAAAAAGACTTTTGTAAACGATATTCAAAGACTAATTAGGTTTATAGTTCGTTGTAAGCTTAACCCTTAAGAGAACAATAGTTTCGTAATAAGGACAGACAAACAAAATGATTTAAATGTTAATTTTATACTGTTAAAATTCTTATCATAGGTAAAGTTTACACAAATGTTAATTTTGCTGCATAAGTGCAGACAAAAGGTGATGGCATGATAGCCCAGACACTGAAGTCCAAATTGTATGGTTAATAATTCCTGCGGCTGCACCTTTTTTTTTTAGTGGCAAGAGGGAGCGCTGGAAAGAAAGTACTAGAAATAGAAATACTGGCTGGTGATGGGGAGAGAAGGAGTGTGGTCGTGGGGATAAGATTTGAGCATCACTTTTTTACGTTTTTCTACAATAGCACGAAAAAGGCGGCCTATAGCTAACACGTATGCCAGTGTAAATCCTAGCAACATTAGATTTGCTGCGATAAAGGTTCTATTCAGTTTTCCTGTAGGACTAATAATGTGCGCGATGATAGCGAGAGAATATAAAAATCGTTCGACGTACATGTGCTGTAGCCTGGGTAGCTTTTGTACACCAATTTGAGGTAATTTGATACAGTGTCATGTATCAAATTGTCTCCAATTCCTCTACATTTCTGTAGTACACTGTAAACAGTTACCGTTTCCACCCTGTATACGATGTCAAAATGTTTTCTTTGTTAATGCAGCGTTCTGAAGAACTGATCTTTCTTCAATTTTTATTCTTTTCATGAGCAATGAAAGCTGCACACACTAACACATTAATATAATTTCCAAATCATAGAAGCACATAGTATTTTTACGTTTCATTCAGAATGTAACGGGGACGCCAATGCTGCATCCTCCTGTAGAATCTTCGTTACGCTCACTAGCATCACGAGAGAGGCATTTAGAATCAGATGAGCCCATGCTCCTTTTTTCTGAGTCACCTATCACTCTCTCCTTTGTAGGATCTGGCCCTTTGAATGATTTTAGTAGTGTTTAGCTCGTTGGTAGTCTACATATACGTCCACTTATACAGAGTGAATCACACCTAGTGAATCACACATCTTGTACTGCCTGGGTATGCTATGTGCCATTGGTTGCTTTCCATTTGCCTTTACGGCAAAGGGGAGGAAGTGTGGTGGCGTAACGTTCCTGATCACCAGACTGTGCACCAGTATCCTAGATTAAATTCCAAATTTCTCTGGAGTATCTCATGAAGTGATCGTATGTAACACTGTTGATGATAATCCATCTGCTGGAGAGGGACATTAACCTCAGTGATCCCCTTGCTGCTATTCGAAAGGGGCTATGTGCCATCATCGGTTACACCCTATCCTTCTTCTCATCATCATACAACACAAACATAACACCACACTATACACACCCACGTTATAGACACCTACACCTATCAGATACCATTAAAAGCACAATTCTCACTGTGCACAAAGGACAGTAAAACCTTTCCAGTTTGTAAGCTCCTTCAGGGTCTCCCAGCTGGGAATGCCACACGACTATCTTCCCGCTCCTTCTACTTTGTAAACAATTCATGATATTGACGTGAGTGTTTTCGTAAAATGTTGTATGCAGAGGAACAGGTAATTTTGTTGCATGGTTAATTCTCTCAAATACTGTACCAGCCGAGGAATTGAGAGCACTTTTTTTAATTGAGCGATATGTTTTTGTAGTTGCACTAAAAGGCTCCTTAAGAGAAGAATAGAGCGATATAACGACCATAATGTTGGCGTTGCAAATTTTCGCAGAAGTATGCGAGAAATACGATAACCTTGAAAGCAAAGAAGTTAGAATGAACTGTTGTCGCGTCAACTTTGCAAATTGACCTCTCATACCAGGCTTCGTCCTTACGTGCACCAAGAATGGAGGCCTACTCTACAAAGGTGGAACGTTATTGAGCATTGGTCCTAAATATGACGTTGATAGGGGGTCAGGTGTTAAATAAAATTATGTGGTAACATCCAGCATATCAGAAAAGGCTTAGGAAAACTATTTTTAATGACGTTACATACTCAGGTATCAATGGTTATCTTTTGTTGACATAAGTAAACGTCCGCCCCCGGTAGCTGAGTGATCAGCGTGACAGAATGTCAATCCTAAGGGCCCGGGTTCGATTCCCGGCTGGGTAGGAGATTTCCTCCGCTCAAGGTCTGGGTGTTGTGTTGTCCTAATCATCATCATTTCAACCCCATCGACGCGCAAGTCGCCGAAGTAGCGTCAAATCGAAAGATTGGCACCCGGCGAACGGTCTATCTGACGTGAGGCCCTAGTCACACGACATTTATTTATTGAGATCCTACCTGGTGATGTTTACAGAATTGTGGACTCCGACCGCCTTGCCTACCACTTTGTACACGTGTCTCACATACTTCGAGAAAGATTTCAAGTTGAGTGACGACTTCCTCCAACAGACGAAGAGTTTGGCACGCGAACTCCACCAAACTGATCCATATTTTCTCGAAGAATCTGTCACTTATAGCTGCCAGCTTAGTCACTTCTCTAGAGTATTCTGGATTCCGCAACTGGCAGACACAAAATTTTTAAACATCTGCTCCTGCAGATTAGTGCACTTTCTCTCATAAAACGTTTAAACATTCTTGGGATGTCCCATGCGAAGATGCTACGATCATTTATTATCACTGAGCACGTATGAGTACTTCCACTGAACATAGCAGCAACTTGCACTGAAGTAGCACATAGAGAAATCCACTCGTCCAAGGACAGTGTCATTTTAGTACCACTATGCCGAGGCGTTTCAAAAGCCAGCACTAGGTAGAACTCACAATCCAACATCATGCCCACACTAACTCATTTTCTGTCATTGTCACACAACATTTTTTTCATAACAGATGGTTGGGATGATTCTAATTCATCTGCACAGAAAAGAAAGTACTGATAATCATTTACACACATATTCATGACGTAAAACCACTACTACCATCGTTATCGTTGCTGATACTTACGTGATGGTTGTATTAAGGAGAAGGTGAATGGCTCTGAAGCCTCTGAACATTTCGACACGTTCACCCTTCGAGGGTTCTAATGTAACTTGGAAAACACTTTTTCAGCTGTTGTTAATAGATATTCGCAGCAGTGTATGCAACTTTCAGATACAAAACATAGCACATCTGTATCATCCCTACTTAAGATATAAAAGAAACATTCGCTGGGCCCTACAGCCAGTTAATTACTATTGCACATGCTGTCACCACACATACTGTTGAAAAAATGAATAAGGTAATGTAATTGATGCCACATCTGATAAACACAGAGTGATAGTAATCATTGTTAATTTAAGTGATGGCATTGAATGAACACTACATGCTCTGAACAGCGAAGCATCTTTCAGTGCTTTTAAAATATTCAGTAAGTCTCGGCTAAAGGAGAATGACGACTGCAAGATTTTCCTAATTTCAACTACTAAGATCTCATACCAAGCATTGTGGAACAAATTATTCCCGAGTATGTCGTCAAGCTGCAACAGGAAGACCATGTCTTCGACGAGGAGGAGAGTGTTAATTCCTTTTACTTACTTGAGTGGCTTGAATCTAAAAATTTTGCGTAAGCTGATTCTTGAAATTTATAAAAAAACTGAGAGAAGAATGCCATAATTTGAAACAACTGCGGCTCTTATTAGTTTCCTAAAAAACTGATGCCTTTTTATTTAGTTTCACACAGAATTCACAAGTTACCTCAAATATTTCAGAGCTATGCGTTTTCTTCTGAGTAATGTGATAAACATTTAAATACAGAAATAGAATGTCAAATTGGTGGACCTCCTGCTATAAAAGTGCTCTCTGCTGATTGAGAAAGGAAACAAATGAAATAATTTTTTGTCACTGTAATGTAGATGTTTTCTCTTTCATAACTCTGGATGTGTACACCATCATCACTTTGACCCTGGAGTTGCTTCTTCGTTACTGTATCTACTACACTGCACATACAGGCACACTGCCTCCAATGTAAATTCAGCATTGAGTGAGACCCAGTAGAGGATGGACGTTTGAAGTTGGAAGAAAATATTACTTAGTTAATTTAACAGAATTGTTGTTTGAAGAGTCACTGTGATCCTGGAGTATAAGTCGTGTAACTATTCGTCGTCTACATCTGCATCTAAATGGATAGCGTGAAAATTACATTTGAGTGCCTGGCAGAGGGTTCATCGACCCGCCTTCAAAATTCTCTGTTATTCCAATCTCGTTTATCGTGCGGAAAGAACGAACACCTATATCTTTCCGTACGAGCTCTGATTTCCCTTATTTTATCGTGGTGACCGTTTCTCCCTATGTAGGTTGGTGGCAACAAAATATTTTTTGCAGGAATGACATTTTACTAACGGAGGTTGGGAAGCATTGTTAGACGAACTCAAAGTGATGCAAGTGACTTCCGTGATAGTACTAGTAGCTTTATTAATCCTTAGATCTCTTTATACAAGGATATAGGACATGTCAAAGTATTTACAAATTTAGATCAATTTAAAATAAGCTAATTTGTATACACATGTATTTACAAACTTCTAGTTAGAGACAATCATTAGATTTATTCCTGATATACAATATTTACAAATAACTTATTAAATAATGTAATGCCACATTGTTCACTCATATCTCACTATGGGTCACTGCACACACTATATACACATCGTTTAATAACACTTCACTCACTACGCACACAAATTATATTGCAAGTCGCCCTTCGTTTGCTTCTACTATTTGTAAATCTTCACTGTTAATTATAGTCACTTGCTTTCTAGAAATAAAACTACTAATGTCGTTTGTCTGAATTGCTGTATAGCACTCCGTGAACGCTGAATCCCGTAGGGACCATATTAGCGACGAGTGGCAAGGCACCACAATGACAGTCCACAACATATTTAAAATCAGAGAATCAGTTAATGTTTGCCGATAACATGAAAGGAACAAGTAAATATTGAAATATGCACTAGAAGTTAATGAGCAGGAAGGTCAGGCCAACTATGAATGTCAACAAAAATATTTAAATTGGTTACAAGATTCTGTGTTTGAAATTTTTACAGAAATTGAGATGTTTCTTGAGGTTGGCTTTACAGTTGTATAATGGAATGAATGTCTAATTTTGAAACGTCGTCTCGATGGCGATGTGATGTTTAGAACAGGAGGTGGCGTGCGGCGTACAGGTGCAGTGCGGCATGGCACCGCGGGCTGAGAAGGTCCCACCCCTCGCAGCCGCTGGCGGTGGCGGTGGTGGGGACGCATCTCGTTGCGATCGGCTGTAGCCGCTCGCGCCGTTCTTCTGTCTGGACTGGCTGGCCACGTTTCGCTTGTCGCAGTCACGACAACCGCGCAAACATGAAAAAGCATCGTATTGGGCACTAAAATTCTTATCAGATAAGGTGTTGTTGCTGGAAAGAAGCTCGTTATTTGCGCATTCATGCTCTTCATTTATGCTTTATGGTGCGTCTCGTGCATGCTACGGAGGTTCGTGATCGTGTCACAGTCCAGTTTTCGTACATTTCTGGGTTTCTCGCAACCACACACAGTTTGGTACTCAGAATTGTAAGACATCCTAGTAAAGTTCTCCACACTTTCACCTCCATATTTGTCCCACGCACTGTGGGGAGTGTCTATACGCATGGATAGTAAATCGGTGCTATAGTTTTTTTTCCAGTTGGTCACCCTACTCACTTCATTGTACATCCGTAGTTTTACCATAGCTGTGTTTTTATCCGAGGAGATTTACTGTATCACACGACGATCACAGTTTCATCATTCCACATCACCCTTAAACAACTTCGTCCTGTCGGACTAGGCATGGGTATATGTTTCATTCTAACTATTTATAACCGTGCAAAATGAACTTTCTCATACATCATTCTCCACTTTGTTGCTTGTTAAATACACTTAACGCACAAGTTTTTGTTTCACATTGGCACTTACGTGTCACGCATACAAAGTTCGTTCGTTGTTCACTTTTACAAAACACTTCTTAGTATCACTTCACAGTCACGGGTTTTCGTCTTTGTGAAAATGAGGCTTTTACTCAAAATTGCACACACACACACACACACACACACACACACACACACACACACACACTCACACACACACATACACACATAAAGTCACAATCAGTTAACTGGTTACAACTTTAGTTACACCAGTCTTTAATTGATGGTAACTAATCCCACATGCCGAAACAGAACAATGGTCAAATGGTTCAAATGGCCCTGAGCACTGTGGGACTTAACATCTGAGGTCATCAGTCCCCCATAACAGAATTACTTAAACCGAACTAATCTAAGGACATCACACACATCCATGCCCGAGGCAGGATTCATACCTGCGACCCTAGCGGTCGCGCGGTTCCAGACTGAAATGCCTAGAACCGCTCGGCCACACTAACCAGCAGAACAATGGTCATTATGGAGTGTACTTGTGTGCTCTGCTTCACAGTTCGGGCATACCGATTGAAGCAGTGTATTCCTAACTTAATCAGAGGACATGGTTGTGTGTATCTAAAATCCTTAGCTAATAAACACTTAACACCCATCCAACGAAACGAGATTAAAAGAGGCATCGAAATGCATAGGCTGTCCAAAACGGACTTCTCCGACCGGTAGAGAATTGCAAAACCACACCTACCCAGAACGCTCTGATTCTATAACGGACAAATGAGCAATTAGTGACCTCAGAGGCATGCTTATCTTGTAACGTGCCAACTGGCGGTACTAAAGGTCGAACTCACAACGAAAACGGATCCTACTGTACCAACGTCGCTATGCCGCTGATGTATTGCTTCCTGCCGCGCAAAATTGCTTGAGCGAACCAATCGACCAATATAGAACGAATTTGGTACAGTTTTAATTTTACCGTCGATGTTATGACTGTGGATCGCTATTAGTTTCCAGAAGATTCCAGTCGTAGCGGAGCGCCTGGCAAATACTCGAAGTCTAGCTCGTACCGAAGTTGCGCTCTTAAAAGACAAATTGAAGACATATCAACCGTCGGATAATTAATACTGCTGCAATCATAAACATTGACGAGATGGCAGACTCAAATGTCGAATAATAATAAACAGCACCATTACTGTACACAACGTCGTAATCGTACAGTGACACTATTACACCACGAATAGACACGCTAAAACATTCCAATGACACTGACAAACAATATCGAGCAGAAATTACGAGGCAGGCAGATTTCGGTAACAACTCCCGTTATCGTACTATCGGACAAAACAAAGTACCAAACCACTTTAAATACAATACCTGTTTATATTATGTCACGCTAAATGTTACCCCTAGCTTGCAATTGTTCTCACACACCATAAAGTTCTCACAACGAAGCACACTATCTCTGGAAAAATCTCGTAATCTTTTAATTACTGCCGGCCAGTGTGGTCGAGTGGTTCTAGGCGCTTCAGTCAGGAACCGCGCGACCGCTACGGTCGCAGGTTCAAATTCTGCTTCGGGAATGGATGTGTGTGACGTCCTTAGGTTAGTTAGGTTTAAGTAATTCTAAGTTCTAGGAGACTGATGACCTCAGATGTTAAGTCCCTTAGTGCTCAGAGACATTTGAACCAATCTTTGTTATTAGTATAATAGCCGACTTTTCCGTGACAACTTTCTACAACTTCAATTCTACTTAAAGTTACTTAGGACACTCTTTCCATAAATGAAATCGTTTTAACTGTTTAGCAGATATACCCTCTGTATATTTAGCGTGGATCAACTCAGTTAATGAACCTTTTTGATGAGGCAAAACTTACAAATACCATCGTAAAATTGTGTCATGCGAAGCGCTATTAATATCTCTGAAACTAAACCTTTGCTTTTCTCACAAAGTATAGCTACACACAACAGCTATAAATTGAACGCACGTAAAGGTTTCTTTAACCCAAGAAAACTGGTATTTATTGGGTCTAGGTACAATTTAATTCACGTTAGCGAGCGAGTGCCAGCAAAGATTAACACACCCCACCAAAACGGAAATTCAATAATAAAAAAAATTAACAAAAATCCTAGGCGCTACAGCCTCTTTAACCCTAACGTTAAGTAACAATTTAACACCATTCTGAGGCCGGCCGGAGTGGCCGTGCGGTTCTAGGCGCTACAGTCTGGAACCGCGTGACCGCTACGGTCGCAGGTTCGAATCCGGCCTCGGGCGTGGATGTGTGTGTTGTCCTTAGGTTAGTTAGGTTTAAGTAGTTCTAAGTTATAGAGAACTTATGACCTCAGCAGTTGAGTCCCATAGTGCTCAGAGCCATTTGAACCATTTTGAACACCATTCTGAGCCTCTTCAGTCGTTAGCAAAATGCGACCCACTAAGTTGCCTAAATGAAATAGGCCACTCGTCACTTTACCTAACATAGTTTTCGTTTAGTTGCGTGTTGCTTGTAAATGTTTCCCTTTTTTTTCTCGTCGCTTATCAACTGAGCTACTGGTGCGATTTATGATATTACAGTGAAACAGTTCGAATCTATACGAGCCAATTCTAGGTCTGCTGTATGATCGTGGTATTTAAACAACAACAACAAACATGTGCTCGAGGCTTTCCCTTCTCAACACACCCCAATCACTACCAAACCACTCCAACAAGACAGCTAACAACCCAATTACCTCTGGGCGAGCTGCGACCACTAATCGTACACCACGGACAGGATATCCGTTCCAACGATTGGCAAAAATTCGTCAACGGCAAATCTCCTTCTCTCTAACGCTATATCTATCACAGAAAACTATTCCTTACTACCGAATGTCCACAGCACGACAATAAATTGATCGCCGTAGCACATAAATTCGCCAAAACCAGTGTCTCCTCCCCGAATATTTATAAAATCACACAGAGCCTACGTACATTCCGTAGCTCAGTTTTGGGAGGAAACTACCGTCACAGCCATGTATATGAACAGGGGCCTAAAAGACAAAGTATCCACGCTGCCTCCGTGAACTGCACCAAAATAAGATACTGGTTCTACCAGGAAATTTTCTTGCCCTGTCCCAAGCATTAGACATCAACTGCTGTGCCTCAGTACACCACGCAATAGGTCAGTACCCCGTCCGACCTAGACGTACCCCGATATATCAACTTAGACGGTAAGAGGTCTACTCGGGAACTAACTACCTTCTTACGTCATGCAACAGGAACCATAACACGAACAAACACGCAGCGCCACGCCAACTTTTGACAATTAATTAATTGTTCGTTGATGCTGTCGGTTCTCTACAACAGCGGCCGGGTGCTGCTCGTCGCTCGGGCAGCATCTCTGGATCCAGCGAACGCTCACCACCATCTATAACATGCTTTGTCGACCTTAATACATCGTACACGTATATTTATAGTAACCACCAGGTGTTATTAGCCATTTATCGGGTCGGATGCTCATCAAATGTAAAGGCGAACGTAACCCATGCGTTTTGACACAGCACAATCGCCTTACAGATGGATCAATCTAATTCTTTACACAACAATTAAAATCAGTTCTCATTTTAAAGTACCTCTGACAGCTATTGTAATTTGTGGCTTAATATTTTGAAATTTGCCACGAAAATGTCTTTAACGACTGGCAACAACCTACAACTAAACACACATACTTACACAAAGGAAAACAATGAAAGATATAAAACTTACTACAAAGGTAGAAAACATAAATGCATGAATCTAACCTGGGTAGAAAAGAAACTGAAATTGGGAATTGTGTGGAAAATCCAGTAGAAAGCTTAATCCTAAGTTAAAAATTAAACTTTGACTACAAACTAAATACAAAATTCAACACAAGATAGAAATAAGTGTGAGTACAAATCTTACAACTAACTAATGCTACTATCTACAATTTGAGAGAATCACGTTCTCTCTAATTTTCGTGACACAACCAACATCTACTCCATTTTAATAAACGGTTTTATGTTGTGGTGAGGATATAGTCCTTTTACTTTTAAGGTCCTAGGATGTGCCCGGATATAACATCCATCATGACAAATGCTTGTTAGTATATACAGACCGTTATACAATAACTGCCACTTACTGTTAACGTTTTTTAGTATTAGAGGACCTAGGGTGAGCCCTCAGTAAGACCTGCTCCCCTATTTGGTGCATATGAACAGTCTTAGTCGAGCGCGCATACCTTATCCTCCTGGCTTCAGCTTTTTCATCCAAAGTGTTAAGTGCTTTAGGTAACAGGACTGCCAGTAGCTGGCACGGAGATCGAAGCTAGTTAGATACCAAACACCTTGGGGAACTTCTGTATTTGCTCCCCCACTCCCTCCGCCCTCCCCCCCCCCCCCCCCCACCCGCAATGTTCGCACAAGTATAATAAGTAGGATGCTTTTGTCCGACTTGGGTACTGCGACCAAGGGGCTGTATATGGTGATAATGAAGCCTCAATTATCCGCCACTGCATCACTCTTTGTATGTCCTTAGACACAGCCTCCTTTACTCCACAGTACCGAGTAAGCGGCTCGACCGTTAAGTTTCGTCCCTTTATTATACCTTTACTATACCGGGTATTGCAATGGAAACCGCGGCCTAAACTTTAAGCAAATGTGCGAGTTGTTGTTGCAGCTGAGTGCCAAGGTAGCATGATTTAGTAACCTTATGCTCGATTGCCAGACAAATCTCGCACATCTCGTCGTCACCGTTGAGTTGTATACGAGGATAATCTTCCACGGTATACTCTCTTACAATGTGTAAGAGCTGCTGTGGACCATAGGTCACTTTCAGCCCTCGGAAATACTGTCCGTGAAAGGCCTTAGTAGTGATTAATGTCAGTTCTAACCTTCTGCCATTGTTCCTCAATGAACAGAGCACACAAGAAAGGTGCTATTAACATTCGATGCTATATTTTTCGAATAGCCGTTTGATTGATTCACATGTGACTCATTCTGTTTTGCATTCTCTTGAATCAAGTCTAATGAATCGGTTGTAGCCACAAATAAGTCAAGATTGGTTCTGGAACGTGGAATAACTTTCCCCTAATCGACATTGGCAATTTACCTTTCAGGATTCTTAGAACGTCCCTTGCCGACATCGGTTCTTTCCAGTAACGCGTCTTGTTCAAATATTTTTCAAAAGTCTACGTATGTTTTCCTTTCGGACTGTAAACTTGTTTACGAAGACGCTCTTGGGAGAGCAAAAATTACCTAGAAATCCCTTTTCAAATTCAGTAAAAGTTTCGCAATTACCCGCTGTCGCCATTGCCCAGAGAGCGGCGTCTCCCGTTATGAAAGAAACGACAAGCTACACCTTTTGACATTTACTCCACGAATTAGGTAAAACATTCCTAAAACTTTTAATAAAAATGACAGGATGTGTTGTCCTTTTCCCTTCAGAAAATATTTGGAAGTGGTGGTGCTTAAATAATGTCTCTTCATATTTTAAATGAGCCAATGTTGGTACCGCGGCAGCTGACTGCGGCGGCACAACAATACGATTTTTACAGCATTGGGCTGTTACCAACATTCTCATACTGCATGTTTTGAATTGGGCTGCTGCCGTATTAACGGTTGTTACAAGGACTAACATTTTGTACCGTACTGCCACATACATCACTTTATTTTCGGAGCCTGTCCTCCGCATTTGCAAATCACACAGGTTACGTGGGAGAGAATCGCAAAGTTAGTTCTCGTCGTTTGATGGATTAATATTCGAACGCAGCAGAGCAGCAACTACCTCTGTCTCTACTTTCTATTCGAAGTTTGTAGTTGAATCGTCTACCCTCTTTTCTACGCTCTTCATATTCTTTTCTAAGCATTCTTGAGTTTCGCTCTAGCTTTCAAGTTTCGCGTCAACTGTGTTCACTTTCTTAGATAGTCCTGTGCTTCAGTGACCACTTCACCTACCTTTAACTCTATCCTTTTTATCTTCTCGGAGATCTGTTCAATAATTTGTTCATTCTGCGCCTCAAGTAATTTATTTAATTCCTCTGCAAAGTGTCTGTCTCTCTGTCTCTTTGTCTTCCCTTTCCTCTTCGCGTAAACGCTCCTTTTCTTCGCGTTCCTTCTCCCTAATTCGTTCGACCTTTCTCTTCAAGTTCCTTTTCGCACTATTTAATATTTTCCTTTACCAAGTCCAATAAAAGTCTATCTTTCTCGTCTCTAATCCGTTATTTCTCTTTCTAATGGATTTAGACGTTAAAAAATCACTCCCGACTGCTGATATTGAAAAAGCGTTTATAGTCGGCGTGTAACTGAGATACTTTCCGTTGAGGTACCTGATTTGCTATTAGTTTTCTATATACTTATAACAGAATCTATATTTTCATGTGCCGAATGAAATTCTGACTCCCGCACGTTATGACTTACGTCTGTCCCTCCTGGCTTCAAATTATGGATCTCAGAATTAACTTCACGGTCTTCCGCGATTAGCCCGCATCTCGTGGTCGTGCGGTAGCGTTCTCGCTTCCCACGCCCGGGTTCCCGGGGTCGATTCCCGGCGGGGTCAGGGATTTTCTCTGCCTCGTGATGGCTGGGTGTTGTGTGCTGTCCTTAGGTTAGTTAGGTTTAAGTAGTTCTAAGTTCTAGGGGACTTATAACCACAGCAGTTGAGTCCCATAGTGCTCAGAGCCATTTGAACCATTTCTTCCGCGATTATTACTTGTATCCTCAACATTTCCTACTTCGTCTCCTTCCAGCGTACCAGTTTCTTAGGTCGTCCTGTATATAGACGTTACACACAATAAATCAGTCTGACAAATAAAATCTAAATTCACTGAAAAGGTATATAATCACTATAATTAAGCACTGACTCTAGTTTCTGTATATCACTTTCTCCAAAAGCCAGAAATTACTTACAATCACTGTTAAAAACTTTCCCCAGAAAATATTACGCTTTTTCTGCATGAAGTTAGGAAGATATTTTAAATATGATAAGCTACCTACACTGAGACGCTGAAATGCATGCCCCCCGTTTTAGTAATTGCTTAGCTAGCAGAATTTTGGTAGCACATGTTCGTGTTTTTACCTTGACAGGTAGCAGACAGGTTTGCAGTTTGAAGATCAAGATTAGTTATCAGATTGCTATGTACATCTCTCCTTTATGCAGCAATGTACGTATACTCGCTTATTGTTATTGGTTGTTAAATACATGAAAGAAAAAATAATACTCATTAGTACATAGTACAAATATTGTATTGTGGTACATACAAGTGTCTCATGCACCGTACGCTAGCTAGCCAGATGTGGTGTGTACCGTGTCTTGGCGTGTAGAATGTCTGTTCTGGCATAATCACAAGCGCCGGAACGAAGATGCAGTGCGCAGGACCAGAGAAGGCGGCGAGGAAATGGCGGCCAATGGTACGGGGAAATGGACCGCGCCACGGCTAGAGCGACGCTCCTGCTAGCCTTAGCCGCGCAGATCAGCACCGCATCGCAGACATTAGTTGTCAGTGACGTGTGTCAACTTGCCTAAACATTTCACATATCAAGGGCTCTAAATTATATTGCAAGTCGCCCCTCGTTTGCGACTACTATTTGTAAATCTCCAAAGTTAAGTATTGTCAATTGCTTTCTAGAAATAAAACTACTAACGTTATTTGTTTGAATTGGTGTATAGCATTCCGAGAAAGCTGCATCCCGTAGATACCCAATTAGTGACGAGTGGGCAAGACTCCACAGCTGGCGACGAGTCTTACAACCGAACTACGTGGCTGTCGGCCACGGACTTATATATATATATATATATATATATATATATATATATATATATATATATATATATATATATATACGCGCCCCTGTAAAGGAAAGACAACAGAAGATTAAGGCGCCAGCATATAAATATATATATATATATATATATATATATGCTGGGGCGCATATTGTTTTAACAGTTTCTTGTAGTTTTTGATAATCAGTGTTTTTATATGTGCGTGGCAGAAAAGTTCTTTGATTTTGTTGTTCTTTATCTTGCTTGCCTTGTACATTTTTGCATTTGTGTCTTCCAATATGACCATCCCACTTGTCCCGCCCCTTGCTCAGGCGCCACAGCCGCAAACGTTAGATGCCACACAGATAATGTAGTTGCTTCAGTATCAGACGAGCCAGATTTCTACCATGCTCAAAACGGTGCAGCTGTTCCTCCCTCGCCAACGCTGTGCGCCTGACAGAACAAGCACGTCCACTACAGCTGCTATACCACCTACCCGACAATTTAGTGCAGAATACGAAGAATGGCTGTAGTGGCTGCACCACTTCAGTGCGCATATGGTAGCGCACAACGTTCCAGGTACTGTGAAACTTCCCTATCTATTATCCACGGCAGTAAGTGCAGTGTTCCAATGAATTCAAAATCTCTTTCCTACGCCACTCCGAGTGAACTGTCATACGAACAAGTAATCGCTTCGTTAACTATTATGACCAACAAGCGAATGTGGTAGCAGCTAGATATGTATTCTTTAATTGCAAAAAACGGTCAGAACAAACCTAGCGCGAGTGGGTAACAGATTTGCAGGGTATGACCGGAAATGCAAATTCATATGTGCTTGCGGTTCTTTATATTCAAATGTAATGTTGCGTGATGCAATCGTGTACAGTGTGCCTGATATCAAAAATTTTGAAACAGTCCGATCCACCATTTTAGCAGGTAGTGCAAATACTAGATCAGTACGATTCCGTTGCCTTGTCGGCTCATACATCTGAGCAGCCAGCTATTTGTCGGGTTGAATCCCATAGCTGTGATCGCCCCATCTCGCACCGGCGGTGTGGGCTAGCAACGCCGGGTAAACAACCTTCCATGCCACCTAAGCAGTTCCCTAAACAGGCAGCTACACAGGCGAACAGAATTAAGTCTTGCTCTCGCTGTTATACACGGCAAGACTGCCCCTCCCGACAATCTCAATGTTACGCTTGTGGTAGGAAAGGACATGTGCAATCCATATGTTTGCAACGGAACAAGCGTACGAATTCAGCCCACTCACGAAACTCTCCTCATAAGGCCCATGTCATTAACGCAGTATATTCCAAGGCTGAAACTAGCAAGCGTGCAGTTTCGTTAGTGAGGCGTCAGTCAAACGAACTTTTTGTTAATTAACTTATACGTGGGAAACGTGGGAAATTTAGTAGGACATCGGTGCCTCTGTCACTTTTTTCAATCTTTTTTTTTTTTCTTTATTGTATTTCAATTCCCCACCGGGGCGGGCTGGCAGCAGCATATGCGCTGCTCTTCAGCTGAAAGACATAGAACAAACAATAGAAGACATTTAAAAAAATAACAAAGGAGAGAATATGGTGAACATAGATATAAAAAAAGGGGGAACATCATGGAAGGCAATAGACAAAAAACGGGGTGACTGTAAAATGGAGATAAAAAAAACTGGTTAAAAGTAGCACACACAAAAAGCCACACACTGCGACAATTAAAAGAACAGAAGGCACAGTATGACTGGAGCATAAAAGGCATTGACAGATGGCGTAGCACATAACAAACACGGCGAACCTCAAGGCAGTTCACAATTAAAATCACACCTCTTGACGCACAGGAGAAACAGCACTAAACACAACACTGATGTGGCACACTGACGATGATCAAAACAGAGGATCTGCCAGGCGCAAGGAGGTGAGGGAGACCGGAAGAAGGGAGGGAGGGGAAGAGATGGGGGAGAAAAGTGGGGGGCGCGCTGAGGAGGGCCAGGTAGGGAGGGATGTGGGAAGGAAAGAGGCAAGTATGGGGTGCAGGGTCTCAGGGGAGGGGGGGGGGAAAGGAGGAAAATCCGCTCTGGGAGAAGGAGGGAAGAGGAGAAAGGGGGCCCTGGGGAGGAGGGGGGGAACAAGGCCAGGTTATAGTTGGAAGGAAGGGTAGATGTCACGGCGAAGTTCGTCATCCAGGAGGGGGAGGTGTTGGAAATTGCCCTGATGACAGAGATGGAGGGTGTGGAGGTGGAGAGAGTGAGGGATATAGCGATAGAGGCGCGGCAATGGGCGGGGGGTGGAGAGGAAGGAGGAAACTAGAGGGTGGGGGGGATCAAGCCTGCGGACAATGTAAAGGATGCGGAGATGTTTGAGGAACAGGAGGAGGTGGGGGAAGGGGATCAGTTCATACAGGAGCCATGTGGGGGAAGGAAGGCGGATACGGAAGGCAAGGCAGAGCGCATGGCGTTCAAGGATTTGGAGGGCCTTGTAAAAGCGGGTGGGGGCAGATATCCAGGCAACGCTGGCATAACAGAGGACAGGATGGATGAGGGATTTGTAAGTGTGGAGGATGGTAGAAGGATGCAATCCCCATGTCCGGCCAGACAGGAGTTTCAGAAGGCGGAGGCGGGAATGGGCTTTCTGCTGGATGGTCTGGAGATGAGGGGTCCAGGTGAGGTGTCGGTCGAGGGTGAGGCCAAGGTATTTCAGGGTGGGGGTGAGCTGGATGGGACGACCATAAAGGGTGAGGTAGAAATCATGGAGGCGAAAGGAGTGAGTGGTGCGGCCTATGATGATTGCCTGGGTTTTGGAGGGGTTGAGACGGAGGAACCACTGGACACACCAAGTGGTGAACTGGTTAAGGTGGGTTTGGAGGGTATGTTGAGACTGTTGAAGGGTAGGATAGAGAGCCAGGAAGGTGGTGTCATCAGCATACTGGAGAAGGTGGACTGGTGGGGGTGGCTTGGGCATATCAGCTGTATAAAAGAGATAAAGGAGAGGGGAGAGGACAGAACCCTGAGGAACACCAGCCGTGGGATAAAAGATATGGGAGTTGGTGTTATGGAAGGTGACATAGGAAGGACGGTGCGAGAGGAAGGAAGCGACCAGATGGACAAAATTGATAGGCAGGGCGTAGGTTTGGAGTTTAAAGAGGAGACCGGGATGCCATACATGGTCATAGGCATTTTGGAGGTCAAGGGAAACAAAAATGGCAGAGCGACGGGAGTTGAGCTGGAGGGACAGAAGGTGAACAAGGTTAAGGAGTTGGTCTTCAGCAGAGAAGGAGGGTCGGAAGCCACACTGGGTAAGGGGGAGGAGGTGGTGTTGAGCAAGGTGCTGATGGATACGGCGGGAGAGGAGGGATTGAAAGACCTTACTGAAGGAGGTGAGGCAGATGGGACGATAGGAAGAGGCAGCAGAAGGGGGTTTGTTGGGTTTGAGGAATAAGAGGATGCGCGAGGTCTTCCACAGGTCAGGATAGAAGCCAGTAGAGAGGATGACATTATAGAGATGGGCGAGGACAGTCAGGAAGGAATAGGGGCTTTCTCGAAGGTGACGGTAGATGACACAGTCATGACCAGGGGCCGTGTTGCGTTTGGACCGGAGGATAAGTTTAAATCTTGTGCTGTGATGGGAGTGTTTATGTCGGAGGGGGGCAACTGCCCCAAGTCCTGGAGACTAGGAGCAAGTGAAGCGACCGAGGTATCGGCACGCTCCATGATGGTGAGGAAAAGAGAATAATCTACATCTACATCTACATCTACATCCATACTCCGCAAGCCACCTGACGGTGTGTGGCGGAGGGTACCTTGAGTACCTCTATCGGTTCTCCCTTCTATTCCAGTCTCGTATTGTTCGTGGAAAGAAGGATTGTCGGTATGCCTCTGTGTGGGCTCTAATCTCTCTGATTTTATCCTCATGGTCTCTTCGCGAGATATACATAGGAGGGAGCAATATACTGCTTGACTCTTCGGTGAAGGTATGTTCTCGAAACTTTGACAAAAGCTCGTACCGAGCTACTGAGCGTCCCTCCTGCAGAGTCTTCCACTGGAGCTTATCTATCATCTCCGTAACGCTTTCGCGATTACTAAATGATCCTGTAACGAAGCGCGCTGCTCTCCGTTGGATATTCTCTATCTCTTCTATCAACCCTATCTGGTACGGATCCCACACTGCTGAGCAGTATTCAAGCAGTGGGCGAACAAGCGTACTGTAACCTACTTCCTTTGTTTTCGGATTGCATTTCCTTAGGATTCTTCCAATCAATCTCAGTCTGGCATCTGCTTTACCGACGATCAACATCATATGATCATTCCATTTTAAATCACTCCTAATGCGTACTCCCAGATAATTTATGGTATTAACTGCTTCCAGTTGCTGACCTGCTATTTTGTAGCTAAATGATAAAGGATCTATCTTTCTGTGTATTCGCAGCACATTACACTTGTCTACATTGAGATTCAATTGCCATTCCCTGCACCATGCGTCAATTCGCTGCAGATCCTCCTGCATTTCAGTACAATTTTCCATTGTTACAACCTCTCGATACACCACAGCATCATCCGCAAAAAGCCTCAGTGAACTTCCGATGTCATCCACAAGGTCATTTATGTATATTGTGAATAGCAACGGTCCTACGACACTCCCCTACGGCACACCTGAAATCACTCTTACTTCGGATTAATCAAAGTGGGGATCATCGGGGATAGAGAAGACCTCAGAAAGGTGGGAAACGAAGTGGTTGGCCTTACTGAGGTTGTCAGGAAGGGGGCGATCGTTATGGAGGAGGGGGTAGTGCGAAGCGGAAAGGGAGCCAGTAAGGCGATGGAAGGCGGACCAGTACTTGGAGGAGTTGATAGGGAGGGTGGCGTTGAGTCGTGTGCAGGTCTGGCGCCAGTCCCGGCGTTTCGTTGCTGTAATAAGGTTCCGTACGTGTCGCTGTATTTGCCGGTGGCGTTGGAGTGTATCCCTGTCACGAGTGCGCAGGAAGGATCGATAGAGGCGGCGGGATTCACGGAGGAGGAGGACAGCCCACAGAGGGAGAGTGGGACGGTGTGGGTGGATGGTTTTAGTAGGAACATGGGCCTCCACGGCGTCAGTAATTACCTTCTGAAGGAAGGACGACGCGTGGATGATGTCAGGATGGCGATAGGTAAGGGGGTGGCTTTCGACCTGGGTGGAGATGGAGTCCCAGTAGGCATCCCAGTTGGCACGGTGATAGTCATGGACGACTTTGGGAGGGGGTGCAGGGTGCAGAGTCGGAGGGAGGCGGTGAGCAGACGTTATGGTGAGAAGGGCAGGGAGGTGATCGCTACCTGTGGGGTCAAGGACGGCGACAGCGATACGCCCAAGGAGGTTGGCAGAGGCAATGACAACATCGGGGGTGGTGTCACTTTCGGGTCGGGTGTGCTGGGGAAGGGGAACAAGGTTACCTTGGATTGTGGAGAGGAACTGATGTGGTGTCACCGCCAGACACCACACTTGCTAGGTGGTAGCCTTTTAAATCGGCCGTGGTCCGCTAGTATACGACGGACCCGCGTGTCGCCACTGTCAGTAATTGCAGACCGAGCGCCGCCACATGGCAGTTCTAGAGAGACTTACTAGCACTCGCCCCAGTTGTACAGCCGACGTTGCTAGCCACGGTTCACTGAGAATTACGCTCTCATTTTCCGAGACGATAGTTAGCATAGCCTTCAGGTAAGTCAATTGCTACGACCTAGCAAGGCGCCAATTATCCTTTGCTACGTATCTAATGACGCATATACTACATCAACAAGACCAATGTTCACCAATTGTGCATTAAAGTTAAGTATTCCAGCAGCTACGTACTTTTCTTTATAGCATTCATTGCGTATCCTGTTTCAGACCTCACGCCAGCCTGCGTGAGTTTAAGCGTGTGCCTTTCGGTTGCCCGCCACTGTGGACTGGCTGTCTTGTCAGTCCACAACAACTGATGCCACCGCCGAAGGGCAGCAGGAGTGCGTCTATGGATGTTGAGATCGGCGGCAATCACATAGGTGGAGAAGGTGCGGTCAATGTGCGAGATGAAGTCATATGGAAGAGGAGCAGTGGAGTGGACATAGATGGTGGCACAGGTAATGGTGAGTGAGGGGAAGAAGACGCTAAGGATAGGGTGTTCAGTGGGGTCATTGAGGAGGGGTTGTGGCCGGACGGGGATATGCTTAAGGTGGCCAATCGCGACTCCACCCTGCGGACGAGGACCAGGAGTGTCAGTGCGGTGAAGGATTTTCTCAATCGTCGCACATGTGAATTATTAGGCTCCCCACGCCATTCTAAAACGAGCACTCTATTAAAGGCTTATAATGGACAAGACATGTACTTTGCCTGCCTTGTATCGCTCGCATAAACAAAAAGTGGCTTTTACAGTGCTACAATCACACTAGTGTGAAATCATGTTTGGTCTTGATTCTTTTGACTTGTTTGGCTTTAACACTTAACTGTCCTAGTGGGGTCCTGGAGAACCCCAGACGATATGAATACAATTCATAGTATGTGAACGGAACTACAGATGGCGCCTGTGTTCTTTGTAGTCCTCTGTGAAGTGATGCCGTTTAATGGGGAGTGTTGGATGTGGTGTGAGATAAAGAGAAAGAGGCCTCAGAATATCCGACCAGAGTATTTTTAAGTTGTTTTTCATTATCTCAGTTAGTGTTTTACGCGATTGAAGTCTTAGAGTACTTCGAAAACAGCAAAATTTCAATGATGACATCAATTTTTAAGGTTATGTATGTACGTATTATGTTTCAGAATGGCATAATCGCAGTCATTAACAGGTGACGAGTTGGAAAGAATAGTGAATGATCCTGCGTTTTTGCAATCTGATGAGGAGAGGACAGCAGATGAGGATGAATTTATTCTAGGTGATCATGATTCCATCTCTGAAGTTACATCAAAAGTAGTTATGAAGAAGCAGATGAAGATGCGTCTATGAGGCCTTCCACTGAAAAATATTTTTTTGGAAAAAAGCAGTGCTACAAGTGGTGAAAAGAAGCTCCTCCGACAACTCGTACCCGTGCTCACACTATAGTTAGTCGCCTTTCGGGCGATAGCCGTGAAGCAAAAACGCTTCATTCAACTGACATGTTATCTTCTTGGGATTTGTTCATTACTGAAGATTTACTACAACTAATACTCTCCAACACAAACGTCAAGATACATGACATGTCAAGCAAATACAGAGCTCCTCACCGAGCGAGGTGGCGCAGTGGTTAGCACACTGGACTCGCATTCGGGAGGACGACGGTTCAATCCCGTCTCCAGCCATCCTGATTTAGGTTTTCCGTGATTTCCCTAAATCGTTTCAGGCAAATGCCGGGATGGTTCCTTTGAAAGGGCACGGCCGATTTCCTTCCCAATCCTTCCCTGACCCGAGCTTGCGCTCCGTCTCTAATGGCCTCGTTGTCGACGGGACGTTAAACACTAACCACCACCACCACCACCAGAGCTCCTCAACCAGCATTTATAAAGACGCTAGATATAATAGAACTGAGAGCATTTCTAGGTCTTCTTTATTTATGTGGAGTAATGGAAATGTTGTTGGAGTTTTTGCTAATGATGGAACTGGTTGTGATGTATTTCGAGCCACTATGAACGTTCATAGATTTTTATTCATTTTGTCTTGTTTGCGTTTCGATTGTGCTACTACAAGAGATGCTATGAAGGCTGATGACAGACTTGCAGCTACTATAGATGTCTGGGAACTCTTTACAGACAAATGTCAGGAGTATTATACTCCAGGAGCGAACGGGACAATCGATGAAATGTTAGTATCCTTTCGTGGTAGGTGCAAATTTCGTATGTATATGCATAAGAAGCCAGTCAAATACGGCCTCAACGTTATATGCCTTTGTGATTCACGAACATTCTATTTGTGCAATGCACGCCGGCATAGCCTTGCTGTACAGCAAAGTGTAATTATTGTTCAAAATGACAGTGGACAGTCACGTGTGTTAATTCCTAAAGTTTTGCAAAAAGAAGTCTTGCAGTTACTTCACCAAGGTCGCCGTGGGATTGTTTGTGTGGTACAGTGAGCGCGTCGGCACTGTACTTGGCAGGGTATGGACGCCTGGATAGAACAGATGACGTCACAGTGTCGCGCATGTGCGGAAAATCAGTCCGCTCCATCACAAAAGTTCTCTGCTTGGCCTAAGTCGCAATCGCCATGGCAACTTGTGCACACAGACTTTGCCGGACCCCTTTGGAAACTCACTGATTGATTGTGATTGACTCGTATATACAAGTTTCCTTTTGCTGTGCCCAGGAACTCGACAACGTCACGTAGCACTATTCAGGTGTTGTCACGGATTTTTTGCGTAGAACGTTTACCTGAAGTAATAGTGCCACAGAAAGGGCCACAGTTCACGTCCCATGAATTTGAAACATTCTGTGAACTAGTGCACCGTTCCATCCACAGTCAAACGGCGAAGCGGAACGTTTTGTCAGATCATTCAAGCAGCAGATGGCCAAACTTCGCTCCGCACACACCAGGGATCAAGTATTGCAACTGTTTCTCGCCTCGTGTTGTTCGCATCCACGAGATGGACCATCACCGGCGGAATTGCTTCACGGCCGCTACCATCGCACACTGTTCCACCTCCTCCACCCTCCTCAGCATCCGGCACCGCAGAAGGCCGCAAGTATCGATTCTCGCTGCATGATATTGTCTTTTACAGGGGTTTTAACGGCAGCAGACGGTGGGCGTGAAGTGAGATCGTCCGCCGACTTGGCGCTTGCTTGTATCTTGTTTCAGGACCAGATGGCTTGCAGCGACGACATCGAAATCAACTTCGCGCCTGTCATGTGCACAATGATCTTTCAGTCTCTCTTCCCTCGGTTTCATGGGTCCAAAGGGCAGCGCGGCCACAGCAACCGCCAGAGTTTCTTTTTTTTTTTTTGTGGGGTTATAGGGCGCGCAAATACTGAGGTCATCAGCACCCAGTCACAAATGTAAGTGCACATATAAACTGGTAAAACTCAAGGGGAGGGGGGACACAAGAAAGTTCGTACAAAGACGTAGATAAAATAATTAAAAGAGTTAGATGTCTTTGGATAAGTCCGTCAAAGTAAAGTAATGCTGCTCGAGCGTCATCAGCTAAAATTTCCTGTACGGTAGAGGGCAGAGACAGGACAACACGAGATTGATTAAAACGGGGACACGGCAATAAAACATGGCGCAATGTCAATGCATTACCACAAGGGCACTGTGGGGCGGGGTCACCGGATAGCAGGTAGCGGTGGCTAAACCGGCAATGCCCAATCCGCAACCTGGCCAAAATGACCTCCTCTCGCCGAGATGGTCGGGAGGAGGTTGTCCATGCTGTTGGGAACGGTTTTATGGCCCGGAGCTTATTTTCTTGAAGTGACGACCAAGTATCTACCCACAATGACACAGCCCTCTTACAAACAACCCCACTAATGTCAGACGATGGGACACAAAGGGAGGCTGGCCGAGGCAGGAGGACTGCTGCCTTGGCCGCAGCATCAGCAGCCTCATTCCCAGGCACTCCTACACGGCCTGGAACCCACATAAAGCTTAACAGGAGAGCCATCATCAGCAAAAGAACGGAGGGATTACAGGATCCGTTGCACCAAGGGATGGACCGGATATGGAGCTCCAAGGCTCTGAAGAGCACTGAGTGAATCAGAGCAGAGTACATACGGAGAATGGCGGTGGCGGCGGATATACTGAACGGCCTGAGAGAGAGCAAAAAGCTCGGCCGTAGAGCTGGAACACTGGTCGAGGAGCCGGTATTTAAAGGCGGCGTCCCCGACGACAAAGGCACAGCAGACACAATCGTCAGTTTTCGAGCCATCAGTGTAAATAAAGGTGTTATTGGCGAGTCGCGCACGAAGTACGACAAACCGTGAGCAATATACTACATCCGGAGTAGCCTCCTTCAGCAGCGAGCGGAGGTCAAGATGAATGTGAACCGGAGCCTGGAGCCAAGGTGGTGTCGGGCTCTCACCCTCTCTGAAGGTGGCAGGGAGGGCAAAATCCAATTGTCGAAGCAGGCGACGAAAGCGGACTCCAGGGGGCAGCAGGGCAGACACATACAACCCATACTGACGGTCGAGAGAATCGTCGAAGAAGGACTGATAAGAGGGGTGGTCAGGCATTGACAACAACCGGCAGGCATACCGACAAAGCAGTACGTCGCGCCAGTAGGTCACTGGTAATTCGGCACCTTCAGCATAAAGAATCTCGACAGGACTGTTATACAATGCTCCGGTTGCAAGACGTAGCCCCTGATGATTGATGGAGTTGAGACGGCGTAAGAGAGATGGCCGAGCAGACGAGTAGACGAGGCTCCCATAAACCAGCTTTGATCGGACTATGGACTGATATAAGCGAAGCAGGACAGTGCGATCCGCTACCCAAGATGAACAACTAAGAACATGGAGGACATTAAGAGAACGTGTACAACGGGCAGCCAAATAAGAGACATGCGGAGACCAACAAAGTTTCCTGTCCAGTGTGAGCCCTAAAAACTTCATTGTCTCCACGAAGGGGAGAACAACGGGACCGAGATGTAAGGATGGTGGAAGGACTGCTTTATATGGCCAAAAGTTGATGCAAGCCGTCTTCTCTTCATAGAACTGGAAGCCATTGGCCACACTCCATGAGTATAGGCTGTCAAGACAACGCTGAAGGCAGCGCTCCAGGAGGCATGTCCTGTGGGCACTGCAGTAGATCGCGAAGTCATCGACGAAAAGAGAGCTGGAGATGTTAGGTGGAATGCAATCCATAATGGGATTGATCGCTACGGCAAAAAGGGCTACGCTCAAAACGGAGCCCTGAGGCACTCTGTTCTCCTGGAGGAAGACGTCAGACAATTCGGAACCACACGTACCCTAAACATTCGATCTGTTAAAAATGAATCAATGAAAACGGGCAGGCGACTACGTAGGCCCCATCTGTACATAGTGCGGAGGATACCTCCTCTCCAACAGGTATCATAAGCCTTCTCCAAATCGAAGAACACAGCTACCGTTTGGCGCTTTCACAAAAAGTTGTTCATGAAGAACGTCGACAAGGTCACAAGGTGGTCAACAGCGGAGCGGCGTCGACGAAAGCTGCAATGAACATTGGTAAGTATCCATCGAGATTCAAGAATCCAAACCAACTGAGTTTTAACCATGTGCTCCATCACCTTACAGACACAGCTTGTAAGAGAAATGGGGCAGTAACTAGAAGGCAGGTGTCTATCCTTCCCGGGTTTGGGTATACGAACAACGACGGCCTCACGCCAATGCGTGGGGACCTGACCTTTGGTCCAGACGCGGTTTTAGGTACAAAGAAGAAAGCATTTACCTGCCGGAGAAAGGTGTGACAGCATCTGAACGTGAATGGCATCTGGCCCTGGAGCAGAGGACCGGGACAGAGCAAGTGCACGTTCGAGTTCCCGCATGGTAAAGGGGGCATTATAATCTTCCAGATTCAGCAAGTGGAAGGAAGGTCTCCGGGCCTCTTCTGCCTCTTTCCTGAGAAGGAAGGCAGGGTGGTAATCGGCGGAGCTAGAAACCTCCGCGAAAAAGCGGTCGAAGGCGTTGGAGACATCCACAGGGTCCACAAGTACCTCATTACCTGAAGTCAGGCCAGGTATCGAGGAATGGGCCTTAATGCTCAACAGCTGGCGCAGGCCACCCCAGACGACAGAAGAGGGAGTAAAACTATTAAAGGAGCTTGTGAAAGAGGCCCAACAAGCTTTTTTGCTCGACGACATTGCGCTCGGAGCCGTTTACAATTAATGCGATTCGCCAGCGTAGGATGGCGGTGAAAGGTACGTAAAGCACGTCGTCGAACACGGATAGCGTCTCTGCAAGCCTCATTCCACCAGGGGTCTGAAACGCGACGTGAAGGGGAGGTAGTACGAGGAATGGATCGTTTGGCAGCATTGATGATGACAGCTATGAGGTATTCGACCTGACTGTCACAGCTGAGAAAATCTTGGTCCGGAAAGGTCGCCAGGGAGGAGTAAAGTCCCCAGTCAGCTTTCGGTATGTTCCAACTCGAGGGATGTGGTGATGGAGTTTGGTGCGGGAGACAAACGACACAGGGAAAATGGTCGCTCGAATGGGTGTCAGAAAGGACATACCACTCGAACCGATGAGCAAGATTGGTAGAACAGATCGAGAGGTCCAAGTGGGAGCAGGTATGAGTAGAATCCGAGAGGAAAGTCGGGGTGCCAGTATTGAGGCAGACAAGATTGAAATGGTTGAAAACGTCCACGAAGAGGGAGCCTCTCTGACAGGATGCAGGAGAACCCCAAAGGGGATGATAGGCATTGAAGTCGCCAAACAATAAAAACGGCGGAGGAAGCTGAGCAAACAGGTGCATCATGTCAGTCCGACTAACTGCAGATGATGATGGAGTGTAGACAGTACAAACAGAAAAAGTAAAGGCAGAAAGAGTAATACGGACAGCTATTGCTTGGAGTGGGGTGGTCAATGGGATGGGATGGTAATAGACATCGTCCCAAACGAGCAACATGACCCCACCATGAGCTGGAATACTGTCCACAAGGGTTAGGTCAGATCACTCGGAGGTATAGTGGGTAAAAGCAATACGGTCAGTTGGACGTAACTTCATTTCCAGGAGACCAATGACGAGCGGACAGTGCAGGCGGAGGAGCAGTTGTAATTCCTCCGGATTGGATTGAATACCTCTTATGTTCCAATGTAACGGAGCCATCGCAAGTCAGAGAAAGGGGGAACGAAACGGGGGAAGAGCTGGTCACCTCGATGGCTGCGGAGGGCCAGCTATCGAGGGAACATCGCTACAACTGTCGGGAGGCGAATCCTGTTCCATCGAGTCATCGCCAGCTGCAGCCACATTCCTGGGTTGCACAGGAGGGGCAGCACTGTCAGCTGGCGACAGGCCTGCTGAGCGCCTGGCAGCAGAGCGTCCTGGCGAAACTGAGGATGGCTGGGAGCAGTGACTCTCGGATGGAGCATCAGACGAAATGCGCTGGGGTGGAGAGTGGGATAAAGACTTCTTCTTTGAGGCCTTCTTGGAAGAACAATGAGTCACATGGATGGTGGGCTGTGGGGGCTGGACCTGAAGAAAGTCCTCACGCTTGGGGTCCTTTTTTGAATGCCGGAACTCAGAAGCTGGGGTCTGTAATGTTTCCCCAATGGATGCCTGAGAAGAGGATCGTTTCTCAGGTGGCGAAGGAAGAGGAGGAGGAGGAATGGTGGCCCATGGGGCAGAGGGGACAGAGGCCATGAGGAAGGAGGATTTGGAAGGGAGGAATTTTGGAGGCGGAGGCATACACCCCGGATGGGGTGAGGAGGTGGAGGGGGGACAGGATAGGGGTGAGGATACTGCGGAAGGAGTGGACATGACCAAAGCAAACGACATTGTCAACATCATGGGATGTAGGTGGTCATATTTCTTCCTGCGCTCAGAATAAGGCAGACGGTCCAAAGTTTTCAATTCTTGTATCTTCTTCTCCTTCTGATAGGCGGGGCAGTCGAAAGATCTAGGCGAGTGGAGGCCAGGACAATTGACACAACGAGGTGGTGGGGTGCATGTATGTCCCGCATGAAGAGGACGTCCACAATCGCCACAAAGGTACTCAGCTTCACGCCATGACGAAATATGCCTGAAGTACAAACATCAAAAGCATCGCATAGGAGGCGGGATGTAAGGTCGCACGTCGCACCGGTAGCACATCACCTTTACCTTCTCCGGGAGAACATCCCCCTCGAAGGCGAGGATAAAGGCCCCAGTGTCGACGCGACGATCCTTTGGGGCCGCGCTGGATTCGCCGGACAAAATGCAAGCCACGGCGCTCCAGGTTGGCCCTGAGCTCCTCATCAGATTGCAGCAGGAGGTCCTGATGGAAAATGATCCCCTGCATCCTATTGAGCCCCAGATGTGTAACAATGGACACTGGGATGTCCCCTAGTCGGTCGCATGCCTGGAGCGCCGCCGACTGTGTAGCGGAGGTGGTCTTTATGAGAATGGACCCCGAACGCATTTTACTAAGAGCCTCGATTTCTCCGAAGGTATTCTCGATATGCTGTACAAAGAACATGAGCTTGGAGGTGGCGAACGTCCCCCCATCGGTTCGAGAACAGACTAAATAGTGGGGGAAGTATTTCGCCCAAGCCGGCGGGCCTGTCCTTCCTCTCAGGGAGTGGCCAAGGGGGGAAAGGCAGAAGGACCAGAACCAGAGATAGAGACAGAACCTTTCCTCTTAGAAGACGCGGCCGCAGAGCGACCTGATTCATGTTGACGTTTCATCTGCGAAACATTCGCTCTGATACCACCCACTCCGACCAGGGACTCTCCCCACGGGCGCCCCCTGCCTCAGCAAGGGCCACCTGGCAGGATGACTGTTGCCGGGAGTCCTGATGCCCCAGGTAGACGGGCATCTACTCCTTGGCTTACATGGGGAGGGTGCAGCTCAGGTATCAGCAGTACAATCCCTGTGTTGTCAGGGGGCTACAACCTAGAGGGGGCATGACGACCCCACCACAACGGGCTGGCTACCGTGCTGGATTTTGGGTGCCATGGAAAGTCCATCATGATCGAAGGTGCAGATGGGGATGCACTACAGGCATAACCTGTGCAACCCATCAGGTGTTTAGGCCCAAATTGATAAACAGTGGGTGCAGTTACGACGCCGTTACGATGATGAGTGTCGAGGTCTCAGTGCACTGAGGACCGGTGATACACCATGTAAGGTGTCCTTCCCCAAAAGGCTCGTACTTCTGCAGAATTTTGAGAAATGGAGGTCAAACTCCAATGGGGATCATCACATTGAAAGCCGAAACGGTTGAAACTCCTTTTAGTCGCCTCTTACGACAGGCAGGAATACCTCGGGCCTATTCTTACCCTGTACCCGCGGGGGGCCGCCAGAGGGTGCCTTCCCCCCCTCCGCCTCTTCTCGTCCTGCCGATGGAGCTGCACCCGCCCAAACCGCAACAGTCGCTTCCTTCTTCCTCTGGTTTGTAAGGGATCCATGATCCCATGAACATAGATGCTAGTATCTGACGCCCAGGTCGATAGTAGACAGGAGTCGATTGTCAAGCGCTGCAGGATGCAGTGAGACGAGTGTCGAGTGCGGAGTAGTAGCAGAGAGTGTCGAGCGAGCAGTAGTGCTGGAGAGACAGGCAAGAATGGTGGTCGAGTGAGTTGTAAACGGTAAAATTCACCGGATTATGGCGAGTGAGCACGTCCCCCTGATCGTTGTGGGGTTGCCCCTCACTAATACCGATTCGCGAGTAATATGAAACAGAAAATGACAAGTGCCGAATTAAGTGTTCCGCGTCGGCCAGCAACAACCATGGATTGCAGTGAGGATTGTTGTGAACGTTAACCATCATCATTGCTTGTGACGAAGTACTGAAAATCAGCAACCAATAAAAAGATATATCCGTCATTAGACATGTAAGGCGAAGGTAGCAACTGCCTCAGAATTTGTGTGTTCGTAGAAAATACAATGCAGTTTGTACATCGCAACCTTTGTGGTCCATAATAATAGACAAACTTTCAACCATTCCACTATTCAATTGCAAAACAGCCGCACTCGGTTGAAATACCACAAACTATAACCTCACGGTATTAATTGTCTTTGGTGGGTAGAGCTGTAAGTCCCAACTAGTAGGTCTCGGGGCTATCTTTTTATTAAATACCACATATAGTTCATTAATAAGATATCCAACCATCATGGGTTACGTCCTAGCATGAAAAACTGTATGTAGCACCTTGTAACATTTGATACTTCTCTCAATAAATCTCTGTTTTCTTTAAGTATTGAAAAAACATCGTCTTTGCCACACATTCCATCAGCACACACAAGCACGATATTTTTAGGTTAAATTCTTTGAAAGTAAGCAAAATACCTATCCACTCTGAAGGAACATTATTGGTATTTTTTTAAAACAAGTCTGTGTTGCATATTATTATCTATTTCAGAACAATAGCGAAATAACGTTATCGGACTGAAGATGGACGACAACAAAATGAATAGCATCTGCACCTCTCGCACGTTATTTAAATTATTCACAGACACATCTGAAAGCGTAGGTTGGTGGGGTTAGCAAATACTACGATAAGAGTAAAAAATTAGGTAAAATTTCATCTGTTGCTTGAAATCACCAAATTACGCTTACAGCAATCACGTCTGGCCTCCAGCACGCTCAAGATACATCAGAAATCGAAGAAGAAGAAGAAGTGAGGAAAAAAATCAGCAGGGCATTTGTTCCAAGAATGACAATGATCATAAACATTATTGTTCCGTATAACAGCTCTTTGTATGTCATGAGATATTTAATTAATAATTTTCGTAATATTTTTGTAAAGAAGTTCATCTTTATCAATTTTTCGCATTTTATAACTCGTAACGGAGTTTTTAGTGGTAAATAAAGTTCACTTCCAGGAAAGTTTATCGCACAAGTGTCTGCTTCAAGAGGCAAGCAGTACAGCCTGGTGTTCAGTTCGTGTGACAGTTTCAGAGGAACACACTGCTGGGGTAGACAAAACGAGACTACTCTATTGTGTATAAATGTCTGCAACCACCTCACAGACTGATTTACAGTGACTTACCTACAGGAATAAAAAATACAGGATGGTGTATGGAGAAATAAACCAACGTTGTGTGAATTATTTTTTTATATGTAATTATCTTTATGTTGTCATAATGCACAATAATATTTTGCAAATATTTTTTTATGGCTCAGAGTCACCCTGTATTGCATTTAAACTATTAGGAGCACGAGTACACTTGTTTATTCCACCTGTAAATTCATCCTGAATGGATCTATTACCTATGGGGCTAATAATAGCAGGCTTTGGTTCTACGTGAATACACTTATCTGTAAACTGATGTAAGTCCCTCTCATGCACTGTATACTCGCACACGTAGCTCACATAATCACTGAACAGTGTCTTCATAAATGGTTGCCACTGACTGAGCTTGACTGTTACAATTCATAATGCACTGTACAGGCCACACAAGTTCACAGCACTTGAATGTTGTGAACTGATATACTGAAAGAAGTACCTAATGTTAATTACAGCATTGGAGCTCTGTATGTGTTGGTGATGGACCTCTTCTTGGTAGAGATGTAGATGTCTGGATGAGACTGGGACAAGAGACCTGACAATCAAGTATTCCATCATGGTACATAGATGGTCCCACTCCATCTCAGTAAACTGCATCATTAGCACCGCACTGAACATTTTCGATTTCTATTATAATTTTGCAATGACTACGCGATGGTATGCCTGCATTTCCACATTTAGATGAACTAGTAAAATGGTTCAAATGGCTCTGAGCACTATGGGACTTAACATCTGAGGTCATCAATCCCCTAGAACTTAGAACTACTTAAACCTAGCTAACCTAAGACAATACACACATCCATGCCCGAGGCAAGATTCGAACCTGCGACCGTAGCAGTCGCGCGGTTCCGGACTGAAGCGTCTAGAACCGCTCGGCCACCGCGCAGGCGATCAACTAGTAGTCAATTGATAATAGTGGCAGAGAGTACTAGAGTGAGATCACTTCGATGCAGCTCAAATGTGATGCAAACAATGGACTATCTATGATAGGGAATGAAGAACTTCAGGAAAGTGTTTCCTATTTAATATTGTTGCCATGTTACGTCAAGCACCAACGGAAAATTCAGTTAATGTTAGCATGTATTATAATTTAATAGAGATGAACGGCAGATTAAAGAAGCCTTCCAAAGAATCAGTTAACAAAGAAATGTGTTACAAGAGTTACAAGAAATATTGATGTGCTTTCGATGTCCTCTGCGATATGGAATAACACACCAGGTAGTTCAAATGAGAAGGAATAGACATCTACAAAAACGGAAAGCACAAAGGTTGCACAGAAAACTAGAGACATAGAAACACAGGGAAGAAATTGAGGGTAAGAGAAGAAATACATCATATGATTGGTGAAAGGTGGGAAACAAAGTGTTTTGCAAAAGAACGGAATTCAGCAACACAAATCACTTAGGAATAAAATTAATGTCCAATGCAAGGAAGCTACATCAAAATATAGAAAGAATATGAAGAAATTGGAAATGGTGTGGTCATCGGAAGGACAGACTCAACATACACAAAAATCAAGGTAACTATTGCAGTACCTGAAAGCAAAGACATCAGCATCAAAAATGGAAGCTAAATTCCGCTGTTAAATGCAGAGAAGAGAGCAGATTGGTGTATAGAGTACACTGAGCATCTCTACGAACTACATTGTTAGAAAACGTGGTAGAAGGCTCAGTCAGTGTCGATGTGGACCACGAAGGGGATACATGGAGTCATAGTCTGATAGTGCACTGGAAGACTTGCGGTGAAACGAGGGAGAAGTGACAGGAAAACTAAAACCAAACGATGTTTGAAATTAGTGTGAAGAATCAATGAAAATCTTTTAGGATTACCAGCCGCGTCACTCGATCTTTCCGTGGTTGTCTCTGCCATTGTCAACAGTAGTTAAAATCACTGACTGTCGGAGCTGTCACGTTGTTCCGCTTATATAGATGCAATGGCGCCGTCCGGGAACCTTCCAGAGAGGGCCGCAGTGACGCATTCGTTGGAGGCAAGTTGGGCAGCTCCGTGCTGCCGCTGTACCGAGGCCTACGAGAAAAACAGGCCGCGGCGCGTACGTCACGAAGGGAGTCCTGCGCTCGCTCGTTCCCTCAACTCAGCAGACAAACCACGTTTCTACACCTGTTAACTCGTAACTAGGTGTGTACTTACAAACGAGAATTGCATGTTCTACTGGAATCCGCTATTATGGATTCTTACTGTTATTAGTCCTACAATAATCGGAAGTCCATAGGGCTACTTATAATTTGTTACGGCTGTACTGGGGTACTATAAAACTAAAATCACGCCAAAATGCTTACCACTTGCATAAGGCACCACTTCTTGTATGATATGAGGACTGTTAAGCAAAAGAGAGTAAATGCTATGAACAAGCTGTTATACCATTTCTGTATGTCGAATATTGCTCTTAAAATAAATTTTTTGTGGTAATCAGTAGGACTTCGTAATAGCAGATTAAAGTAGAAGATGCAATTCTCGTTAGTTTGTACACGTCCAGCTGCTAGTTAACAAGTCTAGAAACGCATTTTGTTTGCTGAGCTGAGCGAACTAGCGAGTTCAGGCCTACCTTCGTGACGTACGCTCCGCGGCCTGTCATTCTCGTGGGCCTCGCGCAGCACTTAATGACGTCAGATGGTGAGAAGGACCGGCGACACATTTGAAACTGCTGCTCCCGGGTCCGTCTTTGCTTTCACTCACTGTCGAAGGTCCGCCCCCATGTCCTCCTAGGTGTGTACCGCTGTTCTCCGTTAAATTTTTATTGCTGTTTATTCCAATTTCGGCAGTTTCTTTTATAACAGGATCCAAATATGATGATGTTTGAGCCAAAACTGTCTTCATTTGTAATTGTAATTTACGCCATTTCTAGATTATGTTCCTCCACGATCGACCTCTCAAGTTCCCTTTGTTTAACGTGACGTGAGTGGTCTGCGCAACTCTGAGCAACAGTGCGAATAGTTTTATCTACTGTACGTAACATACACAGGGAAGACCATACACGAAGGGACTAAAAGACCTATATGTTCTTTAATAGGGCCTAAGATTTATCTTGGAGCCTCTCCGGAACACTGGTCTCAGTCCATATCTCTTCAGGCCGTGTCCTATCTTGCTAGTACTTGCTCCACAATATGGAAGGAATGCAACCTACTTGGCCCATTCCGCCCATTCACGTGGCGTCTTTCGTGGGTAACATCCGGAAGCTTTTGCCATTTCTCGTTTGCTGTAACTGTTTTCTCTGGACACGCGCTTGAAATGCTTAAATTCAGACTTTAAATGGTCGTCGTCAGAAAAAATCTTTGACGTGTGTAGTAACGTGTTTATGTAGAACGTTGAGACTAAGCACTGGATTTACTGTACGAGTGAATATCACTCGCGCAGTCCCGAGTGTAGGACTCACGCAACAACTGTGTTCACACAGTTAGCTTGGCTGCTGAAGTTCCTCACATTATGCTCAAGGAGCATCAGCGTGCTGTTGTTGGATTGGGAAGTGTGGGCCAGTACCGTGGCCACCAGGTTCTCCCGACCTGACTCCTACAGATATCCAGTACGAAACACTGATAGACGTTCCGGAAGAGCTGTTTGCCCGCTTGCTTGCAGCTGCAACCATTATTCGTGAAGCGCCTGGTTGTTTTGAGCGTGTTAGACGATCACTGATACATTATTCGTCACTGGCTCCCTTGAGCTAAGTCCTTTTGAAATCATTAAGTGCCATAACGATCTTAAAGCACAGTTTGTGCCATCAAGTTTAAATGCAGTCTGCCGCGCGGAGTGGCCGCGCGGTTAGAGGCGCCATGTCACTAATCGTGCGGCCTCTCCTGCCGGGGGTTGGAGTCCTCCCTCGGGCATGGGCGTGAGTGGTGTCCTTCGTGTTAACTTAGTTTAAGTAGTGTGTAAGAATAGGGACCGATGACCTCAGCAGTTAGGTCGCTTAGGAATTCACACACACACAAATGCATTCTCAGAACGTTCATTGTAAATGCATAATAGCACAGTTTACATTAAGAAAAGGGAGCTTGACAGCAGGCTTCGGTAACTTCATAGTTAAATTAAAAACATACCCTCGGCACATCTAGATATAACTTAAAAGTTAGTGTAGTGTTCTCTTGTCTGTGTCTGGCAAAACGTACTTTTGTGTGAATGAATCGGCTTTTGGAGTTGTTGTGATGATGGTCGAAGAAAAGATCGGGAGCAGCAGTAATTCTTCCCGATTTGTGCAAGGAATTTTAGTTTGGGCAACAAATTGTTAAATTCGATGCATTCTCTCAGATCATTTTTTATACTCGTTATCCAAAATTTCCTGTGGGAGTAGCTGTTGTTCAGCTCTTAGAGATTCCGCTAGTGAAACACAAATATTCCTCGGTTCTTTTTTTTAACGGATTTACGCAGCTTTAAAGGGAATTGTTGCATTATGGGAAAAAGATCTCATCCCACCGCTTCAGTTCTACTGATAAGCGTAAGCGTAATACCGCCGGAGCCGGATAATTGAATGAGGTTCCGAAAGGGAAACAAACACTTTGCCATGACTTTAAACTCGACAACACCTGGCACGCATTGCTGCGGTCACCCCAAGCACGCACCCAAATATTACATTCTCATGGCGACATTACGCACCAGCTCCCCCTTTCCCCGCCCCTCCACCCAGCCCCTTCTTCCCTGGATACTGTAACGAATATTATTAGGGTTTAACGCTTCCTATTACAATTAACCGCTGTCTAACGCATTTTTTTTCTACACAGGTGATGCAAAATGTAACGAATATTAGGACTTTAAAAGTCCTGTTCAGAATTTAGTCTGCCACTTTAGTCACACATCCACGCACAGGGATGCAAAGTGTAACGAACATTATAGTCGGTGCTAAAATGTAGTCTTACAGTAAACACGGATTTGATCCCCATAAGTTACACTCTGGGTTACAGTAAACGAAACTTGCCTACTTAAATATGTGCCGGCATTAACAAATACGCTGCATTTTAGCAAGAAATGTCTGTGATCACTTTCCGTATCACAAGTGGAGGCAACTTGCTTACCTCACGTCTTCTACAGATGTGCCGTACCCTTTATCCCGCTTGGTTTCTTCTCCATCGGGCGCGAGATTTAATGCTTACGCCATAAATAGAGCATAATAATGTGACTAGTGGGTAGGTTTATAACCTAAGCATAATAAGAATCGTAAAAAGTCAGGATGCCAATAGTTTTGTTTTATTTCAGTAATCCCAAAATTAGGAAAACTATTTATAGAGACTGTCTATCGTTAATATTCGTAACAAGATTCCTGGTGATTAATCATTAGGAGTGTGTTTGATGCCCTGCAGGAGCACATTGGCGACTGCACTCTGTCTCTGTGGCACCCAGAGGCCACTGGCATGGGTCTCGATTGACCGCTCTATTCTCGGGGTCTGAACACACGTGAGTGGAGCTATATTAAAGACAAGCTGTATAACAATAACCCCAAAACCATTGTTCAGCTGAAAACAGCCATTGAGGCAGTCGTCGACAGCATCGATGTACCGCACATCAGCGGGCCATGCAGAATTTCGCTATTCGTCTGCGCCACTTCATCGTCAATGATGGCAGGCATATCCAACGAGTCATAACCTAAATTCGACTATCTGTAGTGACGTTCACATGTTAAAAAAGTATGTGCATGCCGTTGTTTGTAACTAATTTACTTATTTTTCATATAGTCCAGTAATTGTCTCCCTGAAGGTTCTCCAAGGCAACTATAACAGTTTCTTCCGTTTTTATGTGGAGTTGCATTTCCCACACTAGTTCACGTGTTGCCACCTCGTAAACCGATCGTAGCCTGATTTGGATTAACACAACATCGCACGTCATCTGAGGCAATTTTTCAACAAATCGTTCGATCTTTACATGAGAGAAGGGTTTACACAGTCGTTCATGTATTACTTCCTCAGAAAATAATCGTAGACCAATTGTGAGCTGTCTCAGCAACTTCGAGCCTGTTCTTTCAGGGAACACTTGTGACTGGCGCATCCATTGCAGCTGGCCGCGGTGGCCGAGCGGTTTCTAGGCGCTTCAGTCCGGAACCGCGCGACTGCTACGGTCGCAGGTTCGAATCCTGCCTCGGGCATGGATGTGTGTGATATCCTTAGGTTAGTTAGGCTTCAGTAGTTCTAAGTTCTAGGAGACTGATGACCTCAGATGTTAAGTCCCATAGTGCTCAGAGCCATCTGAACCATTTGAACCATTCTTTGCATCAATAAGTATTGACAGCAACTAAAATCTGTAGTTACAATGTCCTGATAAACTTACCGACATTGAAATTATTGTTAACAAGTTTTCAGTGAAAGTAACGTCATCAGAACGTTTGGAACTGTACATTACTATCTAAACGGAAAATATAAATAATAAAAGATCCTCGTATTGGCACCCAGCGGTGTAGGTGAATCTGCACTTATTTTTCTGCTCCGGTACAATACGGCTCTTCCTCGTCCGGCCGTTCTCACGCTATGTGACCATGTGGAACGTCGTTCGGTGAGTCTACTTAGCGAGCCTACCTTCTCGCTAGCCTGCCATAACAAAATCTTCCTGTACTACGCACAAAAGACAAAAAATCGTAATGAAAATGTGGCGCAAATGCCACAATGCCGTTACTACTTAGCGTTTATTGGTTTATTTGCTTAACGCACGCTGCTTCGGTCGCGTGGACTGTATGGGGCCTGCACAGATTCTTTTTTTTTTTTTGTTTGTTATTCTATAGTCGACATTTTATGTGTTCATAAATTACATCTTCTAAACTTTTCTAGGTAGTTGCAGCCATAGAAAAATGGTCTTTTTCTATAGTACTTCTGACCAAAAAGCTTTTCTGGTAGTTGGAGGTCTTCGTTAATCAAGCCTTTTGAGTTCTTGTGGTGATATTTCCATAGAAACTTTCATCCTCTAACACATATTTCTTTAGAAGTTAACTAGAAATGGAATTTAACGAAACATTCCCATAAAAATATTCATCCCTTATTTCACGCCTAAGGAATTGAATTTCCAGAAAACAGTGAAGCATATCATTAGTTAAAACTTCCGGCCTGAGAGGCCGTGGTCGATCTATAAAACATCTTCTTCTTGACATTTCGTTGCCAACTGCGGGCAACATGTTCCGAGGTGAGTCAACTACTGGCTGCCAGGCCGTGGAGGTCCCGTTTATATAGAGAGCTTAGAGGGCACCACTACGCGTCACGTGGCGCCGAATGTTAGGTCTATCTCTGACTAACGTCATTATTCTTGATTGAAGGTAATCGATTGTCACATCGTTGGTGCAAAGTTGACTGCCTTATCTTGTCTAACTTTAAGCCTTCCTCTTTTCTATTAAAATTATTGTGGTGTTTCTGACTCTCTATAGCTTCCCTATATATACGTACATAATAATACGATGTCCTGGTTAGCATGCTCGCCTCACTAGATTTTATTTCATGATCACCATCTTTAAAAACATGTTCCGCTACGGCTGATTTGTCGGTAGGTCCTAGTCAACAGTTCTTTTTGTGTTCTGTTAAGCGGGTGTTGACACTTCCTTTCGTTGATTCAATATAAACCTTCCCCCAGCTACACGGAATTTTATACAATCCAGGAGTTGCTAAGGGGTGTCGTGCATGTTTCGCCGATCTTAAACATTCTGTTACGACAGATGGCCACTTGTTACGACTTCTGCTACTTGTTAGCAGCAGACACAGTGGCTCGCCATAGACTGAGACGGCGTGGAGTTTTACAATTGTTTATTGAACTTTCTTTCCAATTTCTCCCTCGTCGTCGCTGCACAGCCCTGCGGATCCCTCCGCCTGGCTGCTGCTGTGTAGATTCTCCGACAACGCGCGCAACGCGCGCCGCTTATCGCACTCGGAGCCTCAGGCCACCAGTGCTCCGCTGAAGCCAGGATGCCCTGTGGTTGAAATGACTCGTGACCTCTCGGCGCCTCAGTACGTGAGGTCAGCTGCCGGCGCCTGCTGCACCGGCGGCTGGGCATCGGTCAGTCGCGATGTCCGCGAGGTCCCGTCATGGACGGACCACGCGCCGTGGGGACAGGTTGCCGTGAAGTCCGGGCGTCAGTCCCCGGCGGCGCCTGTGACAAAGACCGCGCTGCGGCCGGTCCTGCTGGAAGTTCTCGCTGTAGTTAGTCAGCCATGGTGCCGACCGAAATCGGGCCGACCTCGAGAGCTGAAGTTGACATCTGGCGGCGAACGGATGACTCCTGCAAGCTGGAACAGACTTCCGGAATCGTCACCCACGAAGATTGAACAGTCGGACACGGACCACGTCCGTCCACAGATCGGAACTGCTTCCTAATGGCTTCTATCTGTTGCTGCCTGCGCTCCACTATTTATATCCGGCAGAAGGACGTTTTTTACCCTCGGTGGTAGCTTTTGTTATTACTCCCGCAGTATATTACAGTGCAACTTAGCGTGCTGGCCTCACTTCCCCTTACGCAGCACTCTCCAGGCTTCGCTCGGCGCTCGGTCTGTACGCGTCCTTGCGTCAGTCGGTTGGTAGACTGATGCTGTCAGGAAGGCTATCTGCGCCGCGATTACTTCGCAACGCCTCGGTCGCCGGCTACCTAAGTTTTGCCATTCTTCACTACGTGAAGCAACGCTTACTACATGTGGCTGCAACAATTCACTAACCATCTTGATGGGTCTAAAGATAGTTCCAATCTGAAACTTAGCCAGAACTTCGCCAATACTGTCCGTAATATTGCGATTACATTGGAAGAAAAACTTTTCCAGCTGACAGTTTTTGTTTCTGAATGTTGTCAGACACTTTTCTTCTGGGATGAAGTGCTCGATCTATCTCATTGTCAGCGTATCGATTTTTCTTAAAAGCCGTTCGCAAATGATTTCGTTGACCTTGCAGATAAACTGGTTCACAGATGTTATTAGGTCTGTCCACCAATGTTTCAATGACACAGCTCTTCTGACTGGGATGATGGTTCGAATCCTTATGGAGGTACCGGTCGGTGTGTGTATCTTTTCTATACACTTTATGCCATAGACTCCCATCTGCCTGTTTAATTATTGATATACTATGTGATCAAAAGTATCTTGACAGCCCCAAGAAATTTTTCATATTAGGTGCATTGTGTTTCCACCTACAGAAAGGTACTCATTATCAGCGACATCACTAGTCATTAGACATCGTGAGAGAGCACAATGAGGCGCTCTGTGGAACTCACGACTTGAAACGTGGTCAGGTGATAGAGTGTCACTTGTGTCATGTGTCTGTTCGCGATATTTCCACACTCCTAAACATCTTTAGGTCCACTGTTTCCGATGTGCTAGTGAACGTGAAGGGACACGTATAGCACAAAAGCGTACAGGCTGACCTCGTCTGTTGACTGACAGAGACCATCGACAGTTGAAGATGGTCGTAATAGGCAGGCATCTATCCAGACCATCACACAGGAATTCCAGACTACATCAGGATCCAGTGCAAGTGCTATGACAGTTAGGAGGGAGGTGAGAAAACTTGAATTTGGAAAAATGTTGTGTAGAGTGACGAATCACGGTACACAATGTGGCGATCCGATGGCAGGGTGTGGGTATATCAAATGCCCGGTGAACGTCATCTGCAGCGTGTGTAGTGTCAACAGTAAAATTCGGAGGCGGTGGTGTAATGGTATAGTGTTTTTCATGGGCGGGGCTTGTTGTTTTGCGTTGCACTATCACAGCACAGGCCTACAGTGTTGTTTTACACACCTTCTTGTTTCCCACTGTTGAGCAATTCGGGGATGGTGATTGCATCTTTCAACACGATCTAGCACCTGTTCATAGTGCACGACCTGTGGCGGAGTTGTTACACGACAGTAACATTCCTCTAATGGACTGGCCTGCACAGAGACCTATAGAATCCTATAGAACTTATTTGGGATGTTTTGGAACGACGACTTTGTGCCAGGCCTCACCGACCGACATTGATAATTTTCCTGAGTGCAGCACTCCGTGAAGAATGGGCTGCCATTCCCCAAGAAAACTTCCAGCACCTGACTGAACGTATGCCTGCGAGAGTGGAAGCAGTCATCAAGGATAAAGGTGGACCAACACAGTATTGAATTTCAGCCTTACGATGGAGTGCGCCACGAACTTGTAAGTCATTTTCAGCCAGGTGTACGGATACATTTGATCATATAATGCACATTCAAAAGATTTACTTGTCTATTGCTCTCTTTCTCCATAGTAAATTGTATGTTCGTAATACTCATTGCTGTTGTTGTGGCCTTAAGTCCAGAGACTAGTTTGATGGAGCTCTCCATGCTACTCTATCCTGTTCAAGCTTCTTCATCTCCCAATACCTACTACAACCTACATCCTTCTGAATCTGCTTAGTGTATTCATCTCTTGGTCTCCCTCTACGATTTTTATCCTCGACTCTGCCTTCCAATACTAAGTTGGTGATCCCTTGATGCCTCAGAACATGTCCTAACAACCGATCCCTTCTTCTAGTCAAGTTGTGCCACAAACTTCTCTTCTCCCCAATTCTATTTAGTACCTCATTAGTTACATGATCTACCGACCTAATCTTCAACATTCTTCTGTAGCACCACATTTAGAAAGCTTCTATTATCTCCTTTTCCAAACTATTTATCGTCCATGTTTCACTTCCCTACATGGCTACACTCCATACGAATACTTTCAGAAACCACTTCCTGACACTTAAATCTATGCCCGATTTTAACAAATTTGTCTTCTTGTTTCGACTTCGGTCTTTCAGTGCTCTGTCAAACTCTTGATATTCGTACAAGCGGTTCTCTAAAGGTTTCTTTAATTTTTCTGTCGGCAGTATCTATCTTACCCCTAGTGAGATATGTCTCTACATCCTTACATTTGTCCTCTAACCATCCCTGCTTAGCCATTTTGCACTTCCTCTTGATCGCATTTTTTAGACGTTTGTATTCCTTTTTGCCTGCTCCATTTACTGCATTTTTATATTTCCTCCTTTCACCAATTAAATTCAACATATCTCCTTTTATTAGCCCTCGTCTTTTTACCTACTTGATCCTCTGCTGTCTTCATTATTTCATCCCTCAAAGCTACCCATTTCTTCTTCTACTGTATTTTTTCCCCAATTACTGTCAATTGTTCCCTAATCCTCTCCATGAAACTCTCTACAACATCTGGTTCTGTCAGTTTATCCAGGTCCCATCTCCTGAAATGCCCACCTTTCTGCAGTTTTTCGGGTTTAATCTACAGTTTATAACCAGTACTCATTATCATACTGGAAACAAGTTGTGGACATGCAGTGTCAAAACAGAGCTACTATATCAGTGGGAAACATATTGCCTTTGTATGAAGGAGCTTCGTCAACAGGGACCATGGTAAACAGGGATACCACATCAAAACTAACGAGGATACCATCTGGGCTAACAGTAATCTCCTGCAATATTTCAATAAAATGAGCAGAATTTTTAATGTGATAATCAGTTTTAGCAATATGCGGTTGTAGCAAGGAGGCTTGGTGTCTAGCGAACTCTTGAGTGGGCGATCCAGTAGCACTCACTTTTAGTCTCAATGGGACATTATTTATCTTCGGTAACCCATATAATCTAGGAGAGTAAGCTTCCGATTTACATATACATTTTTTATCCTCAGTAGGAATGGAAGATCTTTTTATTAATCAATTAGTAGCTCCTAATACTGGTGTTAGGAGCTACTGACTGAAGCACATGGTTATTTTTTTTTGTATCTGAGAAACCGAATACTATTTTTTATAGTGGTGTTCTAAAATGGATTAGTAGTACTCTAACAATGATTTATTTAAAGGAAATTTCACCGACCATTTCTCCTCCGTAGTGGTTCAGTTTTCAGAAATACAGAAGCGCGTGTATTTTTATTTCTGACGTGGAAACCAAATACTAATTTTCGCAGTTTTAGTTTCAAAGTATCCTTAATAGCGGCATTTTTTGAAGAAAGTCATTTCATACCATAGTTAACCTTGTTACGGGTAGAACATCGAACAGTATCTTATTAAACGATGCCGATTGTATAACATCAACACCCTCTTGAAATTTTAAGTTTCTATGTTTGGCGGTTTGGACTGGGCGATTGGGAGTCAGTGAATTATTCAGTCCCTGTTTCACCTGCTTAGGGAGTGAATTTCCAACGCACTGAAACACCTACTTTTTTATTACTGACAGAGAAGCCAACTAGAAATTTTCGTATAATTACCTACTAAAATGCTTTCATAACGAAATATTTTCACATTTCATTACTTATTTCACTCACCTCTGAAGTTGAATTTCGAAAAATACTGAAAAACGTATTCTTTTTTATTTCGAACCGAGAAGTCATACACCAGTTTTCATAGATGTAGCATTAAAAATGCTTTAATAATAGTTCTTTAATAGAGATTTATTTTCGAAAAGTCTTACACCCACTATGTAACCGCCATAGGGGTCAAATTTCAAAAAAACCTGGAACACCTGCTTGTTTCCCTGACTGCGAAACTAAATACCGATTTCCGCATTTTTAAGTTCAAAATTGCCTTAATAGCGACATAGTTTCAGAAAACTTTTCATCCACAGTCTGCCAGGAAATATGAAAGATAATGCAACAACAGGTTTCTTAGGCAATCGGTCCTCATAGAAACGTATCAAATGAATAAAATTTTCTGAATCCTTGCATAAATGTGGTGCATTCTAATTACATTTTAATTAATTTATGTATAATTAAATTTCGGGACTTGAGGGTATCATTAGGAATTACGTTTCTAAAATGGATGTTATATTCCACGAACAGCACTGAAACACTGGTACGTTACAACAGTATAAAAAAAACGAAATCGTTTACTTTATCTTTCAGTTTGCCAGTTTTGACGGATTGCATTAAAGCTGAGTTTATCACAATAAAGACCGTAAACCACCAACTACATACGATGTTTCAAGTGCCAGAAATTCGGGCACGCCACTTCGATCCGAAACGAAGTTTACGTGGCTGCTACATATGAGGCACTTAAAAATTCCTTACCTCAAAGGTATTAACATTTTAAGATGCGTTGCACGCCGGATAAAGGGAGCAGATCGAGCATGTCTGCTACAGTTTCATATTCTGTCCCAACTTGATTATGGATGCACGGTGTGTAGGTTGCTGGACAGTGCATTAGGGCACTGGATTCGTACCACTATGAGGGCATTGCGTTGGCTACAAGTGCGTTTAGAACATGTCCCACTCCTCGCCTCTGCGCCGAAGGCGACGAGCCACTACTTGCAATCAGATGGCAACTATTCATGGTGTGACAAATGTACAACATACAGGGGGTGGACAAAAATATGGAAACATTGTGAGAAGTGCGTGTTTGAAAAGAGATGACCACGAACGGCACCTGTGCAACGTCCTTAGTCAGTTGCAAGTGTCAGTTGTGATCGGAACGGTGTTCTATGCAGTCGTGGGTGCATTATGTCGGAGCTAGGCGACCTTAAACGTGGGTAGATTGTTGGTGCTCGTATCGCGTGTGCTTCCGCAGCCAAGGTAGTCGAAGTGTTCGGTGTTTCAAAGGTACGGTATTGAAGATTTATACATCCTACAGGGAAAGCAGAGAAACATCATCCGCTAACTCATAACAAATATGAAATTGTGTGTTGAATGATCGTGACAGATGGTTATTGATGCAGACTGTGGCGAAGAATAAGAGGCTACAGCTACAGAAGTCACTGCAGAAGTGAATGTCCCACTTTTGAATTCTCGCAGCACCAAATCAACAAGAAGGGTGCTCCATAATCTCGGAATTGCAATGCAAAGAGGAATTTCAAACCCACACATCTGAGACGCAAACACTCGCAAAAGAAAAACGTGGTGCAGAAGCCACATACCAGGACTTTAGAGCAATGGAAGAACGTAATTTAGTCGGATGAGTCTTGTTGCACACATTTTCCAAGTACTGGCCCAATTTACGTCCAAAGTGTGAAACTTGGCAAGTGTTCAGTGAAGATGACGCACCCATATTCTGCAACGAAGGTGCTGAATTCCTAGGTGACAGCGCCCTTGTTCACACACATAGCATTGTTCAGAACAGGTGTGAGCACGATGGTGAATTTTCGCATCTCCCCCGGCCACCGCATTCACCAGATCTCAAGGTTATTGAGTCTTTGCAGTCTAGTTTGGCGAGAAGGATGCGTGATCGCTCTACGCTTCTATCACTTTCACCTGTACTTGCCATTATTTTTCACGTAGAATGGTCTAAGATATTCTTGTATACCATACAGGTCTTTTATTTATCCATTTGGAGACGACTAGAAGCTTAATTTTATCCATGGCTGTCACTATTTCTTTCGTAAATGTTTTACTTATGTAAAATAAAAAACAACTGTGTTCAATCGTGATTTTATTTCAGTGCACGATGACTTTGGAATTTTATAAACTTATATTCACAAAGCGCCACCTTGTGATTTACGAATGTAATTTTACCAGTACCGGAATTAACTTTAATCTGGCACAGAAAAAAATTGCTGCACACTGTAAAAGCACTTGAAGATGAGCCCCCAGAGCTCGAAACGCATCGTGCACGGAAATAATAACACGATTGTGAGTGACGGCGGTTGTTCTTTATTTTACGACTGGAAGCTATTTTGAATGCCAACGATTTTCCTACACCGTATTAGGCACGGTAATGTGTTGTGTTTTTGGTGTGTCCTTATTTTAGTCCACCCTCTGTATATTCCGCACCCCAGATCGCTGTATGCCATAGTGTTCCTCCCTCACCGTTGGAGAGACTTTTGAATAGTCCACCACGAGCAACGAGGCCATTAATTGCAGTCGGAGCAAACAGCTACATCTTAGGAATTTGAGCGACGAATATTAATGTTCCACTTTCAGGCTGGAGAAGATCACAACCTTGACTTCTGCACAGACCCAGAGTTGCTATAAATTAGACTAAGTTTCGTTAATGCCCATGTTTCAGCACCGTCTCTTAGCACCGGCCTTACTAAAACTGTATAGATCATTGCTTTAGTTTTTCTGAACAACAACTTAGCTTTCAGATGTTTTCTGAGGCCGTGGTAGCACTTGTTGGCGGACAATATTCGTTTATGGATTTCAGAGCTGACCTTGTTCTTACAGTTTGCTTCCGATCCAAGGTAAATGACACTACACACGACATTAAGACTGTAGGAACCAACTAATAAGGATAGGAGTTTATTTGGATAATCTTTCTTAGTTACAGGCATGTAATTAGTTTTCCCTTCATTTACCTGTAGGTTCATCTTTCTATCAGCTGTCTCACGACTTGCAAAGGTTTCCTTTCACTGCTCTTCGCCTTCTTGCAATTAAATCAGTACTTATCCCCACATGCCAGCACGTGACCTGATTGGTAAAGGATAATCCTCCGTGTATTGAAGCCGACATCTACTGTAACCTTTTTCAATGCTATATTTAACAAATCAATGTGTCTCACTTTCTTATTCTATTATTTTGTGGTGACAGCACTAGATAATATAATCTTTATTTTAATTTAACTCCGGGTATTTTCCGTAGTAGCTTTCAATAAAGCAGTTAATTTGTTAGGAATGTGCAAATTTTTCATTGCTACACTGGTGACCGAAATTAAAGCAACAAATGGAAATTTAGCAAGGCTGAGTTTCTTTTGCCACAAAGCCATATAAACAGGTGGTAGTGGAGTGGAAACAGTTTAAAGAATACAGAACGTAAACAACCGCAACATGCATAACGGTCCAAATGTTTCCGTTTTTTCCAACTTAACAGATTTGCACACATATTCCGACAACTGGTTAATGTGCTCAGGATGGAGTGTGACCACCTCTGGCAGCAATACAGGATTGACAACTACGGGACATGCTGTGAATGATGTAATCAGACTCCTGTTGAGACAATAACGCCCATTCCTCCTGCAGAGTGGTTGATGGATGCTGACGTGTTGCAAGTCCTCTCCGTCGTGCATCCCAGACATGCTCTATGGAATTAAAATCGGGAGAGCGAGCAGGCCAAGGAAACATCAACCACCCGTGCTCTATGAGGTCGAGCATTATCGTCCGTCAATACGAAGTCTGGGCCCACAGCACCTCGAAAAGAAAACGCAGATGAGGTCCCAAGACCACGTTACGATACCTGACAGCAGTTAAACCTTGCCGATTCATCAGTAAAATTTCACGAAGAGGGGCAAACATAACTTTTGCCCACACTCTCAGGGACCCTCCTCGATATCGGTCTCTTTCCACAATGTTTGGGTCCCGAAATCGTGTTCCACGCGCCCTCCAGGTGTGAATCCATCGAAAATCACTCTCCAGACTAAATCGGGTCTCATCTTTGAAAACAACGTTGGGCCACTCTTCGACCGTCCAGATGGCATGTTGATGGCTCCACTCTAGGGGTTTCCTTCTGTGAAGACACGTCATAAGTAGACATAAAGCATGTCTCCAACAATAAGGGTCACTCTGCCGAAGTCTTCTGCACACCCTTTGCCTCCATATAAGTCCAGTGGATGCTGCGAACTCACATGCCAGTTGCGGCGCAGTACTAAGGCGGTAATGTCGTGACCTTACAGCCAAAAATGGTCCTCTCTTCTGATGTCACACGTGATCAGCCCTGCCCTGGTCTTCGCGACACAGTTTCGGTCTCTAAAAATTGTCATCACATCTGAGAAACAACAGTACGATTCACATTAAGCCATCGGACCACGTAAGTTTGCGACTGTCCCGCTACCTTTCTTTCCATGGCCCTCCTCTACAGATAGTCTGGCAGGCATCTTCTCTGTACCATACTGCACCGTCTGTGACTGTGTACACAGTGGCTGTGGATGTGGGGGTACCTGGAAAACAGTACCTCGTTTCATAGGTGCCCGGACGTCATCGTTGGCGGGGTTGCCCATTGACCGGAATGCCATCTTCCTTGCAGAGCACGATCGTGCGGACGTCTCACTGACAGTTTGAATGTTTATATCGTGAATTATACTCACGACAGGGACACAGCGGGTTTTTTCTTTAATTTTGGACACCAATGAGTATATATAGCTCCGTTCTGTCAGTACTGTCGTAGGCTTATGTCAAGTCTGTAAAGGCGCAATGCGTATCAGTCCCAAATCATTAGCATTTTTCTAGTGTGTAACACAATTCGAAGGTCTGATCAAAAGATCTTTCTTGACCAAGCTCACATCGATAGTCACCAACAACATTTTCAACAGAGGGTGAAAACCTATTAAAATGGATGTTGAAGAATATTTAATGTGCTGTAGGTATAGGTAAATTCCTCTGTGGTTGCTGCACACCATAACATCACTGTCTAAGCATTGGGCATATGATACCTGTATCCATTCATCAGGAAAAGTTTCATCTGTCCAAATCTTAATTACAAGCTCCTAGGATGTTTGAAAATTTCCTTTTCTGCATATTTAATAAGTTCTGCTCGTATTGGGACCGTTGCTGGGCAACTGGGCTTTTTGAAACAAATATCTTGAGGCAAACTCTTGGAGTAGTGAAAGAAAATGGTGTCTAGAGGAGGATATTCTACTATAATTTATATATTCGGTATAATGAGACAGGTATTGTAAACAACATTAAGATTAAATTGCTGCAGTGGGCAGAACGTCTACTGAGAGCAAACGTAAGAACGATTAAGAAGATAATCTACGCAGTGCCTGAAGGAAGCAGCAAAGCTGGAAGATAAAAGCTAAGGTCGGAGGAAGGTTCAGAGAGGAGATAAGGAAAACTGGAATTCAGAGTTTGGGGAGTTCGGCACTAAACAGGGAAGGATGGAATAATATTCTACAGGAGGAAATGTGGATATGTGTGATAAGGACTATGGGACCTATCATCTGAGATCATCGATCCTTAGCCTTACGCACTACTTAATCGAACTTAAACTAGCTGATGCTAGGGACAACACGCACACCCATGCCCGAGCGAGGACTCGAACCTCCGACGGGGGAGCCGCGGGGAACGTGACAAGACGCCTTAGACTGCACGGCTACCCCTCGCGGCCCTACAGAAGGCCAAAGCTCACAAAGGGCTGTTGCGCGAATGATAATGGTGCTCTCTTCAAATGTATGGGAAACCATATGGAGGATGTATGGCATACGTTTCATAATTAACTGCTGTACTCGAGAACATATATCTTGAGACAAGCGATCTTGATGACACCAGAACACTTGAGGTGTAATCATGTTGCAAGCTGCCTTATCTACATTGACTCCCTAAGTGCCTTTCAGGTTATCTGTCATATACACTGATCAGCCAGAACATTATGACCACCTACCTAATAGCTCGCATGTCCACGTTAGACACGGATAACAGCGGCGATGCGTCATGTTGTGGAAGAAGTGAGGCCTTGGTAGGTTACCGGAAGGAGATGGCACCACATCTGCACACACAAGTCACCCTGTTATCGTAAATACCGGCAAAGGGGCGATCAGTTCTGATGCCACGTTCAGTCACATCGCAGATGTGTTCGATCGGCTTCAGATATGGAGAGTTGGAGGGCCAGCACATGAAATGAAACTCGCCACTGTCTTCCTCGAACAACTCCATCACACTACAGGTCTTCTAACGCTGGCGGTATTTTGTTTAAAAGTACCACTGCCATCGGGAAATACGATCTTCATGAAGGGGTGTGCGTGGTCTGCAACCAGTGTACGTTCCTCCTTAGCCGTCATGGTGCTTGCACGAGCTTCACTGGTCCTACGGATGCCCACGTGTATTTCCCCCAGAGCATAATGGAGCCGCTGTCAGCTTGTCTCCATCCCGCAGTACAGATGTCAAGGAGCTGTCCCCCTGGAAGACGACGCACTCGTGACCTCCCATCGGCATGATGAGTAAGGTATCAGAATTCATTAGATCATGAGACGCTGTACCACTGCGCCAACGTCCAGTGCCGATGGTCACGTGCCTACTTCAGTCGTAGCTGCCGACGTCGTGGAGTTCACATTGCCACATTCACGGGTCGGCGGCGGCGGAGGCCCATCGTTAGGAATTCTCGGTGAACTGTGTGTTCAGACACATTTGTACTTTGCCATGCATGAAAGGCTGATGCTAGTTATGCCACAGTTCTCCGTGTGTCCTGTTTTACCAGTCTGCCCATCTTACGAAGTCCGATATTTGTAATGAGTGGCTTCCCAACCCCACGACGTCTGAACGTGGTTTCACATTGCATTGGTTACGCCACGTGTTGCAAACACTCACCACAGCGCTCCTCGAACACCCGACAAGTCACGCAGTTTCCGAAATGCTCGTGCTGAGCCTCAAGGCCAGCACAATCTGCCCTCGGACAAAACCACACACGTGCCTTCCCCCCAATCGACACGGTCAGGACGCTCACCGATGCTACACGCACGTTGGTTGTTTCTGACTAGCAGTCATTCCTCGATCAGCTCGGTACCATAGCATGTTTGTATTAAGGCTAATGAAGTAGCTTAGCCGGCCGTTGTGACCGAGGGACTCTAGGCACTACAGTCTGGAACCGCGCGACTGCTACGGTCGCAGGTTCGAATCCTGCCTCGGGCATGGATGCTTGTGATATTCTTAGGTTAGTTAGGTTTAAGTAGTTCTAAGTTCTAGGGTTCAAATGGTTCAAATGGCTCTGAGCACTATGGGACTCAACTGCTGTGGTCATCAGTCCCCTAGAACATAGAACTACTTAAACCTAACTAACCTAAGGACATCACACACATCCATGCCCGAGGCAGGATTCGAACCTGCGACCGTAGCAGTCGCACGGTTCCGGACTGCGCGCCTAGAACCGCGAGACCACCGCGGCCGGCTAAGTTCTAGGGGACTGATGATCTCAGATGTTAAGTCCCATAGTGCTCCGAGGCATTTGAAACATTTGAAGTAGCTAAATGTACTGTCCTCATAAGCACAGTTACCTTGTTTTTGAGACACAACATCCGCTCTGTGGGAGGAGCGGTGTTTATAGTTGAGAAACAAGAAGCTACTGTCGGTGGAATAAATGACACGGCCATTGCGTTCCATCTGCCGGCTGCTAAGGCTGGCTCTTAATGCGGCTCTGGATGTGGCACACTCCTCTGAACGTAGATTCTTTCTGTGGCGAGGGGATCCACAGCCGTGCCTGTGATTGTAAAAAATGTTCAAACCTGCGTGAAATCTTATGGGACTCAACTGCAAAGGTCATCAGGTCCTAAGCTTACACACTACTTAACCTAAATTATCCTAAGGACAAACACCACACCCATGCCCGAGGGAGGACTCGAACCTCCGCCGGGACCAGCCGCACAGCCCATGACTGCAGCGCCTTAGACCGCTCGGTTAATCCCGCGCCTGTGGTTGTACTGATATATTTTTTTCCTAAGCACAAATTGTGCAATCTTGGTTTCATATGGAAACCATGATAATAACTCACGGTATCGAACCAATTTCGCACAACATTGACTCTTAAATGAAGTTTACTAGTCCTGATTATAAATGTATGCATCGTGCACAGTTACCCACCCACGAAGTTAAATCTAAAGGCAAACGCCTCTGCCATCGCAGTGTCTTCTTTTCCACCTGAGTCGGGAAGTCACACATAGAATCTCTGTTCTCTACGACGAACCAGAATTTGCTTTATATTCATATGAGGGAGTCTTCAAAACAGCCAATTGGAGATATGGAACGTGTTGACGCGTGCCATTTCACCTGATATTCGACGTAGCCAGCGTGTGATAACACCGCAAATTGCTTGTCGTATATTAACGACGTGATGCCCTGTACGTTGTCATGCTTAAGGCTGTTGGGAGCGTCCAGGATAGGAAACCAGAGACACAATGCACAGAGCAGGCAAAATCGGTACCGTTTAGTTTTCCGGAGCTAAATAGTAACACTAGAGACTTGCAAGTTACAGACGCTGTGTGTAGCTGTCACAGGGAGAAGTATCATTCCAAAGAATTAACTGGTAACCCCACCCAGAGAATAGACGCTGTTGTAAGACAGAAGATGGCCATGAAAAGGCACATCTTAACGGAGCCAGCAAGTTCGATACAAGATCCTGAGAACTGCAACGTCAGTGGGTTTATTACAACAGTCCCTACTCACCAAAAGGCTGAGTGCGGGGCCAAGTAACGTAAAACATTGTTGTTGCTGCCCATAATAAGATTTCCAGTGACGTTTAGCTTTCAGTTAAACGCTGTTGCTACCAAAGCTGGATGAGTTAATGTAAAGTCCAGAGGCATCCCTAGCTACCGAGTTTGAGAAGTGGACGATTCAAAAAATGGTTGGCCAGAAGCTGAGAGTGACTCGTCTGATTGGCTGAAGCTTGTTAAGCGCCGGTGGATTGCTGGGCCGACCACAGGAAAGGGGATATAGTGCGGCGTCACAATTCCTTAAAAACCCACGTTTTGGTATTCAACGGTATTCTCAGTCATATTGTTTGGGCGCCGACTCCCTGTTGCTATTGGCCAGCCTCAGTACGCTCTCAAGTTTGTACTTAACATGATGCTAGTGTTCTCTACTTCTGTTAGCACTCACCCTCCTGGGTTCAGACGCTGACTTCTGTTGTGCAACCAGTTGCTTAATTAGCTTTTTCTGATGTTTAGAAAAAAATGGCTCTGAGCACTATGGGACTTGACATCTGTGGTCATCAGTCCCCTAGAACTTAGAACTACTTAAGCCTAACTAACCTAAGGACATCACACACATCCATGCCCGAGGCATGATTCGAACCTGCGACTGTAGCGGTCACGCGGTTCCAGACTCAGGCGCCTATAACTGATGTTTAGAATTAGCCTTTAGTGTAGTAGTTGGTCTGATCGCTAACAAAAGTGTTAATCAGACCACTGAATTCCAACAGTCTCCTGCTGCAAGCATTCCTATCGAGTCCCAAAATCCTCGTCTCTAGTGGATGCCCTGTGATAGTGTTTGGCGCTGATCCAAATCATCAGCTTGCCGTCACTGGGAATCTGTCTCTCTGCATTTGTTCCTCACCGCTCGGAAATTACAGATTGACCTCGACGAGCCCCATGTCTTCCCTGTTTCCTGTGTTAGGACACGACAAGGTAACCCAATATTCCATGTAATTGGGTTCTACATATGCAATGCCACAATGTACGAGGTGTGTTTTTTAAGTAAGCACCGTTTTGAAATTAAAAAAAAGACGTGCTAAGATATCTCAATAATTTTACTTTTACATGAAAGCCTGTACCTTAATCTACGCACTGACGCCATTACAGTTTGATTCTTCCTTGTTTACGTTGTGTACTGAGTGTTTAAGATGCCTCCGATAATCGTGAGTCCCGCCGACTGTGAAGTGCGGGCTGTTATAAGATTTTTTGGTGCTAAAGGCCTAAAAGTGTTCGATATTCATCGTGAGATCTGTGCAGTTTACGGAGAAAACATTATGAGTGATGGAATGCTAAGAAAGTGGGTGAGAGCATTTAAAGACGGCCGCACAAATGTGCATGATGAACAACGGAGTGGGCGTCCTTCGGTCGTTAATGAAAGTTTGGTGCAGGAAGTGGACAATATGGTGAGAGAAACAGACGCTATATGATATCCTTCTTGCGGGATGACTTTCCTAATGTTTCCCGTAGTGTTTTGTGTGGCATTGTGACCGAGCACTTGAATTACCGAAAATTGGGTACCGAAAATGTTGATGGATGTACACAAAACCAAACGTTTAGACAGTGCATTGACTTTCCTTGAGCGGTGCCACAACGACGGTGATGATTTCTTAAGCCAAATTGTTACGGGCGATGAAACATGGGTGGCCTACGTCACACCAGAATCAAAGCAACAGTCCATGGAAGTTGAGCAAGGGCATCGTTTTACTACAAGACAATGCCCATCCGCATGTGGCGAATCAGACCAAAGATCTCATCACATCTTTTCGATGGGAAACTCTAGATCATCCTCCGTACAGTCCCGATCTTGCACCCAGTGACTACCATCTGTTCCTGCACGTGAAGAAACACCTGGGCGGTCAGCGTCTTCAAGCGTCTGCAAAGCGGTAGGTGGATCAAAACAAAATGTTCAGACACACTGTGACCAAAATGGTACTGAAACAGAGGATGACAGACTAAAGGCTGAAATACTAAATGTCTTTTTCCAAACCTGTTTCACAGAGGAAGACTGCACTGTAGTTCCTTCTCTAGATTGGCGCACAGATGACAAAATGGTAGATATCGAAATAGATGACAGAGGGATAGAGAAACAATTAAAATCGCTCAAAAGAGGAAAGGCCGCTGGACCTGATGGGATACCAGTTCGATTTTACACAGAGTACGCGAAGGAACTTGCCCCCCTTCTTGCAGCGGTGTACCGTAGGTCTCTAGAAGAGCGTAGCGTTCCAAAGGATTGGAAAAGGGCACAGGCCATCCCGTTTTCAAGAATGGACGTCGAACAGATGTACAGGACTATAGACCTAAATCTATAACGTCTATAAGTTGTAGAATTTTGGAACACGTATTAAGTTCCAATATAATGACTTTTCCGGAGACTATATATCTATTTTTATTTATTTATTTATTTATTTATTGTTCCGTGGGAGCAAATTAAGGAGAAGTCTCCATGGTCATGGAACGATTCAATACATGAAATTATAACACGATATTAGAAACAGATAAAATGAAATATAAAAAAAAAACATATTCAGGTGACAAGTCGTAAATTGAAATAAAGAAAATCAACACTGTAACTCTGGAATTTGCTTAAGTTTTTAGCTCTTCCAGAAGCTCCTCGACAGAATAGAAGGAGTGAGCCATGAGGAAACTCTTCAGGTTAGACTTAAAAGAGTTAGGGCTACTGCTAAGATTTTTGAATTCTTGTGGTAGCTTATCGAAAATGGATGCAGCAGAATACTGCACTCCTTTCTGCACAATAGTCAAGGAAGTGCATTCCACATGCAGATTGGATTTCTGCCTAGTATTAACCGAGTGAAAGTTGCTAACTCTTGGGAATAGGCTAATATTGCTAACAACAAACGACATTAAAGAAAATATGTACTGTGAGGGCAATGTCAGAATTCCCAGACTATTGAATAGGGGTCGACAAGAGGTTCTCGAACCTACACCACATATAGCTCGAACAGCCCGTTTTTGAGCCATAAATACCCTTTTTGAATCAGAAGAATTACCCCAAAAAATAATACCATACGACATAAGCGTATGAAAATATGCGAAGTAGACTACTTTTCGTGTTGAAGTGTCACTTATTTCAGATACTGTTCTAATGGTAAATAAAACAGCATTTCGTTTCTGAACAAGATCCTGAACATGGGCTTTCCACAACAGCTTACTATCTATCCGAACGCCTAGGAACTTGAACTGTTCTGTCTCGCTTATAATATGCCCATTCTGTCTGATCAAAATATCGGTTCTTGTTGAATTGTGAGTTAGAAACTGCAAAAACTGAGTCTTACTGTGATTAAGAATCAAATTATTTTCCACAAGCCACGAACTTATTTCATGAACTACATTATTTGATACTGTTTCAATATTACACACAAGATCCTTCACTATCAAGCTGGTGTCATCAGCAAACAGAAATATTTTTGAATCACCTGTAATACTAGAAGGCATATAATTTATATAAATAAGAAACAGCAGTGGCCCCAGCACCGACCCTTGGGGAACGCCCCACTTAACAGTGCCCCATTGGGACTGAACATCACTACCACTCTCAATATTGCGGAGAATTACCATCTGCTTTCTGTTCTTAAAGTAAGAGGCAAACTAATTGTAAGCTACTCCCCTTACTCCATAATGGTCCAACTTCTGCAGTAATATTTTGTGGTCAACACAGTCAAAAGCCTTCGTTAAATCAAAGAAAACACCTAACGTTCGCAACCTTTTATTTAATCCGTCCAAAACCTCACAGAGAAAAGAGAATATAGCATTTTCACTTGTTAAACCATTTCTAAAACCAAACTGAACATTTGACAGCAAATTATGTGAATTTAAATGCTCCAGTAACCTTGTATACACAACCTTCTCGATAACTTTAGCAAATACCGATGGCATAGAAATAGGTCTATAATTGTCAACATTATCCCTGTCTCCCTTTTTATAAAGTGGCTTCACTACCGAGTGCTTTAATCGGTCAGGAAACCGACCACTCCTAAAGGAAAAGTTACAGATATGGCTAAGTACTGGGCTAGCATACATAGAACAATACTTCAGTATTCTGCTAGATACCCCGTCATATCCATGAGAGTTATTGGTCTTTAGTGATTTAATTATTAACTCAATCTCCCTCTTGTCAGTATCATGGAGGAGCATTTCAGGTAACAGTCTCGGAACACTTTTTTCTAAGAGCGCTATATGATTCCCTGTTGGGACTAGGTTTCTATTTAGTTCACCTGCTATATTCAGAAAGTGATTATTAAATACTGTACATATATCCGACTTATCAGTAACACGGACATTCCCACTACGTGCTGATTGTATATCCTCGACCTGTCTCTGCAGACCAGCCACTTCCTTTACGACTGACCATATGGTTTTAATTTTATCCTGAGACTTAGCTATTCTATCTGCATACTTTTTGCCTTCCTAATAACATTTTTAAGCACCTTACAATACTGTTTGTAATGGGCTGCTGCATTTAGATTTTGACTGTTTCTAACGTTTTGATATAATTGCCACTTGGTTCTACAAGATATTCTTATCCCTCTAGTCAGCCACCCAGGCTGCCTGTTTGTGCTAGTACCCTGCTTTGAACGTTCTATTGGAAAGCAACTTTCAAAGACCACGAGAAAAGTCTTGAGAAAAGCATTATATTTATCGTCTACTGTATCAGCGCTATAAACATCTTGCCACTCTCGTTCCTTGATAAGGTTTACAAAGGTCTCTACAGCAACTGGATCAGCTTTCCTAAACAGCTGATGACTATATTTAACACGTGTTGCAGCACAAAAATCTTTTAGAGTTAAAATTTGTGCATCATGATCTGAAAGGCCATTCACCTTTTTGCTAACAGAATGCCCTTCTAGTAATGAGGAATGAACAAAAATGTTGTCTGTGGTTGTTCTACTGTTCCCTTGCACTCTCGTTGGAAAGAATACGGTTTGCATAAGATTGTATGAATTAAGGAGGTCTACCAGCATCCTTTTCCTTGCACAATCACTTACACAATTAATATTGAAGTCACCACATATAACTAACTTTTTGTATTTCCTATAAAGTGAACCAAGAACCTCCCCTAGCTTTAGCAAAAATGTTGTGAAATCTCAGTCTGGGGATTTATAAATAACAACAGTTAGAAGTTTAGCTACGTTAAATTTAGCCACACCTGCACAGCATTCAAACACCTTTTCAGTGCAGTACTTTGAAACATCAATTGACTCAAATGGGATGCCGTTCTTCACATACGTGGCTACTCCCCCACACCGCAAAGAGCTCCTCGAAAAGCTGCCAGCCAACCTGTATCCTGGTAAAGGAAGCCTCTGAATTATCTCCTTATTTAAGAGGTGTTCAGATATACCAGTAATTTCAGAGTCAACATCTACTCTGTAGGGATCAGCATGGGTTTCGAAAAAGACGATCGTGTGAAACCCAGCTCGCGCTATTCGTCCACGAGACTCAGAGGGCCATAGACACGGGTTCCCAGGTAGATGCCGTGTTTCTTGACTTCCGCAAGGCGTTCGATACAGTTCCCCACAGTCGTTTAATGAACAAAGTAAGAGCATATGGACTATTAGACCAATTGTGTGATTGGATTGAAGAGTTCCTAGATAACAGAACGCAGCATGTCATTCTCAATGGAGAGAAGTCCTCCGAAGTAAGATTTCAGGTGTGCCGCAGGGGAGTGTCGTAGGACCGTTGCTATTCACAATATACATAAATGACCATGTGGATGACATCGGAAGTTCACTGAGGTTTTTTGCGGATGATGCTATGGTATACCGAGAGGTTGTAACAATGGAAAATTGTACTGAAATGCAGGAGGATCTGCAGCGAATTGACGCATGGTGCAGGGAATGGCAATTGAATCTCAATGTAGACAAGTGTAATGTGCTGCGAATACATAGAAAGAAAGATACCTTATCATTTAGCTACAATATAGCAGGTCAGCAACTGGAAGCAGTTAATTCCATAAATTATCTGGGAGTACGCATTAGGAGTGATTTAAAATGGAATGATCATATAAAGTTGATCGTCGGTAAGGCAGATGCCAGACTGAGATTCATTGGAAGAATACGAAGGAAATGCAATACGAAAACAAGGGAAGTAGGTTACAGTACGCTTGTTCGCCCACTGCTTGAATACTGTTCAGCAGTGTGGGATCCGTACCAGATGGGGTTGATGGAGGAGATAGAGAAGATCCAACGGAGAGCAGGGCGCTTCGTTACAGGATCAATTAGTAATCGCGAAAGCGTTGCGGAGGTGATAGATAAACTCCAGTGGAAGACTCTGCAGGAGAGACGCTCAGTGAAGTTTCGGGAACATACCTTCACCGAGGAGTCAAGCAGTATGTTGCTCCCTCCTACGTATATCTCGTGAAGAGGCCATGAGGATAAAATCATAGAGATTAGAGCCCACGCAGAGGCACGCCAACAATCCTTCTTTCCACGAACAATACGAGACTGGAATAGAAGGGAGAACCGATAGAGGTACTCAAGGTACCCTTCGCCACACACCGTCAGGTGGCTTGCGGAGTGTGGATGTAGATGTAGATTTAGACGATGACGAAGTCAAAACAGTGGTGATGCAGTGGTTAACAAGTCAGGCGGTAGGCTTCTATGAGGAGGGTATTCAAAAACCGGTACAACGTTATGACAAGTGCCTCAATATTGACGGAAATTATGTAGAAAAGTATATTAAGGTACAGGCTTTCATGTAAAACTAAAATTATTGAGATATCTTAGCACGTCCTTTTTTAATTTCAAAACGGTACTTATTTAAAAAACACGCCTCGTATCACGTTGCACAACTTTTCATCTTTAATGAAAACCATATAGAAAGCATCGAACTAATTTTTCTTAACAGGATGCACCATTTCCTGTCTTATCAAATCAGTCTCATACAACGGATTGTACAAAATGAATGTAGACTATGAACTGTTTATTTTGAGCTAAGTGGGTATCATTTCTACTTCATATTTTACTTTTTGAAACATAAATTGAATATATTAGCTACTTTCATCTCGAGTTAATTTAGTAAGGGTACGCTGATGACACTGATTGTGAGGACACTACATGCACAACCAACCAGCTAACCATCCAACCAACCAATCAACTTGATCGTCTGGTACTGAATCCTCAGGTGATCCTAGGATTATTTTTGTCACGTCTGACAATGAATTACGCACGCGCGTGTGTGGGTATGGGAAAGTGGGAAGGGGATGCCGAGTTGCGCCGTGGGAGTCCACGTTAAAGCTGCAGCTCCACTTATGTGTTACTTTGTAAGTGAATTGAAAAGCCGAACGAAGGCAATGGGCTTACCGCCTCCGAAGAGACTGTGTCTAGTAACGCCAAACCAACTTTCCTGTTTTGGACAGCTTTACCTTTTAGATTGATGCAATGTATCTAGTACTGAGCAAGCGTATCATTAGCAACAAAGTCCAATGAAGAGACACTATACACGATGCAACGCTTTTTGTCTGAAAGCAGGTTGGTTTTATTCAGTGTTCCAGTACACCACTCATTTGGTTACAAAACCCTATTTTTCAACATACTTTATTTGGAGGACCTGTAGTGTGCATAGTACCATACCACTCTATCAGTCGACATCGGAGCCAGTGTCTTGCTGCAACAATAACCCCTGTATCATCCACGTACTGCTTCCCGCGGAGTACATCCTTCATCAGGCCAAACAAATGGAGGTCGTAAAGTGAGAGATCTGGGATGTTGGGTAGTGAGAAGAGTCCAATGAAGCTTTGTGAGCTCCTCTGTGGTGCGTAGACATGTGTGGGGCCTTGCGTTGTCACGGAGAGTGAGTAGTTCTTTTGGAGACGAGCTCGCTGGAGCCGTTTCTTCAATTTCCTGAGGGTGGCACAACCCACTTCATAGTTGGTCGTTGACCATGAGGGAGGATATCAAACAGCATAACTCCTTCAGAGTCCCATAAGACGGTTGCCATGACTTCCCTTCGGTGAAAAGGTGGTGCGGAGCCACCACGGATTGCCGTTTTGTTTCAGGTTCGAAATGATGAACCCATGTTTCATCGCCTGTGAAGATGTTCGACAAAAATTGTCACTGTGAACCTCGTAACGCGCAAGCAACTCTGCGCAGATGGCCCTTCGTTGCATTTTATGGTCTTCTAATAGGCGGCTAGGAACCCAGAGTGCACACACATTTGAGTGCCCAAACTGGTGGACGAGTGTGTCGGCACTACCAACACCAGAGACGCCCAGTTGAGCAAGAAAGTGTTTTATTGAGCTCCACCGATCTCCTCGAATGAGAATATCCGCACGTTCCAATATTGCAGTAATCACAGATTTGTGCGGCCGGTCAGCACGTGGGAGATCGCACAGTTTCGAACGACTCGTCGTGCTTTTGTTCACTGATGGTCTCCGTAGACATTGAGCAAGCGCCTATGAACATCTGCAATGCTCTGGTTTTCCGCCAAAAGAAGCTCAATGGCAGCTCTCTGCTTGTAATGCATCTCCGTTAGAGACACCACTTTGAAGACTATGTCTAGCGCCGCGACCTATCAGAACTTCATGAAACTATATCCCACGATGTCCCACAACAAATTATGCATTTTTTTTTCAGACGAAAATGCTGGAGAAAAAAAAATGTGTTGGATTATTTATTAAATGCCCTTGGTAGCAAGAGACTGTCAGCAGTTGTGGACGTAATCCAGTCCACAGAGACTGGTAATGCTCAACACTCAACACACCTGAGAAGGAGTTAAACAAATAGCTAAAGCAAACTAGATGAGTCAGTCATCAGCTGAAGCTGTCCCAAAAATTCTGTGCCAAGACCCCACAATGACGTACTTACCTCTGATCAGTTGTAGCTGGAAGAAACAGCCCAGCATTCGTAATAAAACCTTCCTCAAAAGTTTCTACTTGAACCTTTCCTGGTGGCGCTTGTTTTATACAGTATCTAAGAAGTCCATAGAAAAAGTTATAAATGCTATCCAGAATAAATTAATATACTATGAGAAACATCCATATTATGTCTTATATACTGAATTGAATACAGTTCTGTAGCTGAGAACCATAACAAGGGAATCTATTACTATAAGAGACACATAGAGGACACTGACTCATAAATAAATGTGTAACAGGGCAAATCCTGTTGCCTACTTTCCTTATGAGAACAATGCTAAGAAGACGTAATTAGTTTCAAGGAACGTAAAAACATAGTTTCCTTTACAGATTAATAATAGTACTAGTAACGTAATCGCATTTAAAAGCCGTAGTTAGAACATGTGTTCCTCGCATGTTTCTAGTCAGACATCGTGGAAATTCTGAGCGCCTTTCAAACAAAATACAATAAATAATACGTGCATCCATAACATAAACATTATATTCGTCATAGCCTCAGAGATATACGACACAGGACAAGGTGCACAGAATTAAAACGACCGATTAAGTTTCTGCATCGTATAAATAAATGTGAAAATGCATTTCACGAAATAGCTACAAATGTACTGTCGTCCCAAAGCACCACGAAACGGAGTACTAAACATAAGCTGAAAATTTAGGTTATATATAAATTGAACTGTTTTCGACTCTTAATACATTAGTACACTTATCAAAACAAAAACAACTGCGTAGTTAACGTTAACGGTATGATGTGCGCAAACGTAAGCTCTGTATATGATTCTAAAATCTCTGAACTGTTAGTTCGTGTTCAACAATATTTATGTCTTATAGAATAGCTGCATGACCTGCTGCTCCAGAATTTTTATATTATGTGAGTATCTTTGTTTTCATTGATAGTCGAAGTTACATCAACACACAATATGTGTCTGTCTCGTAGCTTTCGTTTTGCAATGAAATAATGCCTAAGCGACAAGGCGTATGTCATCTTTCAAAGGTCGCGCCCGTTGCCAGTTTCATGCGAGACTACTAGATAATAATAATTCTCATAATATGTGACGTTAAGAGAAATAAAAATTGTAAAAAGCACGTTGTTTATAGGGCAAGTAAGGCTTTATCATTTTAACTGATACTTCCGTCGCTTCTTGGTAGCATATCAAATGAGTAAATATGAAAAGCGCCATTTTGCTTACGTTCTACAAGAGTAATTTATTGAGTTAACCGGTTTTCGGCTTACAACGACATTTTCAGAGTGTTAACTTAATAAATTAACCCAGTAAGACATACGCAATACAGTGCTTTTCATTCATCAAGCGACGCTGTACGTAAACATTTATACGTTTTTCAAAGACAATTTCAACATTCTTGAAGTAAAAATATGAGATTATATTATTGAATTTCATAAGAAAAGTAGGATCTTCGTAAGTCAGCAGAGCTCGGTTCAAGACAGGGAAAGAGTAGAACAACGGCTGATGAAGTTACCCGTGAAAACATTTTCCTGTTAACGCATTCAATTAAGCCACCTACCAGAGCTTTCATTCTAGGTGAGACACCAAACAACGTAGTTGTTTGTAAGTTCATGTTCAAAAAAATGGTTGAAATGGCTCTGAGCACTATGGGACTTAACTTCTCAGGTCATCAGCCCCCTAGAACTCAGAACTGCTCAAACCTAACTAACCTAAGGACATCACACACATCCATGCCCGAGGCAGGATTCGAACCTGCGACCGTAGCGGTCGCGCGGTTTCAGACTGTAGCGCCTACAACCGCTGGGCCACCCCGGCCGGCAGTTCATGTTCACTCACAAAAAAAAAGACGTTGAAGCGTCAGCATCTTGTGATACTGTTTCAATGTACCAAACAGCCCAAGTTACAAAATAGCTCTTTTTATTACTTGATGGTGACTAGTTTCGGGTTTTTTACTCATAGCCCATTCTCAAATTACCCTGTGAAAAAGTGGCCTAAAATTAGAATTTGTTACATAAAGTACCAAACAGCCAATACATGTCAGAAAGTGCAATGTCTGAAGTATCGGAATACGTACCATCCAGTCAGAATAAATATTACGCCACGTAGGAAAAAAATGATGACAATCATTATCCAAATAAGTAAAATGCAAATGAAACCGGATTCAAACAGGAACTGACAGCCTAACCTCGGTCACCATAAGGCAATTATCTTGCACGTGGCACCCCTATCGGAAGCTTTTGAAGGTCTTTATTGCATAACACAAACATCATCAATACAACAAAATATTGAATACCGGGTGTGTAAGTCACACCGCTAGGGAATTATACATCGCTTTTTATGCTGAGTTTCTTAAAGCGAAATTTATAAATAATACAATACACTTAGCACCACACCCGGCACATAAAACATTACATGGGCCATCGTTTACAAACAAGTATAGGCCAGACAAAACAAATACTCTACAACAAATCCTTATAATGAAACCAATTTTATCTTTTTTGATGAAAAGGTACCAAATTATAAAAGAAAAAGTCACAAATCGCAATTTGTCTATAAATAAAACTTTATAATAAAACGAACAATTTATCTTTTCGTTATGAAGAAGATGTACTTTAAAAAAGAAATCGCATTAACGACCATTAACAACATTCACAAACATTAAGCTCATTTTTTCGACCATAAGCCGGATCTATGTGGCTTAAATCGAAAACAGGACCATTTTTTACTCTGTCACCACGTATCACTAAGGAGGGGTACTACCTCAGGTACTAACGAGGAATGACAATAGGAATGATAAGAACAGACTAATGGATACAACCACAAGGGTTACCTGGAATAATCCTCACTAACTGATTGCCAGTCACTGCCAACTCAGCACCGGTAGTTCACCAGGAATGTGATTTCGCCGTACAGTACTATATCACAGACACCAGTGAACTAAAACCAATCTAAAATCATCCTCATACTCACAATTAAATTTAATTTTCATACAATTAGCGTTGAGAGTAGCAAACAGTTACCCCAAGAAACCCCACGTACAATTGAAGAGTTCCAATCGTTCAAAGTTTCCTCATCCAAGAGCGTTAGCATTAAACAATCCAAGCATAAATCAGAATAATTCCAATATGAAAAGGGGAGCTACTAATATGGGGCAGAATCGGTTGATTGGAAGAAGGTGGGATTTCCCACAGTGTTTTCCCGAAGGAGCCATCCTTCTAGGATGATCTGACATAGAATCGTAGAATGCCAACCTCACTTTCCTTCGTAATCTATGCTTAAGACAAACAAGACGAGTGGGTAGGGGAGAGGAGAGAGGAGTTAAGGGACACAAGCGGGATAGATGAGGAAACGAACAGGTGATGAGAGATCTGAAATAATCGTGCTGAAACACCTGCCAGACGGTAGAGGAAGGGAAAGAAGGGGAGATAGGCGAGTCAGGTGGAGGGGGGGGGGGAGGAAAGGAACAAAAAAGTGAGAATGGGAGAGGAAAAGGCGAGTCAGGAACAGTCATTTGACGTCGCATTAGCCGATTGTGTCACAGGATGATTTGAGAATAGGTTATGAATAAAAACCCGAAAGTAGTCATCAACAAGAAAAGAAAAGGAGCTATTTTTCAACTTCGGCTGTTTGCCACATTGAAACTCTAGTCCACTCAATGAGATTCCAGGCCGACCCCGTGTCTGGAGAGTACCCAGACAGAGTGGAACACCAACCTGACTGTCGCCACCATATGACGCGACGATCTGGGGTGCCAATTCATTTCGTAGTTGGACGTCTTTGTTTGTCATCCACGGCACCCTTACAGGAGAACGGTACGTCGACGATATTCTACGTCCCTTTTTACTGTCCTTCATGGTTCAAATGGTTCAAATGGCTCTGAACACTATGGGACTCAACTGCTGAGGTCAGTAGTCCCCTAGAACTTAGAACTAGTTAAACCTAACTAACCTAAGGACATCACAAACATCCATGCCCGAGGACTGTCCTGCATGGCAAGTCATCCAGGGCATACATTTCAACAAGTTAATGCCCGCCCGTGGTCTAGGGGTAGCGTCTTTGACTACTAATCAAAACATCCTCGGTCCCTGGTTCGAACACCGCATCTCCTTGAATTAAAATAATCAGCAAAGACGGCCGAACAGTTCTGGCTTAACGAGTCACACTTATTCTACCAACGGCCCTGTCAAAGAGGAAGGAGGAGCGGACAGTGACTCTGGACACTCTTGCTCATGGTGTGTGGAACTGGCCCTAAAAGGCGGAAGAATCATCAATGTTCAATGGCATTATGATGCAGAAGGCACTGGAAACCACTGTATAAGGAGACATGATTTGTACCCACAGCACATGTCCCAGGACTGTATATAGACTCAGATCACAATTTAGTAATGAACGTTGCGTTAACGTTTAAGAGACTAGTTAGGAAGAATCAATACGCAATGAAGTGGGATACGGAAATACTAAGAAATTAAGAGATACGCTTGAAGTTTTCTGAGGCTACAGATACTGCGGTAATACATAGTTCAGTAGGAATGGACATATTCAAAAAGGGTAATCACAGAAGTCGGAAAGAAAGACATACATAAAAGTAAGGGAACTGCTTAGAAACCATGGGTAACAGAAGAAATACTTCTGTTGATCGACGAAATAAGGTGATACAAAAATGTTTAATGAAATTCAGGAATGCAGTAATATAAATCACTTAGGAATGAAATAAGCAAGAAGTGTAGGGAAGGTAAGGCGAAATAGTTGCATGAAGAAATGATGAAATCGAAAACGGAATTATTGGTGGAAGGACTGACTCAGCATATAGAGAAGTCATAACAATCTTCACTAACTTTCAGCATGCTGCAGTAACTTGGTTCTGCAAGTTCTGTCAGTCAGTAGAACGAAAAACCACACCAAGTTGCAAAATTTTACTTTTTATTGATGCGATGAGTAGTTTCGGGCCGAGACCCATTTTCAAATCATCATACAATTGACATTTGGAGTGCGTACATATACATCTGTGTGCACTCTAAACGTTCAATGCACATTGTTGACATCTTCGGAAATGGCTTTTTCGACTATGTTATGACGATGTGAAAATTGGTCTCCGCCCGAAATGAGTCATCGAATGAATGAAAGGTAAAAATTTGCAAATTGGACTGGTTTTCGTTCTACTTAGGACAAATATCGGTGAAATTAAGTCAAGAGCCGTTACAGAAAATGGATTGAGAGAAAATCAAAGAAAAACGAGAGTAATGAAAAGCAGCAGAAATGTGAACAGCGAGAAACTTAACATCAGAACTGGCGATCACGAAATAGATGAAAGTTAGGAATGCTGCTGTCGGGGCAGCAAAAGAACACATGACGGACGGAGCTAGTACGACGTAAAAAGCAGATTAGCACTGACAAAAATAAAAAAATGTGCGTTAATGTGAGGAAGAAATTTCAAGTAATGTACGTTCAGAGCACAGTATTATATGGTACTGAAACACTGACTGTGGAAAAAATGGAAAAAGAAGAGAATCAAAGAATTGGAGATGAGATGCTACAGACGAATAGCGAAAATTAGATGGACTGATAAGGTAAGGAATGAGGGGGTTCTCCGGAGAGAAAGGAATATATGCAAAATCCCGACGAGAAGAAGGGACAAAATGGTAGGGCACGTGTTGAGACATCACGAAATAACTGCCGCGGTGTAAAGGGAACTGTAGAGGGTAAAAACTGTAGGTAAATACAGCAAATAACTGAGGATGTAGGTTGCAAGTGCTATCCCAGACGAAAACGGCGTCACAGAGAGAATGCCCGCCCGCATGCAGCGGGCGTTTCTATTGCTTGTCTTCATGGTTGCCAAAGCCTACCTTCCCCAGCAAGGTCGCCGGAACTCTCCACATTTGAGAACCTTTGGATTATTATTGGCAGGGCTTTGCCACGAGCTATGGATTATGATGTTATGACATGCCCGTTTAACATAAGTTGGCACGATATCCCTGAGAAGCACACCCAAGATTTCTCTCAGTCAATGCAATGTCGTATAACTGTTTGCTTGAGGACCAGGGGTGGAAAAAGGCGATATAGACTTGCTCAGTTCGTGAGACTCTTTCTCTTGAATAAATTATCCAGGTTTTCTAAAAGTGTAGTCATTTGTTTATCTGTACAAGCGGATCACAAATACCTATTTCCGCCTCAATCGGTTAATTTCTTCGTGGTGCGTCTTTTTTCTGTCTTAAATTGTCTAAAGCCTGTTAAAGTATGTACTTTCATACGATTCTTCCTTACGTGAAATTAATTTTCTCATGAGAGGAGATCTATTTTAGATTAGCTGAGTTACCTCTTAGCAACAGAGGCTGACAATCACTCGATAGTCGAAATAAGTATCCATGTTAATATATCTTGCGGAAAACTTGATATTACATAAAAAACAAAAGTCGGAAATGTGTGACATCAGAGCCTACAAAAGCACACGCTCAAACAGAGTTGCATGAAAGAAGTAACTAAAAATACAATCTTGCAAAATATAGTAACATCGATACTTAGCATGCCGCGATACGCCCTACTTTTCGAGATACAACCGTCCTAGAATGTGTTTAAATCGATAGCCCCTAGAAATATTGGCCCAGACGAAAGCTTTGTATGCATTGAATCGGTAAAGAATAACAAGTGATGTTTGATCCTCCCTCTGGTTACATTACTGTAAGCAATATATGGCTGCATTTGTGCGTAGTCGACAACACATCCGCGATTTCTTCATAAAAACTGCTAATTTACCTTGTCTTTGTTCTGCTTAACGTGGATAAAAAATTCATGTCACATATAAGAAGGTGCTTTTCTCACAAATGTTACACTGCGGTTCTATCACTTACTTGACACATCTTGATCATCCTTTGGTAGTTTTGTCCTCACTTTAATAGCGTGAAAGTTTTAAATTCCATTAATTATACGTCTAGGATCGAATTGGAGCACCGGTGTATAAGGACGCCATTTAAAATATTTTAATTATACAGTTAATCTGGAACGTTTGCTCATCAATCGACCGCACCCTTTTGTTCTATCTCTGGCTGTGTCTCTGTATCTGATCAGTGAAAAAATATAATAAAAAAGCTAAATAAGTATTTTTCTCAACCTTAAAACACGTAGAATCTCTTCTTGGCTTCCAGTATCTACAACACATACAGTGAAAACCGATGCTCGCTTCCACTGGAATAAGTACCAACTGAAGTTTCGTTAATCTTGTATTGTGATTCCAGTTACAGCACCAGAAACGCAAAACAGTGACAATGTATCTATGTCAAAGGCAAAAGAGCGATTTATCACTAACACGAGTTAAATGAAATATATATATCTTACTTCTAAACGATCTCACAGCCTGCCGAAGTCGATCTTCTTGCGATTGTACATTCGCAGAGCACGATGGTATAACCACCAGCTCCTCTATCTGTCAGTGAACCGCATACGCTCGGCCGCAGTCTAGTTCGGCGAAACGTGGAACATAAAAAAAATATAAAAAACGAGGTGGGAAATCAATTCTTACGCTTTAAATGATTAATAAATTTTCAAAGAAGACATTCTTTGCTCTCATTACCGTGTTTAAGAAGCGGTAGAAGTAGGATTGCCGTAGATCACTTTTATGACACTACAAGATTAGCACAGTGGTTGTCAATCTGGCCGGTACCGCCCACTAGTGGGGGTTCCAGCTTTCATGGTGGGCAATAGGCCGTAGGGGTTTTAAAAATATTTTCAATAAATTTCATAAAATTTTGACGAAGTACTTGTACGGCAATTATTATCATAATATTTAACTTGCTATAACACTGCTTTATAAAAGTTATAAAGTTACGCCCCTATTTAGTAAATGACCATTACTGTGGAACAGGTGAGCGATTAGAAAATTTTACGACTAACAGAGACATAGAAGTGAGGGGAGGGGGGGGGGGGGGGGTAGGTAGAAAAAAGTTGCCTACTCTTGGATTAGCACAATAGAAGGTAATGCAAAGGCTATGGGTACTTCAGCCTCAGTTGTGGCGGACAACATCTCACTGTTGGTAACAAACTGGCGAACAAAATCTGATTTCAGTCTGTCCAAACATTGCTGAAAAATTTGTTCTTGCTTTTGATTTCCTTCAGGAGTGAAGTCATTAAATACTGCATCAGTCTGCATGAAAGTTGACTTAGATTACTTTCCACGGAAAATATACCGTAACCTTTCTCCAAACGTGCTTATGGGTTTATCTACTTCATTTACCTTTAATCTCCGGTCATACTGCCCTTGAAGTTGTGGGACGTAAGAATTGCGTTACCTTCGGCAAACGTATGGCCATATTTGAATTCAGTTATCAATTTATTAATACTTTAAAAAGAAGAAATAGCCTCCTTCTAAAGCTACATAAACGCGCTTTGAGTAACAAAGAATTTAAAGAGAGTACAGTATTCAAATACACTCAGAACATGTCTATCTTTAAAAGTAATACAAACAGTAATACTTGCCATATACACTGAAGCGCCAAAGAAATTGGTATAGGCATGCAAATTCAAATACAGAGATATGTAAACTGGCAGAAGACAGCGCTGTCGTCGGCATCACCTATATAAGATAACAAGTGTCTGGAGCATTTGTTAGATAGGTTACTGTGGCTACAATGTCAGATTACCAAGATTTAAGTGAGTTTGAACGTTATGTTTTAGTCGGTGCACGAGCGATGGGACACAGCATCTCCGAGGCAGTGATGAAGTGGGGATTTTCCCTTACGACCATTTCACGAGCGTACCGTGAATATTAGGAATCCGGCAAAACATCGAGTCTCCGACATCGCTGCGGCCGGAAAAACATACTGCAAGAACGGGACCAACGACGACTGACGAGAATTGTTCAACGTGACAGAAGTGGAACCCTTCCGCAAACTGCTGCAGATTTCAATGCTGGGCCATCAGCAGGTATTAGCGTGTGAACCATTCAACAAAACATAATCGAGATGGGCTTTCAGAGCCGGAAGGCACACTCGCGAATCCTTGATAACTGCACGATACACAGCTTCACGCCTCCCCTGGGCCCGTTGATAACTGGAAACTTGTTGTCTGGTCGAACGGGTCTCATTTCAAATTGTATCGAGCGGGTGGACGTTATGGAGAAAATCTCATGAATCCATGGACCCTGCATGTCAGCAGGGGAGTGGTCAAGCTGGTGGAGGCTCTGTAATGGTGTGGGGCGTGTGCAGCTGGAGTGATATGGAACCCCATGATACGTCTGCAAGTTGACACGTACGTAAGCATCCTGTCTGATTACTGCATCCATTCATGTCCATTGCGCATTCCGACGGCCTTGGGCAGTTCCAGCAGGTCAACGCGACACTCCACACATCCAGAACTGCTACAGAGTGTCTCCTGGAACACTCTTCTGAGTTTAAACGCTTCCGCTGGCCACCAAACTCCCCAGACATGAACATTACTGAGCATATCTGGGATGCCTTGCGACGTGCCGTTCAGAAGAGGTCTCCACCCCCTTGTATTCTTATGGGTTTATGGATAGCCCTACAGGATTCATGGCATGAGTTCCCTCCAGCACTACTTCAGATATTATTCGAGTCCATGCCGCGTCGTTTTGCGGCACTTCTGAAAGCTCGCTTGGGCCTTACACGGTATCAGGCAGGTGTACCAGTTTCTTTGGCTCTTCACTGTAACTGGACACATACTGTACAACCGGTCTGAGTGTCAGGTTGACGCTTTTTCAGTGTAAAACTAAATTCACGGAAAAGAAGATTAGTCATCACTTGTTGTTAGAGTACACCTGTGACTTTTAAATGTTGTAGATGGTGTAGAACTGGTACCAAGTGGTCGTGTGACCCTATATCTCTAACATAAAGCGTGGAAATGCAGTGCTGAGTATGTGGCAGTTGGTTGTACGGCAGGAGCGCAGTAAGATGGGTCAGCGTCGAAAAGTGGCAGAACGGCGGAAGAAGCTATCGTCCTAGGACGTGCCCACTGATACAACATTGACCCTCCTACGACCAGAAAGTTCTTGTGCAGTTATACGCATTCCAAGTAATTTACACCGGATATATTAGCAGTATCTTAATGAACTAACACACAGTATAGTTCTTCAGTGTAAGTGTAATGATTTTATTTTCACAAATATAACGTTCAAGAAACAGAAGAATTTTAGATTGGGGTCATATCGGCTCTAGTCGTATTCAATGAAAAAACAAAAGGAATATGAATAAATTCTGACGAGTTGTAAATATGAAGCTGAACGAAGCATCATACGATACAATTCTTCAGGCTTTACTGCCGACATATTGAGTAATCGGGTCTTCTGCCTGCTGTTCGCATCGTTGTCGTTCGGTCTCAGGGAGCACTTGAAGAAGACACCGAGTCATGCCGTCGAAACAGCGTGCGAGAACAGCGCGAACGATCGACGAAGAACTCGTTTCAACACGTCATCGTTAGATACAATAGACGCAGAGAGAGAATGTCATATACTTAAAAAGATAGCTTTGGAACCAAGGTAGATATATGTTTATCGCTGGTGCAACCACAACGAGGGGATATCTATTGAGAGACCAGAGAAACTTGTGGCTCCTGAAGAGGGGCAGCAGCCTTTTCAGTAGTTGCAATGGCAATAGTCTGGATGACTGACTGATCTGGCCTTGTAACACAACCAAAACGGCCTTGCTGTGCTGCTACTGCGAAAAGCTGAAAGCAAGGGGAAACTATAGTCGTAATTTTTCCGGAGGAAATGATGCTCTACGGTACGGTTAAATGATGAAGGGGTCCTCTTGGGTAAAATATTCCGGAGGTAAAATAGTCCCCTACTCGGAGCTACGGGCGGGTACTACTGAGGGACAACAGAAAGGAGCGTGAAATGTTAGATCCCTTAATCATCCATTAATCGGGTAGCTAGGTTGCAAAATTTGAAAAGATAAATAAATCGGTGGAAGTTAGATATAGTGAGAATTAGTGAAGTTCGGTGGCAGGAGGAACAGGAGTTCTGGTCATGTGAATACAGGGTTATAAATACAAAATCAAATAAGGATAATGCAGGAGTGGGTTTAATAATGAACACGAAAGTACGAGAGGTGGTACGCTACTATGAACAGCATTATCGTGGACAAGATGGACACACAGCAAAAGCCTACCACAGCAGTACAAGTTCACATGCCAACTAGCTCCGCAAAATGATGAAGAGGTTGAAGAAATATACGATGAGGACAAAGAAATTATTCAGATAGTTGAAGGACACAAACATTTGATTGTGAGGGGGGAACTGGAATTCGGTAGTAGAAAAAGGAAAAGAAAGAAAAATAGCAACTGAATATGGACTTCGGGGAAGGAATGAAAGAGGAAGCCGCCTAGTTGAGTTTTGCACAGATCATAATTTAATCATCGCTAATGCTTGGTTCAAGAGTCATAAAAAAAGTTTTTTACATGGAACAGACTTCGATACACCGTAAGATGGTTAGACAGAGATTTAGGAACCAGATTTTAAATTGTAAGACATTTCCAGGGGCAGATGTTGACTCTGACCATAATTTATTGGTTATGAACTGTAGAATAAAACTGAAGAAATTAGAAAAAAAATGTTGGAAATGAAGGGAGTTGGAACTGGATAAGTTGAAAGAACCAGAGGTTGTTGGGAGCATCAGGGGAAGCATTACGCAACGGTTGACTACAACAGGAGAAAGAAATACAGGAGGCCGGCCGCTGTGACCGAGCGGTTCTAGGTGCTTCAGTCCGGAACCGCGCTGCGCTACGGTCGCAGGTTCGAATCCTGTCTCGGGCATGGATGTGTGTGATGTCCTAAGGTTTGTTAGGTTTAAATAGTTCTAAGTCCAGCGGACTGATGACCTCAGATGTTAAGTCCCATAGTGCTTAGAGCCATTTGAACCATTTGGAGAAAGACAGTAGAAGAAGCATGGGTAACTTAAAGAGATGAAATAGTGAAGGCGGTAGAGGACTAAATAGGTAAAAATACAAGGCCTACTAAGAATCCTCGGAGAACCCAAGAGATACTGAATTCAACAGATGAAAGGAGAAAACAAAAAAAAGTAGCAAATGAAGCAGACGAAGCGAATGAAAACCTTTAAAAAATGAAACTGGCAGGAAGTGCAAAATTGCTAAGCAGGAATGACTAGAGGACAAATGTAAGGATTTAGAAGCATATTTCGCTAGGAGAAAGGTAGATACCGCCTACAGGCAAATTAAAGAGGCCTTTGGGGGGAAAAGAAGCAGCTGTGTGAATATCAAGAGCTCAGATGGTAAAATAGTAAAGGCAAAGAAGGGAAGACTGAAAGGTGGAGGGAATGTATAGAGGGTCTATACGAGTGAGATGAACTTGAATGCAACATTATAGAAAGGGAAGTGGACGTAGATGAAAATGAGATGGGAGACATGATACAGTCAGAAGAATTTGTCATGGGAGTGGAAGACCTAAATCGAAACAAGACTCCAGAAAATAGACGACATTCCGTCAGAACTATTGATAGCCTTCGCAGAGCCAGCCATGACAAAAGTTTTCCCTCTTTTGTGCCAAATGTATGAGACAGGCGAAATACCGTCATACTTCAAGAAGAGCGTGGTAATTTCAATTCCAGAGAAAGCAGTTGCTGACAGGTCTGAAAATTACCAAACTATCAGTTTAATAAGTCATGGTTGCAAAATATTAACACGAATTCTGTACAGAAAAATGGAAAAACTAGTAGAAGCAGGCCTCGGGGAAAGTCAGTTTGGATTCCGGAGGAATGTGGGAACAAGCGAGACAATATTGACCCTGTGTTAGAAGATAGTTGAAGAAAAGGCAAGCCTACATCAGCATTTGAAGACTTAGAGAAAGCTTTTGTCCATGTTTAATGGAATATTCTCTTTCAAATTCTGAATGTAGTAGGGGCACAATACAGGGGGCCAAAGACTAATTATGACCTGTAGAGAAACCGGAAGGAAGTATTAAGAGTCGAGGGACATGAAAGAGAATGAGACGTGGTTTTGGCCTATCCCCGATGTTATTCAATCTGTACATTGAACAAGCAGTAAAGGAAACCAAAGAAAAGCATGGAGGAGGAAGTCTGGGAAGAAGAAATACAAGCTTTGAGATTTGCCGATAACACTGTAATTTTGTCAGAGACAGCAAAGGTCACAGAACAGCTGTTGAATGTAATGGACGATGTTTTGATGAATATCGACAACAGAAAGCAATGGAATTTAGTCGAATAAAATCAGGTGATGCTAAGGGAATTAGATTAGGAAACAAGACACTCAATGTAGTAGATGAATTTTCCTATTTGGGTTGATGTTTTTTGTGACAAAATGCGCAGTTTTCTGCAGCTGCAAAGACCGAATTAAAATAATGAACCCTTTTTCTATCGCATATTATTTTAAATACAGATATAAGCATTTTGTTTACTTTAGAATGACTGCAAGGGGTTCCGTTCCAAAGATTATAAACAGCGCAGATCGATGATAGTTTTCTCTACCAAATTCTTTGCAGTCATAACAAGTCAGTGTGCCGTACACAAACCTTTTTAACGCGCTGCACAGAAATCCTCTCTGTGGGACTTCAGATTATCTACTGGTGAAGAGTTCAGCACTTCGACTGTCGGTATCATTAGCGTATTGAGATATATGCTACTTACTGAGGTACAGACAAAATTACGATTGTAATGAAAGCTGCAATTGCCTATTCTGATTGTTTCCTTTTGAAGGTCCGAAACCCGTAGGTATACAGGCGACACTGCGTTGGCGTGCATTGTAGTTGATCAAGACAGTTCTATCACTCAGATATCCACGTCACACTTTCTGAATGGCACGACTTACTTCCAGAAACGTTTGACAGCACGTTCCGTATGTTACTGATGTTCCTGGTTCCATTAAATCATCGAAGAGTTCATCGTTTGATTTCCAAAATCTTTCACCATTTATTTTTGTAAAATTATATCTGTTTTTGGCTTTCACGCATATTAATTGCTCTTCAGTATGGATGACTGTTCGGATTCCACACTGACTACTAGAGAAAAATGTTGACATCCTTCTCGAAAGCGGTAATTCATGCACTAGGGGTTTGTTAATTACTGTAGTCACTTGAAAGGATTGCTGCTCACACACGGTATATTTGTCTTCAATTCTACGGAGACGCGAGCTAATAACTATCGGTTGTTACATTTTGTAGCCAATCATCCACTTTATTTCTACAGAAATTTGTATTTCTCTTTCTTAGTGGTCACAAGATGAAGTTACAGAACGATGTTAATGATTAAGATTCTTGATTCTTATTCAAGATGAGTGGAGTAATGGCCTCATGAAAGGTATGAGTGAGTGTCAGTATTCCAGTATTGTCCATTTCAATGTATCTCTCTTTGTGTGTAATCACCTCAACGTCGATGGCAAGTGAAATTCTAAGCTCGTTCTCATATGGATCGTGAATGCAGACGTGGACGCACAGCATCTTAATATGGAATTAGCCGAATCGAGTATGATAGGTTTTCTGAATGTGAAATGGAATGGGACCAGTAAAATGAAAAATCGATTTTTAATTCATCACCTATCAGTACAGAGCAATGTGGCTGCAGCATGACTGAGGGAGCGAATATCCGTTTTAACACTCGCTGGGAAAGTAGGATAATGCGTGTGTAGGCTAAAATCAGTATTTATTATGAACCAATAACTTCTCACGTATTTATTAGATGTGTGCGTTGACAGTAGTAAGCAATGCCAAAGCCGTGTGTATTAGGCAGCTGAGAGGAATGTTTGCGAGGGGCGAGGTAGGGAGCAGTAAAACAGTCCTTCTGCCCTTTCCCTCCCTCCACGTATATGCGCACAGTCTGTTACTGGCCGACTGAAAAATATTTCCCAAACTGTTGTCTTCATTGTCACCCTTGTTGTGTTGCACTTTTTGGCGAATATGGTCTCCCAGTTTCTTTTATTATATATGCACAGCGCTGTTGAGAGGCATTGAATCCTAGTGACACGTGTATTAACACAGTACACATACATTGTAAGACAGAGAGGAAACATTGGTGTGTTTTAACTGAATAACGTAAATCGTGTATCCATTTGAAAAGTTTCATACACAGTATTAATACATTATTCATATAGCATCTACTGATACTATGTACATGAAAACGGAGATCTGACCGATATAATTTCGGAAGTGTCAATGAGCTGGAGACTCGAGACGATTTCCTGTATTTACGTCACTTGAAACTCTTCAAGTCTCACATTTACAATGCTGAAACAGCTGCACAATGGTTTATACTATTCTACCTTGAACAACTACCATTACTCGCTGCCACATTCTTGCTGCAGGTTCTCTTCAGCTGCACACAGTGCAGTTTGCTCAGAACGTCCCGAAAGAGCGCCCAAATTCTGGGTCGATCAGCTTTGGCCCCCTTTACATTTTGCCGGCCGCGGTGGACGAGCGGTTCTAGACGCTTCAGTCCGGAACCGCGCGACTTCTACGGTCGCAGGTTCGAATCCTGCGTAAGCATGGATGTGTGTAATGTCCTTAGGTTAGTTAGGTTTAAGTAGTTCTAGGTTCTAGGGGACTGATGCCCCCAGATGTTAAGTCCCGTAGTGCTCAGAGCAATTTGAACCATTTTGAACCCTTTACATTTTGACATTTTGTGTCAGGCTGCTGGCAACATTGGCGTTCTAAAATTATAATACATGTGTCTGCTGTAGCAGTTACAAAACCACAGTCGTACCGCGCTGTGCCAAACCAATAAGCACTCACTTAAGAGCGAGAACTCGGTGAGAAAAGTGCAGGCTGTTGTTCCCGCACTCCCACTCTGCTCGTGATTTCCTGTGTGGTGGGCTTCGTTATATGGAGCTTGCTTCCTCCGCTTCCTGCATCTCTCTGAGAACTTTGTTAGGACGTAATGAATAGATAATGTGGTGTCACCGCCAGACACCACACTTGCTAGGTGGTAGCTTTTAAATCGGCCGCGGTCCGCTAGTATACGTCGGACCCGCGTGTCGCCACTATCAGTGATAGCAGACCGAGCGCCACCACACGGCAGGTCTAGAGAGACTTACTAGCACTCGCCCCAGTTGTACAGCCGACGTAGCTAGCAACAGACACTGACGAAGACTCTCTCATTTGCTGAGAAGACAGTTAGCATAGCCTTCAGCTAAGTCAATTGCTACGACCTAGCAAGGCGCCATCACCAAGTTATATTGAAATGATAATACTGTATCAACAAGACCAATGTTCCCCAATTGTGGATTAAAGTGAAGTATTCCAGCAGCTACGTACTTTTCTTTATAGCATTTATTACGTATCCTGTTTCAGACCTCACGCCATCCTGCGTGAGCTTATAGCGTGCATTTCGGCTTCCTCAAACAACACGGTGTTGGCACTTCTGCCGACACTTCATATTGGCGACGAGGCTTAAAAGAGGATTTCGCGTTCGTATTGCTCTAATTTATTTGTGTCATGGCTTCGCCACAATCTCCAGATGTACAGTCCGAATTTTATCGCTTGCAGAATCAGCAGACGCAGGCGTTATTGGATGCCGTTGGCCAGCTCGTCCAGGGTCAACGTGCAATGCAACACGATGCGGCAGCCACCGCTCCACCGCTACCGCAGCCACAACACGCAGTTGCACCGCCTTTTCGACAATTCAATGATGCGGTGGAAAGCTGGACGGGGTGGTCACGCCAATTTGGATTTCATCTCGCCGCCTACAGAATTCAAGGTAACGAGCGGCAGCCTCACTTATTGTCGTGTGTAGGGGTGCAAACGTACCGTGTGATAGTGAAATTATTTCCCCGACGCGACGTAGCAACTCTGTCCAACGAAGAAATTTTGTCTGCTTTAGATGCCTATTTCAAAGAATCAGTCAATGTAGTTGCAAAACGGTATACGTTCTTTCGTACAAAACGTACGGCCGGTCAAACTAATCGGGAGTGGGTTGCAACTTTGCAAGGCCTTACAAGGGATTGTGCTTTTGAGTGTGAATGTGGCCTCCCTTATTCAGATACTATGGTACGTGATGCAATTGCACAGAACGTTTCTGATGTTCGTATATGGGAGCAAATTTTGAAACTAGTCAATCCCTCCCTTCAACAAGTGATAGACATATTGGATAGGCAAGACACACTTGACTTTGCTCAGGAATCATTTGAAACTTCGCCAGCTGTGTGTCACATTAACCGGGCCGCCGGGCGAGCTGCACGGAACTGTAAACAGCCCTCGCGCACGTCCGCGCAGCCACGTGTCCCGCGCCAGCATGCAAATGCAGTACTAAAGTCATGCCCACGGTGTGCTACTAGACATTCGCGTGAGAATTGCCCGTCACGCCAAGCTATTTTCATTTTCTGTAATAAAAAAGGACATGTTCAGAGTGTTTGCTAGAAAAAGCTCAGATCGGACAAACGATTACAGGCCCTTTGCTTTGCGACGGAATCGAACCGAGAATACTCAGGCTCGTGAACCTTCGCCCATGGACGTTCATGTAGTTAATTCCACTCCGCCCAGTGCCACTCTCTCTAACAGTGACGGTGTTCGTCCCACAAAAAGTGTGCGTCGACGTCGCCGGAAATCACGTCAATTAGCAAGTGATTCTGTACCAGTGTCTGTTCACGTTGCACGAGACAGTCGCTCTTGTCATCAGCAGGACAATAAACTTTTTGTAGATTTGGACTTTAATGGCAAGGTCACACCATTCCAGTTCGATACCGGAGCTGCAGTTTCTTTGATCAATAAAGACACGTACAAACAACTGGGCGCACCTCCGTTGTGTGCCGCAACTGTTAAGTTAACTGGCTATTCAGGTCACAAGATCCCTGTGTTAGGACAGTGCAGCCTTCTTGCAACATACAAGGGACAAACAAAACTTGTGTCATTTTACGTTCTTCGTTCTTCTTCTGCAGTGAACTTGTTTGGTTTAGATTTATTTCAGTTGTTTAACTTGTCTATAGCCAATTTTCCTATCAGTGAACCAGACTGTGCCTTCAGCCAGTGTTTCTCGTCTATGTGAAGAATTTGCAGACATTTTTGCACCGGGACTCGGTTGCGCTAAGAACTATCAAGCACATTTGGAACTGAAAGTGAACGCGCAACCGAAATTTTTCAGAGCACGCAATGTTGCCCACGCTTTACGTGATGAGGTCACCAGAACATTACACGATTTAGAATCACAAGGTGTAATTGAACGTGTGCAGGCTTCTGTCTGGGCCTCACCCTCAGTACTTTTGCCAAAACCTTCCGGAAAATTGAGACTTTGTGTGGACTTCAAGGCAACAGTGAATCCACAACTAGTGATTGCAAGTTATCCTTTACCCCGCCCGGAAGATCTTTTTGACAAACTTTGCCTGGGTAAATATTTTTCGAAGTTGGACCTCGCAGATGTGTACTTGCAAATACCGGTGGACGAAGAATCCCAGCGCGTATTGGTGGTTAACACGCATCTTGGTTTGTATCGCTTCAAAAGATTATAATAAATTTGTGCCGCGCGCTTCTTCCATTTCAGCTCCGCTTCATCGCTTACGCCGTAAAGGTGTTCCGTTCGTCTGGACGACGGAATGTGAACGCGCTTTTCGCCAGTTGAAATCGGCGTTGCTTTCTAATACTTGCCTTACGCCATTCGATCCCCAGAAACCCCTTTTTGTTGATGGTAGATCATCGGATTTCGAGATCGGAGCTGTACTTGAGCACAAAGATGGATCGCATGATCGCCCTATTGCCTTTGCGTCCAAATTGCTCTCGTCAGCGCAAAGAAATTGTTCACAGATCGAGAAGGAAGCTTTGGCTCTCGTGTTTGGTGTTACACCGCCAGACACCACACTTGCTAGGTGGAAGCTTTTAAATCGGCCGCGGCCCGCTAGTATACGTCGGACCCGCGTGTCGCCACTATCAGTGATAGCAGACCGAGCGCCACCACACGGCAGGTCTAGAGAGATTTACTAGCACTCGCCCCAGTTGTACAGCCGACGTAGCTAGCAACAGACACTGACGAAGACTCTCTCATTTGCTGAGAAGATAGTTAGCATAGCCTTCAGCTAAGTCAATTGCTACGACCTAGCAAGGCGCCATCACCAAGTTATATTGAAATGATAATACTGTATCAACAAGACCAATGTTCCCCAATTGTGGATTAAAGTTAAGTATTCCAGCAGCTACGTACTTTTGTTTATAGCATTCATTACGTATCCTGTTTCAGACTTCACGCCATCCTGCGTGAGCTTATAGCGTGCATTTCGGCTTCCTCAAACAACACGGTGTTGGCACTTCTGCCGACACTTCAGATAATATCTCTTTCCATTGTGAAACGTTCCACACACTGTATTGCTCTGTTGAAAGCACTGACGATTCCACAACTTTCTTCTGGATCTCCTCAACCAATAATTGACTATCACTTGAAGAATCGTTACTACTCGTTGGGAACGTCCTGAACAAGGGCTACCTAGTTCCAGATATGCAGAAGTCGGTCGGTTTCTGCCCGTTCATGTTATGTGTCTGGTCGCTGCCAACATTGTCGAGCTATGAATGTGAAACCCCTGCATGCAAAAGTAACCCAGAACCAGAAAACGCCTTTTAAGATCTAAGTTATTTCAACTTTAATGCAAAACACGACTTTTAAGGCCCTAACTGTAGATCCTAAAGTGGAGATATACACAAAGAATATTTTATCATGAAGGGATGATGCCTAACAGAAACAATCTTTTAGTTAAAACTTTAATTCACCAAACGTATTCATATAGAACGGATTATGAAAGACTATGAAATGGTCTACAAACTCTATACATACAAATGGTAATTAGTGGATTCCTATCGATCTGCAGAGTTACTTGAAGGAATGACAAAAGTATGCCCCCCTAATGGATTTATCGACCTGAACATGACTCTCAAAGCTCGTTAGCCCCAAAAGAAAACGGTGACTGTAAACCTGCTGGTTGACTAAGAAGCTGAAACACTAAATACAGTAGTGGCAAATCTGAGACAGGCAGTCGTCCAGATGCCTGCAACTGCGGACCAAGAAATGTCTTATCGCGCCGTTGTTGGTGCTTATGCTCACCGTAATTATTCGTGGACAACCGTGGCGAACACCGCGGTCGTGCGAAGGCCTCTGCCGTGGAGAAGGCGAGGGCGCGTTTCTGCTGCCGCAGCTCTGGACGCCCTTTATCTCCTAGGACGTTCGCTGATCGCCATCTCCAAAGTACGTGGGTGATATGCACAACATGTGCATAGCTCCACGTCTCTTCCGATGCGCTCTTCTACGCACGTAACCACCTTCTCCAGTATTTTTCACTGATTCTTACACCCTGATGTCATTTCCCGCCAAACATTGCAAGCCCGTCAATAGCAAAAAAATGCATATAGGCCTGCCCAGTAGCGTAAATCCTTCCAGCACACAAAATCCTGCCAAGATAATGTGTCACGACACAACGCCAATCGCATGAAAAAATGGCTTTCCACTTCTAAAAGACGCCCACTGCAGTTCGGTCATCGCGAGGTCACTGACTTATTTACCATGGCTCATTTTCTCGGCCAGTACTACCTTCGCGTCAGAGGTCTTCCGAATCTGGAAAGCAGCTCACAATACTATGTTCCGCAAGACGTGTTTCTTTCGAAAAGAAAGTGATAATTATGCAGAGAAAGCTTTCAGTAAAACACGAGCGAGCGGCACTCTCCCGTTGCTGGCGTTACGTCTAGGTCACAATTTGGCCACTGGGCGTGACCAGGTTATGAATACACAGTACTCACACACCCGAGGCTCCAGGCTGCGCTGACAGCAAAGGACCGCTTTTTCGTAGCATTCTCTGCCCAACCTGTCTCAATCTCAACTCGCTGTGTGAAAGAAAACGAACGTACAAGGAACGCAGAATATATTCCGTCACTGTCATTCGATACACTTTATAGAAAAACATTATCCAGGAAATCCACTCCATTATCTCCCTCTAATTTGATAATCATTTCGAATCGAGTGAAAGCGGCATGTGAAATTGCTTGTTGCGTTTCAACAATACAGTGTCGACGGGTAAAGTAGCTGTTTCCAATTGATTAGGTGTGTCATTCCAGACCATTGAGCGCAAGTGTAGAGCCAGAACTGCGTGGCGGAAGAGCAGCTTGTCACTAATACACCGCCTGGTCCCTCTGAAAAGCACTGTGCCGTGAGTTTGTGTATGGAACTAGCTTTATGCATTCCCCAGACCCATCTGAAAATTTGTTCCGAGTGTTATGAACAACCTGTATAAAGGTGTTTTACACAAGAATAGTGTGTGGTTTGCAAATCAGCTCTAGTCTCTTGTTCTTTGGTGACAGATCACGTTATATGCACACGCTTTACATATCGGGCAGTATCTGAGCATTCAGCAACCATTGTTGGAAACCACGTCAGCGTGGAGTACGCTGAATGATCACTTGACATCCTTCTAATTTTTGATGTTATCACAAATTAATTGCGGGTTATAGTAAGACAAATGACGAAACAACAAGGCTTTAATTTAATTTTTATTGGTTATCTTTGTCGTTCTCTGCGGTACGCTACATCTGTTGCGCTTTTGAGGGAGAGACATTTTCCGCCTAAATGTCTGCACCTGCAAAGTACCTAATTGCTGAAATTACGAATTCCGGAGGAAATATCGAATTATCGGAGCCTCTCCTGCTCCGCTTAACTCTCCCGTGCGGAGTAGTCTGAGAAGGTGCTTTGAAACGCAGACACGAATTCCCGCCAGCGAACGCCTAACCCTTCCTTATTAATTTCGTATTAATTTTCTCTTTGCCGCAGCGCGTTGTTAAAAGCAGCTTAGCGCCGGCGCTCAGACGGCGGTCGTCGCAGGTTCCGGCCCGCCCCGCGAATAATTTAATTCGTCCCGCGGGACACGGGACAGCCAGCCCCTTTCATTATTCGTCGCTTCGGCGGTCGCCGCTCGAGAGGCGAGCCGAGCGCTTTCCGGGCAGCCGCTGATGCATCATGGATCAGTCGGGGAGTCTGCACACGGCAGTGCGAGCCGCCGCGTGGCCGTACTTTGGAGGCGCGAGGGCGCCGCTCGTCAAGGGGTCCGGTGGAGGTATCAACTTAGAAATGTTGCTCTCTAGCTGTTCGTCATATATTTGGTGCCTTTCTCGTTGCAAAATGGATTTTTTTATCTCGGATATTAGCCAGAAAACAAAAAAATATGCGGAGGATTGTGTCGCTATTTATAAACGAATACCAGCTAACCGTTCGGTACTACAGAAAATAAATGGTGGTAAGACAAACATAATTTCCATGGAAACTAGAAACACATCTGCTCAAATTAATGGGCTCAGTCCCAGTTGCAATCTTGAAATTTTCAAATTTTGTGTCTTTCTTTTATAATGTATGGAACCTCCTCTACAGTGATATATATTCAAGCGCCAAAGAAGTTGGTATAGGCATGCATTTTCAAATACAGAGAGATGTAAATAGGCAGTATACGGCGCTGCTGTCGGCAACCCCTACAAAAGACGACAAGCAGTTGTTTGGTCGGATACTGCTGCTACAGTGGCCTGCTATAATGGCAAGATTTAAGTGAGTTTGAACGTGGTGTTACAGTCGGCGCACGAGTGATGGGACACAGCATGTCCAAGGCAGCGATGAGTGTACCGTGAATATCACTAAGCAGGTAAAACATCATGTCTCCGACTTCTCTGTGCCCGGAAGAAGATCCTACAAGAAAGTTGGCAACGACGACGAAAGAGAATCGTTCAACGTACAGAAGTGCAGCCCTTCCGCAAACTGCTGCAGATTTCAACACTGGACCATCAACAAGTGTCAGCGTGCGAACCATTCAACGAAACATCACAGATATGGGCTTTCGGAGCCGAAGGCCCACTCGTACTGCTCTTGATGACTGCACGACACACAGCATTACGCCTCGCCTGGGGCCGTCAACACTGACTGTTGACGACTGGAAACATGTTGCCTGGTCGTTTCAAATTGTATCGAGCGAATGGAACAATCTCATGAATCCAATGACCGTGCATGAAAGCAGGGGACTGTTCAAGCTGGTGGAGGCTCTGTAATGGTGTGGTACGTGTGCAACTGCAGTGATATGGGACTCCTGATACGTCTAGATACCACTCTGTCAGGTGACACCTACGTTAGTATCCTGTCTGATCACCAGAATCCATTCATGTCCAATGTGCATTCCGACGGACTTGGGCAATTCCAACAGGACAATGTGACACCACACACGTCCAGAATATCTACAAAGTGGCTCCAGAAACACACTTCTGGGTTTAAACACTTCCACTGGCCACAAAACTCCACAAACATGAACAGTATTGAGCATACCTGGGATGCCTTGGAAAGTGCTGTTCAGATGAGACGTCCACCCCCTCATACTCTTACGAATTTATGGACATCTCTGCAGGATTGATGGTGTCAGTTTCCTCCAGCGCTACATCAGACATTAATGGAATCCATACCACGTCGTGTCGCTGCACTTCTGCGTGCTCGCGGGAGCCCTACATGATATTTAGGCGGGTGTACTAGTTTCTTTGACTCTTCAGTGTATAAAATATTTCCGGTTTATTCATTTAATCAAACAAAACACTGTGTGCGCGTGACCATTTTCCAACAATCTGAACTGGTGAAGAAGATAAGTTTCGTCAATTATGTAGGAGTTGGGGAGTCAAATGCTTTCAGAGCAACTGAGAAAGAGAAGCCATAAGAGTAAATGTAGCTCATATTAAAATGGAGTGCATAAGTCATACACAAAAGCGAATGGATACGATGCTGTAACAATTGAAAACCGCATACAAAGGAAAGAAACTAAAGAAACAGGAAGACAACAGAGGATCAGACGATAAGAAGAGACATGTCCATCAGGCAAAACATTAATAGCCCAGAAGATATGAGAAAAAACTGTATGGGCAGCTTTGTTTCACGTCTCTTCAACAGCGTCACAGAAAGTGAGTCATGGGGCAAATGCAGCAGAGCACACCAAAATGGTGTTAAATTATTTACTAACCAGCTACACCTTTGGCCATAATCTAGGTCTTGAAAGAAACATTCAGAGATTTGTCATATCTTCTTCAAGGACGCACCCAGAGTCTTAACGAGTCCATCAGCTGCGTAACCAGAATTAAAAGAAACAGTGTTTGTGCGAATTACTGTACCGCGTTTTGGTGTCTTTGATGCAGGTGCAAAGTTCAGTGGAGAAAATGTTGCAAGGTGTGAAGTCCTGAAATAGACTGCTACAAACTGTTCGTCGTTTCCCACTGAATTTTAGATAGAGAGAGTTTGGGCATCAGAGGGAGCTACTGAAGACCTCAAAACTAGGTGTAGAGAACGCAGACGAGCAGCAAATAGCACATTGCAAGACGAGACCGAAGGGAAAGCAAAGAACCCATATTATGGTGTTGGAGTACATCGACAACTTTAATGGCTGTCTCCTGTATTTTTTTGAGAATAGTGTACTTTTTCTCAGCTTATACTTGCCAGAATTAAATCAAAATTAAGGATATACTATATTTTAACACAAGAATTTTCCTATTTTGTAAATCTGAAAAAAGTTAACGCTTTATATACCGGGTGATCAAAACGTCAGTATAAATTTGAAAACTGAATAAATCACGGAATACTGTAGATAGAGAGGTACAAATTGACACACATGCTTGGAATGACATGGGGTTTTATTAGAACCAAAAAATACAAACGTTCAAAAAATGTCCGACAGATGGCGCTTCGATCAGATTAGCAATAATTAGCATAACAAAGTAAGACAAAGCAAAGATGATGTTCTTTAGAGGAAATGCTCAATATGTCCACCATCATTCCTCAACAATACTGTAGTCGAGGAACAACGTTGTGAACAGCACTGTAAAGCATGTCCGGAGTTATGGTGAGGCTGTGGCGTCGGATGTTGTCTTTCAGCTTCCCTAGAGATGACGGTCGATCACGATACACTTGCGACTTAAGGTAAGCCCAAAGCCAATAATCGCACGGACTGAGGTCTGGGGACCTGGGAGGCCAAGCATGACGAAAGTGGCGGCTGAGCACACGATCATCACCAAACGACGCGCGCAAGAGATCTTTCAGCGTCTAGCAATACTTTGTTTTTTTCGGTTCTAATAAAACCCCATGTCATTCTAACCATATGTGTCAATTTTTACCTCTCTATCTACATTGCATTGGCGGCCGAAGACTTCCGGCATAAGAAGTCAGCCTCATTCTGCCAACGGCCTTGTCAAAGAGGGCGGAGGAGCGGATAGAGGTTCAGGGCACTCTCTTGTCCTAGGGGTGGGAAATTGCCCCTAAAGGCGGAAGAATCAGCAATGATCAACGACATGAGGATGCAGAAGGCAATGGAAACCACTGCGTTAAAGACACGTAACGTGTATCCACAGGACATGTGGCCAGTAATTGAAGAAGTGACATGATGATCTCTCCATTGGCAAAAGATTCCGGAATAGTCCCCCATTCGGATTACCGGGAGGGGACTGCCAAGGGGGAGGTTACCATGAGAAAAAGATTGAATAATCAACGAAAGGATAACGTTCTACGAGTCGGGGCGTGGAATGTCAGAAGCTAGAACGTGGTAGGGAAACTGGAAAATCTGAAAAGGTAAATGCAACGTCTCAATCTAGATATAGTAGGGGTCAGTGAAGTGAAGTGGAAGGAAGACAAGGATTTCTGGTCAGATGAGTATCGGGTAATATCAACAGCAGCAGAAAATGGTATAACAGGTGTAGGACTCGTTATGAGTAGGAAGGTAGGGCAGAGGGTGTGTTACTGTGAACAGTTGAGTGACCGGGTTGTTCTAATCAGAATCAACAGCAGACCAACACCGACAACGATAGTTCAGGTATACATGCCGACGTCGCAAGCTGAAGATGAACAGATAGAGAAAGTGTATGAGGATATTGAAAGGGTAATGCAGTATGTAAAGGGGGATGAAAATCTAATAGTCATGGGCGACTGGAATGCAGTTGTAGGGGAAGGAGTAGAAGAAAAGGTTACAGGAGAATATGGGCTGGGACAAGGAATGAAAGAGGAGAAAGACTAATTGAGTTCTGTAACAAGTTTCAGCTAGTAATAGCGAATACCCTGTTCAAGAATCACAAGAGGAGGAGGTATACTTGGAAAAGGCCGGGAGATACGGGAAGATTTCAATTAGATTACATCGTGGTCAGACAGAGATTCCGAAATCAGATATTGGATTGTAAGGCGTACCCAGGAGCAGATATAGACTCAGATCACAATATAGTAGTAATGAAGAGTAGGCTGAAGTTCAAGACATTAGTCAGGAAGAATCAATACGCAAAGAAGTGGGATACGGAATTACTAAGGAATGACGAGATACGTTTGAAGTTCTCTAACGCTATAGATACAGCAATAAGGAATAGCGCAGTAGGCAGTACAGTTGAGGAGGAATGGACATCTCTAAAAAGGGCCATCACAGAAGTTGAGAAGGAAAACATAGGTACAAAGAAGGTAGCTGCGAAGAAACCATGGGTAACAGAAGAAATACTTCAGTTGATTGATGAAAGAAGGAAGTACAAACATGTTCCGGGAAAATCAGGAATACAGAAATACAAGTCGCTGAAGAATGAAATAAATAGGAAGTGCAGGGAAGCTAAGACGAAATGGCTGCAGGAAAAATGTGAAGACATCGAAAAAGATATGATTGTCGGAAGGACAGACTCAGCATACAGGAAAGTCAAAACAACCTTTGGTGACATTAAAAGCAACGGTGGTAACATTAAGAGTGCAACGGGAATTCCACTGTTAAATGCAGAGGAGAGAGCAGATAGGTGGAAAGAATACATTGAAAGCCTCTATGAGGGTGAAGATTTGTCTGATGTGATAGAAGAAGAAACAGGAGTCGATTTAGAAGAGATAGGGGATCCAGTATTAGAATCGGAATTTAAAAGAGCTTTGGAGGACTTACGGTCAAATAAGGCAGAAGGGGTAGATAACATTCCATCAGAATTTCTAAAATCATTTGGGGAAGTGGCAACAAAACGACTATTCACGTTGGTGTGTAGAATATATGAGTCTTGCGATATACCTTCTGACGTTCGGAAAAGCATCATCCACACAATTCCGAAAACGGCAAGAGCTGACAAGTGCGAGAATTATAGCACAATCAGCTTAACAGCTCATGCATCGAAGCTGCTTACAAGAATAATATACAGAAGACTGGAAAAAAAAATTGAGAATGCGCTAGGTGACGATCAGTTTGGCTTTAGGAAAAGTAAAGGGACGAGAGAGGCAATTCTGACGTTACGGCTAATAATGGAAGCAAGGCTAAAGAAAAATCAAGACACTTTCATAGGATTTGTCGACCTGGAAAAAGCGTTCGACAATATAAAATGGTGCAAGCTGTTCGAGATTCTGAAAAAAGTAGGGGTAAGCTATAGGGAGAGACGGGTCATATACGATATGTACAACAACCAAGAGGGAATAATAAGAGTGGACGATCAAGAACGATGTGCTCGTATTAAGAAGGGTGTAAGACAAGGCTGTACCCTTTCGCCCCTACTCTTCAATCTGTACATCGAGGAAGCAATGATGGAAATAAAAGAAAGGTTCAAGAGTGGAATTAAAATATAAGGTGAAAGGATATCAATGATACGATTCGCTGACGACATTGCTATCCTGAGTGAAAGTGAAGAAGAATTAAATGATCTGCTGAACGGAATGAACAGTCTAATGAGTACACAGTATGGTTTGAGAGTAAATGGGAGAAAGTCGAAGGTAATGAGAAGTAGTAGAAATGAGAACAGCGAGAAAATTAACATCAGCATTTATGGTCACAAAGTCAATGAAGTTAAGGAATTCTGCTACCTAGCCAGTAAAATAACCAATGACGGACGGAGCAAGGAGGACATCAAAAGCAGACTCGCGATGACAAAAAAAGCATTTCTGGCCAAGAGAAGTCTACTAATATCAAATACCAGCCTTAATTTGAGGAAGAAATTTCTGAGGATGTACGTCTGGAGTACAGCACTGTATGGTAGTGAAACATGGACTGTGGGAAAACCGGAGCAGAAGAGAATCGAAGCATTTGAGATGTGGTGCTATAGACGAATGTTGAAAATTAGGTGGACTGATAAGGTAAGGAATGAGGAGGTTCTACGCAGAATCGGAGAGGAAAGGAATATGTGGAAAACACTGATAAGGAGAAGGGACAGGATGATAGGACATCTGCTAAGACATGAGGGAATGACTTCCATGGTACTAGAGGGAGCTGTAGAGGGCAAAAACTGTAGAGGAAGACAGAGATTGGAATACGTCAAGCAAATAATTGAGGACGTAGGTTGCAAGTGCTACTCTGAGATGAAGAGGTTAGCACAGGAAAGGAATTCGTGGCGGGCCGCATCAAACCAGTCAGTAGACTGATGACAAAAAAAAAAAAAAAAAAAAAAAAAAAAAAAAAAAAAAAAAAAAAAAAAAAAAAAAAAAAATTCAAATTTATACTGACTTTTTGATCACCCGGTACATAGAAAAATGTAGGGAGTTTCTTATCGTGATGTTCACTTTCTTTAAAGCTTTTTGCGTGGATCAATTTAGGGAAACCATGGAAGTCATGATGAGGATACGATTTATCTTCCTTCCAGCTGTGCTAGCCATTGTGGCACATCGCTCGGTACGCAGTGGAAGACCTCGTAATGCAAGGCAGCTTGTTGAGTTCGCCAGATGCGACTTATTTGCACAATATGCTTCATAGCATACTTAAAGTCTATAACTGAGTTCAAAATACAGGGTGACTGAAAAGCCCGTTAACATTTGAAAATGCACTAATTCACAGAATAATGTACGTAGAAAGGTAAACTTGACACATGTGCCTGCACTGACAAAGGGTTTCATTGAAACCAAAAACTACTGCAAAAACCAGCCAACACATGGCACTGGACAGCAACACGTCGGTAGTAGGTACAGTAAGTTGTACGCCATTTTTTATATCAAATTGATGTGCAAATTAATTAAATTTATGACTAATTAATTATATCGAATAATTAATTAACCCACACCTCACGGTAAATCCCTCATCCGGCTCCCCTCCCCCCAGCTGGAAATTGTCGGGAAAAATACTCAGACTGTGCTGGAGAGGAGGGAACTCACAACACGAAATAAAAATAAATGTCAATTAAGTAGTAAAGAAATTAGTTTATTTATAAAATTCAATTTACAGGAGTTGGAACTTTCGTTTATTTGTTGGGAAAAGCTCATCGTTCTCTGTCGTTTTGGAAGATGCAGGTCTTGTAAAATACATTGAAAAGAAGGAAGTAAATCGACTGATTTTTTTCCTAGCGTGCGAGGAATACCGTCACGAAATCGACGTGAACATAACTCACCGCATGTAATTACACTGTTAAGAACCTGCTGATGGCATCTTCACACCGGCCACAAGGCAGACGTGCCGGCCGCTTCTCGTATTTCCTTGCGCGTACGTTGGGGACAGAGGCCCACACGTAAGGCCGGCTCATGTGGTGCGCAGACAGGAAGTCGTGCTAATCCCCGATCAGGTGCCACCCTGTGCACTGCTGTGCCAGAAGGTAAGAGTGACACGAAGCACCAGCTTTCTGCTGCCATAAACATCACCTCTGAATATAGTGCTCAGGACTGACGGTGGGACTAACATGTCACAAAATATACGTTGCTAATAAAGACCTAAACATTCCACAAATATCACGAAAAACACCTTACTAATATGTATGCCGCAAATAGACTATAAAACATGAACCCGCTAATAGCTTTGAGGAAATGCATGGCGCTAGAAAAATAACTCACTTACTGCATTTCACTGGGACCTCTGCGGCAATACGTCTGCTTCCCACCGTGTCCGGAAGACGTGTGTACAGGCCCGCGGTCAACTAGCGGGCAATCTCAGCGCCGTCAAGTGAAATCGGTTGCAACTACTGACTGGTGATCACATCACAAAGTGTAAAGTGATCAATACCCATGTGTATAGACAGATCAAAGCAAATCAAATTATTAAATTCCAAGAACTCTCGCCATATATTGGGGGTCTTGTATGCAGAGACATTTGAGAACACAGGCACACTCCTCACACGTTATCTATAACCCAAGCAGTCATTAAGGCAGCCAAACGCATACTGATCAGCAGTTCACTATTCACCCACCCAGGGGGGGGGGGGGGGGCCCAAGCATTTCTGCCTGGACATGCCAGCGTCCTCAGAGCAGACGTCAGCATCCTTTTGACATTTGATACCTGGGAATCCACCTCCACTCTCTCTCAAATGACTACTTCCTATTTGTGCACGAGCAGAGGGATGCTAACACACACAGACCAAGATGTCCTCACTCCTCCTACCTTCATACCCTCCCCCCTTTCCTGCCTACCCCTCCCCCCCCCCCCCCCCTCCTCCTCGTCACGCATGCAGACCTGTTGCTGGTAGTCAATATGTCCGTTTGCTCTCCCATTTCCACTGCTTCGGATACCTGTAGCGGATGGAACAAAGACATACGGGAAGAAGTAGGTAGTGTCTTTCTTGTACCACAATAATCTCTCCTTCTTCCTGAACAAAGCAGCAGATACCTGAGAAACCCCCAGCCCTTCCGAAAATGCAAGGCTATGTATGTTTTGGTAATACTGACATACTCTGTCTGATTGACTGACTAATTACTTAAGTCGATACCCTATGCATGCAGGCAATTTCTCCTTGAATCCAATTGATGGATACTAGGAGTGGTATACTTCGCAGTTTCCAAAACACTTGAGATTTTTCTCCTTGCCTCCGATTGGTTGGTACAGGAACAGTTAGATCATTTGGTAGGAAGTCCATAACGTTAGAGGTAGCTGAAAGTTTCGAATTTCAGCTCAACTGCATGCTGTGTACTTAAATAATCTGTGGAGGGGGTGGACTGGTGTGTGTTCTTACAATACCATTATCATAAACAACAAATTGATCAGTCTGGAATTTGATGTTGCAATTGGGTTTTTAAAGCACTATACAATCCCTAAGTTGAGTCCCTCAACTACACCAGGACGATAGGACGATGGATGAGAAGGAGGAGGAGGAGGAGGAGAACGAGGAGGAAGGGTCTACGACGTGATTGGATATTAACAACAAAGAATACAACTTCCACTTTTCCGCAACAAGACAGGGTCCAGTGGACATACTGAGAAGCAGTGAACACCACATCCTTAAACCACGTTCCATTTCGTAGTAGTAGTTGTCACAGTGAGTTGTCGGAGATCGCTGAAACTCACACAGCCCATGTGCTCATCTCCTGATGTCCACACACAGCGCTCCTGGCCGGATGTTAGCTCCGCCGTGGACGCGCATTTCAGCGATCGTGCCTGGTCTGCAGCCAGACTCGGCCCATCGGAGAGGACTGCCTAGTCATCGAGGGCGTCCAGGCTGACCGGAATGGTAGGAATTCAGATGCTATCTACACGTTCAGTAACAACATTTGTCAGTGATCGATATCCAATCTTCTCAAATATCCACATAAAAGTTGGAGAATACTCCCAACACACGCGTTCACGAAGTTTACCCAACACATACTGAATAATAGTTCGCTATCCACCAGGCCAGAGGGTGAGATGATTAGGTCAAATGCATCCCCACTTCCCTCCTGACCTGTTACGGTGACTCAGCGGTGGCTCATGCCTCAAACCGGAAATGTCCATTTGTTTTGGTCACCGGCTACCTCCACCATGCGCCTGGACAAAATGTTCAAATGTGTGTGAATCCTTAATGGACTTAACTTCTAAGGTCATCAGTCCCTAAGCTTATACACTACTTAACCTAAATTATCCTAAGGACAAACTCACACATCAATGCCCGTGGGAGAACTCGAACCTCCGCCGGGACCAGCCGCATTGTCCAAGACTGCAGCGCCTTATACCGCTCGGCGAATCCCGCGCGGCTGCATCTGGACAGCCAGCAGAGTCGTTCTAGAAACCAGTCACATATTTATCAGTGTAATTACAATTAAATGTTACCTTTGCAGTCTCAGTCTGGAGACACGAGCGTAGTATTGGAAATACCTCCTCCTGATGATTGTGGCTCTGGAAATATTAATTACCGACTTCAATTCCCTCTTATGACTGGATACAACTTTCCACATAAAATCTGTCATCGTCCTTACGGCTACCGATGCGATGAAATTGCAATTTTCCACGTCAAATCCATACCTCCATCACGACCGTACGTAATCATTTTCTTTGCACTTGTTGCAACACTGACCACAGTAACATTGCATCAAAACACATACTTTATAAGACTGCTGATCACATCGAATCTGTCACGTATCCCTTACTAAGTACAATACATCGTCCATTGCTGCTAAATAATACTGAGCGAAAATTCCGGGATGGATGGACATGTTTCATTTGTATTCCTTGAGAATGGTACCAGTGTATCTTAGGAATCGTCTCATAAGCGACGAGCTATTAAAAACACGATCGCGATGACTCTGTTACTGTCACCCTGCACAAAAAGCAGTCTTGGTCCTACAGGCAAACACAAGTATCGCTAATGATAGCCGCGTTAAAAACTATACAAACTGTATAGTTAAGGTATTGCTTCGGATGAAGTGGTCCTCCGCACAAAGACCGCGACATTGAATACATATGGTAATTGCTGGGTTGTGGAATGAAGTCTCTCCATTCAACCACACACTTGCGTTGGATCCTACGGAGATGTTTCTTAATGATTACGAGCACTGATAAATCATATTCATGGCACTCTCACATCTCGAAACGTGTAATCTTTTTCGACTCCATACAGCAAAACTCCAGCACGGTTTTAGACAGTCCCTACGCATCTTTTAACTGTTCCTCAGTCTCTGCCCCGCCCTCCATGCAGCTTTGTCCACTTGGTGGTCCCAATTTAAGTTGGAACTGAGTGGAAGTAGGAGAGTGCTAAATCTACCACCTTCTGCATACCGTAGAGAAACAGGATGAACTGAATTAATGTGGTAGGACCGTGTTTTGACCACTCGCTGGAAATGGGAACATGTTGTCGTAGGTGCGCCAACTGTGTACAGTGTACAAGGTCAGTGACAAATGAAACTTTCTGCAGAAACACTTTCTTGTAGAGAATATAGTATGAGCAGTTAGGGTGGTTTTTCTCACCAGGAAAATTAGGAAGACTTCACATCATAAGGGAACATCTCCAAACTACATACAGGTACTGCAGTCTGAAGGAGACCTGCATCTCTAAGGATGCATTATGTCTGTCACCCAAACATCTCTGTCTCTCTCTCCTCGATGTTTTGTACCATCCAGCAGGGGAAAATTACAAGCGATATGCAGCCTGACTTTTAAGCTCCATACCATTCACTGTAATAGCACTTCGCTAACGTCGCCTGGTGGAGAACTCGATGAGATTTCACCGTATCTCTCTCTTCCGATATATCGAAATCAAATACAGTATCGGCATCGAGCATAAACTGTGATCCCATTAAACATGCACGTATTGACTCGTTGGAGCAGGTGGTGAGTGATCAAAGTCGCTCCCACAGGTCTGTGTAAAGTTTCAGCGCCTGTACTGGAAGAAACCATATCCTGCAGACTGTCGTTTTTTATGTTACAGCTTCCTAAACAGGTGCACACTTTTTTTCGCTGTAACACAGCCAAGCACTGTATAACAACAGCTGTGTTTTTCTTTCTACCTGACTTCGAGATGTGTGACATTAGCACGGTTTGGTCCCTTGTCTATCACAGAGAGCTGGACAGCGCAGAGCATAAGATAAGTTAGTCCCACAACAAACACAGGGTGGTAGGGAAGGAAAAGACAAATACTTTATTTCTTGTTGACAAAATGTGAAAGACACTGCAACATTTGGAAACTGGAAGAGGTAATCAATACCCTCCGATACTTTACTTTTGAAAGAGCATAATACGTATTCGACCCTGGCACAAACGACCGAAGCCAGAGATACAGACCGACATTCTCATTCCACTTTCGTAACTACTATTCAATGTGTCTGTCTTACTTATGACACCCACCCAAGTAGACATGATCTCTCTAGATGCGGTGAGGAGGCTAACACTCCTCGTTGGTGTATAACAGATATAAGACTGAAGAAGACATGTGTGGTATATGTCTGATGGGGCTCCAGATGGACCGAGTTTGAAACACTTCACGTAAACCACTTATCTTATCAATTACCGAACATTGTTCTAGTGTCGAGAGTCGGTACCAAGAGGGTACTGGAAAGAGAGAAATGATCTTAGAACATAAAAACACATTCCAAGAGCTACACGATTCTGCACATAAATACGATATAATTCTAGAGCTATGCGTTTTCCAACCTGTGGATTACGACACTGTCAGTATTCCAAATTAAGAAATATACGAGGGGCGTTCAGAAAGTAAGCTCCGATCGGTCGCGAAATGGAAACGACTATGAAAATCCGATAAAGCTTTGCACAGATGTGTTGGGTAGTGTCTCTAGTATAACCCCAGTTAGCATCACGTCGCTCTTCTCATTTCTGAGCTCGCAGTGAGTGCGTAAAGATGTCTAGAAAATAGTGTCTGCCGCCAAGTACGAGGGCCTGGTGAGAAATTTCGCCTGAAGCTATGCAGCTAACATTACATAACTGTCGTGCTGTTTCTTCTTCAAGACAATTCTCAGCTGCATTCTGCAGGGGCAATGAAGATGCTCCTGCATCGTTTTCAAATGGAAATGTGAGATTACCCACAATACAGTCCGCAATTGTCTCCCCCTGAGTTTCATCTCTGGTCACATGAACCGCTATCTTTGAAGACAACATTTTGACACAGACAACGAGGTGTAGGCCAGCGTGGAGAATTGGCGGAAAGCACTGGCGGCTGCCTTCTATGATGAGGCTATTGAAAAGTTGGTACAACGCTATGACAAAAGTCTAAGTCAGAACGGCGACTACGTAGAGAAGTAGCTGAAAGGTGTAGCTAATTGTTACAAGTAAAACATTTCTGATGTTCACTGTGGTTTCAATTTGGCAATCAATCGGAGCTTACTTTCTGAACAGGCCTCGTATTTCCAGGGCATGACATATATTCTCCCTGCAAGCCTCTCCGATAAACCAAGGTTGATAAACTATAACGTGGTAAAACAACTACCTTGCACACCAACGAACAGATTGATTCTTTGTATCACAAACACTATATACACTCCTGGAAATGGAAAAAAGAACACATTGACACCGGTGTGTCAGACCCACCATACTTGCTCCGGACACTGCGAGAGGGCTGTACAAGCAATGATCACACGCACGGCACAGCGGACACACCAGGAACCGCGGTGTTGGCCGTCGAATGGCGCTAGCTGCGCAGCATTTGTGCACCGCCGCCGTCAGTGTCAGCCAGTTTGCCGTGGCATACGGAGCTCCATCGCAGTCTTTAACACTGGTAGCATGCCGCGACAGCGTGGACGTGAACCGTATGTGCAGTTGACGGACTTTGAGCGAGGGCGTATAGTGGGCATGCGGGAGGCCGGGTGGACGTACCGCCGAATTGCTCAACACGTGGTGCGTGAGGTCTCCACAGTACATCGATGTTGTCGCCAGTGGTCGGCGGAAGGTGCACGTGCCCGTCGACCTGGGACCGGACCGCAGCGACGCACGGATGCACGCCAAGACCGTAGGATCCTACACAGTGCCGTAGGTGACCGCACCGCCACTTCCCAGCAAATTAGGGACACTGTTGCTCCTGGGGTATCGGCGAGGACCATTCGCAACCGTCTCCATGAAGCTGGGCTACGGTCCCGCACACCGTTAGGCCGTCTTCCGCTCACGCCCCAACATCGTGCAGCCCGCCTCCAGTGGTGTCGCGACAGGCGTGAATGGAGGGACGAATGGAGACGTGTCGTCTTCAGCGATGAGAGTCGCTTCTGCCTTGGTGCCAATGATTGTCGTATGCGTGTTTGGCGCCGTGCAGGTGAGCGCCACAATCAGGACTGCATACGACCGAGGCACACAGGGCCAACACCCGGCATCATGGTGTGGGGAGCGATCTCCTACACTGGCCGTACACCACTGGTGATCGTCGAGGGGACACTGAATAGTGCACGGTACATCCAAACCGTCATCGAACCCATCGTTCTACCATTCCTAGACCGGCAAGGGAACTTGCTGTTCCAACAGGACAATGCACGTCCGCATGTATCCCGTGCCACCCAACGTGCTCTAGAAGGTGTAAGTCAACTACCCTGGCCAGCAAGATCTCCGGATCTGTCCCCCATTGAGCATGTTTGGGACTGGATGAAGCATCGTCTCACGCGGTCTGCACGTCCAGCACGAACGCTGGTCCAACTGAGGCGCCAGGTGGAAATGGCATGGCAAGCCGTTCCACAGGACTACATCCAGCATCTCTACGATCGTCTCCATGGGAGAATAGCAGCCTGCATTGCTGCGAAAGGTGGATGTACGCTGTACTAGTGCCGAGATTGTGCATGCTCTGTTGCCTGTGTCTATGTGCCTGTGGTTCTGTCAGTGTGATCATGTGATGTATCTGACCCCAGGAATGTGTCAATAAAGTTTCCCCTTCCTGGGACAATGAATTCACGGTGTTCTTATTTCAATTTCCAGGAGTGTAGGTTTTAGGAGGCGTATGACGCCTGCTGTTTACGAAGTCCAGGCCCAATTACGGTTCGGAAACTACGATATGTGCACAACAGCTCTGTAAAATTATCAACTGAAAATGCATATAAGAAGCAGCGACATCGTACTAGGAAATAAATATCGCGATGAATAGCCAGAGTAGGCGTAACAGTCTTACTGCAGTTCACCATCGCCTCTGGTAACCTTCGTCTCGCACACACAGGTCATAGTCTGGTCTGATGTTCGGTTGTATTGCTCATCTGCGGGATAATACAGCCTTTCACCTTGACACCACGTCTCTAGGATGTCTCCTCTTTCCACTACTAAAGTGAGTATATGTAGCATTAGTCCATGCTCCTCCATAGCACGCAATTTTATTGATTTCGGTCAGTACTGATCTCATGGTAATTTTTTTATAATTCTATACATTCTCAGACAGTTTTGTTAGGTTTCCACTATTTTACGTATTTCATAACATTTCCCTTAATTTTTCGTATTTCACATCAATTTTTCGTGATTTTACAAGGTTTTCCACAAATTTACCGATGTTACATTATATTTCATATTTTTGATAGTCTTCGATGTGAATATGGCGTATTGCTGACATATCCATATGCTGTTAATTTCTACGAGATTATTTCCGTGTCTTACACATCAATCTACTAAAAAATCCGCTCTTCCCGATGATCGACATACATGCATCTTTGATAGAACGATCATGAAAACTGTAGTAACAGTCGCTTTGTACCTATATGAGGCTCAACGAGTCCTTCAGATTGTGGGGCAGTAGGTAAATTAATAAAAATCTTCGTTGTTTACAAGAGCATTAAAAATATATTTGCGGTCTTTCAGAAACAAAGGAGAACGTAATTACAGTAATTTCTACTTTTCAGGTCCACGTTAATCTTTCTGCTCACTGAAACAAAATGTTCCTACTGCTATTTACTCAGCCGGATCAGGAAACTACTACTGTAAATAAAAGTTTTGAGATGCAACTGATTAATGCATTCATTAAAAATTCGCACACACAAACATAATATTATTCTTGATAATAATAATGTCCCTATCAGAAACAGCACCATTTACAGTTTAGAGGCGATGTCTACTGAAAGTTCCAAGTAAAATAGTGTCTATCGCCCTGACTGGTAATTACCAAAAGTTAATTGCTTGCCTTAAAAGTGAACAATACTCTCTCCACTTGCCACGTTTTGTCAACATAATGGGTGACACAATCAGTTACTTCCACGAAAGCTAAGCGATCCAGGATGGTGTACAGTTCTAGCGCGTCCATTTCCCACTCTTACCGAAAACATGCGTTTGGTAGGTGCCTGACTCTGATGTTATCTGAGGCAGACCGTATTCCGACGTTTGACTGACACAGGCCGATTGATATCTCGGTGTAAGGTGTCTCTTCTCAGCTCCTCTGGCTGTATTTGAACGTGGGACCAGCAGACTGCCGAACGGATCATCTGCTGTCAATCGCTTTAGGCACAGGTAGCAGCATCTAAATGGCCCCTCCCTCGGACACGTATTTAATTAATAACTCGGTTGCTTAACAATTTACAATCTTCTTAATTTTTATATGAATGATCTTAAGTTGGCTTCAGTTACTGAAAAAGTTTTAGCTCTACTGCATTTAAAATTTGCTGGCTAGAATATTTAGAACCAACAGTACAACATGACCTCTGAACTGCCTCTTTAAGACTCCTTGTATTGACTGTTATTTACAGTGAAGCCTTGAAACTTCGTAGAGATGTATTATTTCATTAATCAAGTTCTTTAATTAGAACTTTCTACAGCAAATTCAAATGATACTAAATCTCTTAATCTACTAGGAATAAGGACGTTTTCGTTCCAAATTTAGTTTTTAGTAAATTATTTGAAAACTATTAGAGGTAGTTTAAAGAGTCACATAGTTAATGTTTTTATATGAAACTGAGGCTCCATACAAATTTACATCTTTCTGAGTAATATTTAGCGCCATCAAATTTTCGTAAAAACACCGATTTTGAACAAAGTATTGCCCTGATCAAGTCGAGTATTGTAACTTTTGTTTGTGACATACATTTGCATACTCTGAACCGTTTTTAGCAGTCTAGTTCCGTCATTTAGCGCCACTTATTTTTTATTGAAATGATATATTTAGCGAAACATAGTCATTAAATCATTCTTAGACTTCGCAGTTATAAGATTAATATACAGAAGTATACGCTGACAAAGTCTCGAAAAATTATTTTAATTTTTAAGTTAACTCTTAGAGTGTGGTGCAGGCCCTTTTATGCTACGCACAGGCGCTTTATGATGACGTGGCGCTAGTAGTAGTGAACTGGGGTATGTCCTAGCACACTAGCTCGCCTGTATCTAACAATGATACAGCGCTTGTTTCGCCACAAGGTGACGGATGTATTGGAACCTCGATGTTAGCAAACAATTATGTGTACTGCTCTGACTCAACAGAAAGCTTGTCTGCAGATGGATGTGGAGCTGCACTTGATGGAAACAAAAAGGCTGGAAACAGCTATACATGTGTATTTGACTTCCACTCCATCTTGTAGGGATCTGCATGAGTGAGTTGCGATGAGTATAGAACTGATTTCTGTTGCTGCTCAGATTCCTTTTTTCATAAGTATGCGCTATTTTTTCTTACCAGATGTACTTCGTTATTTCTCTTTATAAGACAGACTCTGATGTATACCCACACCTCTGTAAGGACATCTACAAACTGTAGCTTTAGAATATTTGCTTTTATTACACCAATAATAAGTTATTCGTCAGTTGACAGTGTGTCGACTGCAGGCAGCATCTTGGGCCGTAAGAGATTCCCTTCTCTCTCTTACCTACAGAGTGCGACTCTTCAGCAGCGTCATTTATATAGAAACAGTTATCAAGTTATGTGTCTGAACTGGAACCATCCACTGCTGACAGCTCTCACACATATACAAAGAGGCTCTGCACACATGGTATGAATCGCGAAATCTCGCAAATAGCGAAATACTCTTCGCAAAACAGTTATGCAGTGGGTGTATGCACATTGAAATTCATCAAGCCAAAGAGCATAACGTCTTCGATATAATTTATATTTCCAAGACTTGTAACAAAATTGTCTAGATTCTCCAGTAATAAAACAATGTAAGGTGTCACACATCCTTTTATAAGGATCCCTGATGAGGTGCATGACCACCACCATCATGATATTTTGTGTGCTAGATGTCTGGTTAGTGTGGCACACAAAAGACACTAGCTATCTCTTCTCGAATGTCTTTGTTTCATCCGGTACAGGTTTAAAAAATCAAATGGCTCTGAGCACTATGGGACTTGACATCTCAGGTCATCACTCCCCTAGAACTTAGAACTGCATAAACGTAACTAACCTCAGGACATCACACACATCCACGCTGTTAGTGGGTGCGTGTTTTATAGACTCTATTTGCGGTATACATGTTGGGCAGGGTTGTCTTTAGTAACGATCTTTTGTTTGTGATACGTTATTCCCACCTCCAATTTGTTGCACTATAATCAGAGTAGGACATCATGTCCGCTGTTTTGGGCAGCAGAAAGCTAGTGTTTGCTAACATATCTTACCTGTTGGCACAGATACGCAGAAACTTGCCATCACCTGATGCTTTGTTCGGGGATTAGCATGACTTCTCGTCTGCGCGCTACATGAGCTGGTACTGTGTGTGCCCCTTTATCCTGCACGCCGGAATACATGAAGTGGCTTGCGATGTTCACCCTGTCTGCGCGAAGACCCATTTGGAAGACTTTTAACAGTATAATTTCATGCGGTGAGTTATGTTGACGTCGATTTCGTGATGGTATTTGTTGCGCAATCGAGAAAAGCGATCTATTTGTAATCAAATTGTCATATTGCTAACTTGGTTGCGGAGTATCTTTGCGATCGGCTGCTTGTGCAGTTTGGCACGGGACACAGAGCTGTTATGTTGTGCTGTGGGTAGCTCTACATCTGAAAGACATTACTATGGAAGTTCAGGTGTTGCGGCAAGTGCTATTACAGTCAAGTAATGAGATATGGAAGTGGACTCACAGAAATTTTCACAAAGGAGTAATTAAATATGAACAGTCCCGCCGATAACGAGTTTGAGTATCCACCACTTGCGTGTTGTACTGTACAACATCAATCATCCACGTCGTGTTCGGCCTCCCAGAATGAACTAATCAGTATCAGTAAAGTAGTTTACCACAAAGGAGAGTAATCAAGCGCCAGTGTCTTGTAGTGAGTGTGAGTACATGCGTTCGGTCGCGGTGATCCCACATCATCAACAATGACGCGCATCGTGTTGGTTACGCGTACGCTCGTTCAAGTGATAGTGTGGACAGACAGTCACCAAGATTCCTAATTGGCATCAACACTTACGACTTAAAGTGTAAATAATGCAACCTGCGATTTTCTTATCGTCTCAGAATATAGTTGTTCATACCAGACGAAGGAGAGTGTTGTGTTTAATGTGGTTCCCCTAAACCTGCCTGCATATTTAGATACATAAAATAGTTTTGTTTCACTAAATTACGAGATATTACTTACTTTGCCGGTCATACAGTACAGTAAATGTCACCGCCAGACCTTGCTTACATAGTGGTGTAATATTTTAACAATAGTTAATACTATTGCAGAACTATGTCAACCTTAGCTTGTATTTCATTCTTTTTCTCTACTATTACGTGGTCTTGCATGTTATATGTGCTTCTGAGCAGCGTTGAATGCATACTGCGTTGTAGTTTGGTTGTGGTTATTGCTATCCATTCTGTACTACGAGTGTTATTGTGATTTGTTTCTTTTTTGCTTGGGTGACTTATTTGTGGTTCAACATGGCAAATAATGAGGTTGGTGCAACTGCAGTAGACAGGGAGGTGAAAGCAGACTCTTTAGGTGAAAGTAATCAAGTGGAGACGGAAACAGAAGCATGTAGTAGAGAAATGTCGAAGAATTAAGGTATGGGGGACGGTAGTTTGACAACAGAGACGGGATGTCCTAATGCAGTGTTGTAGTCAATCATAGAGACGCCCAAACGAGATGAGTGTAAACTTAGGTCTGACCTGTCTAACATTGACATGTTCAAGACATTATTGCATGATAATAAACAATTAAAGGAAGATATTGTGCACCAGAAAGAAGAAATTATGCGATCGGTATAGCATAGAGACAAACAGTTAAGGGAAGATATTATGCGCCAGAAAGAAGATATTAAGCGATCGGTAGGGCACATACTCAATAAAAAGACTGTCGAGAATATGAGGCTCTAAAGAAGATGGCTGAGTCATGTCACCAAAGGGTAGATGAACTTACCGTTTGGTTAGAGGAGAACGTTGCTGGCAATACTAAACGTTTTGAAAAGGTTGAATCGGATGTCAAAGAAATGAAGAAGGAACTTACTAAAAGGGTCTATGTTTACAACGAGCATTTCGAACAGCTGGATAAGGAAGTGAAACACTGTAAACACACGGTATCAGCTGATGCGATAAACCAGGATGCTTATGCACAGCGAGCAGAAGAGGTGTACAGTGAGGTAATCAAGACTAAGGAGCAGGTTGGTCAGCATGTGAAGGGCGAAGTGAAGTCACTTTTACGAAATGGAAGCATTGCGGGGGGTAGCTTAATTGGTATACAAAATGATGAGGTCTTTCTTGGCATAGGGAATTTTAAGAACTTCGAACCAAATGGAAGATGGCATCCCAAAGATTTTCTGGACCAATTTAAGGGCGTGTTACTTGAATTATGGGATGAGCAGAGAAAGGTACGTTTTCTTGCAGTAAGCTTGGAAGGTATAGCTAGTACCTGGGGTATGAGAGCAGAACATAAGTGTACGACCTTTGCTGAGTTTCAAAAGGAATTTTTGCAACAGTATTGGTCGCTATGGAAGCAAAGTGAAGTATGTAACAGTCTATACCAGGGTAGAAGGTTTGAGAGAGGACGTGATCAGAACTTAAAGAAGTTTTTTCAAGATTATTGTGAGAGGAACTTGTATTTAAGTGAACCAATGACGACAGAAGCATCAGTGTCCCTGATCATAAGTAAACTACCAACAGGAGTTCAGGATAAGTTGACAGCAATCGCTAGAGATGACGTAGACTCAATGAAATCCGCCTTAGGACCATTAGACATGTTGTATGAATCACGAAGAACTGAAGGAGGAGAAGGTGATAGATAGGTATCAGGGAACCACGAATCCGATACTGATATCCATTCCAACCATAACAATGGACATAATGGAAGATATTGGAATAATAATAATGGTAGGAGATATGGCGGTAGTTTCCGTGGCCATGGTGGTCAGAGAGTGCAGTGACTACAGATTTCAGAACTCAGGACATGACGTGTTGGATGACCACGTGCAAAATTCAAACCATAGGCCAGAGAGGCAGCATAGGGAAGGAACACCGGAAAAATAGTGGAGGTTCCTAGTGCTGGACGGTCAGGAACGGAGGATGGAGGGCCCGTAGTTATGCCTATTTGCAAACTGGATAATATGACAGAGATTGTGGCTCTAAAGAGAGGATCAAAGAAGTAGCTGGAATGACTAAGATAAGCTGTGATATCGGTCTGCGACTAACACCATAAGGCACTGTGAAAGGAGATTCAGGAGGTCTGAGGAAGGAGCAGTGGAGATATGAAGGCAAGACCAGCACAAAAGACATTGAACCTGTTGTTGAACAGGAACACCAGTTACTAGAACATCAAGACCGTGAGAGTATAGAGGAATTGTTGAAGGTCCTGTGAAGGTACAGGCAGGTTTTTTCTAGTAAACCTGGTAAAATCAAGACAGTTGAGGGCAAACTACACGTGAAGGAGCATGAACCATTTTAAGTGGGGCCTTATGCGATACCTCCATCGAAACGTGAAGCAGTGGAAGAAGAGCTTCAGAGAATATTGCGAATAGGGATAATAGAAAGGTCAGCTAGCCAACATAACAACCCATTGTTCGCTGTGGACAAAAGGAATGGTGATGTCAGAGCAGTATTGGATGCATGTCCAGTGAATAAAATTATAATTCCAGAAGGAGACAGACCCGAGAATTAGGAAGAGTTACTCCGAAAGTTTCAAGGGACACGAGTATTCAGTAGTTCTGATCTCAGGTCAGAGTACTGGCAGGTCGCCCTACATAAGGATTCCAGAAAATTCACTGTATTCCTCTATGGAGGAAGAAGCTACTAGTATCGTGTACTACCATTTGGCCTTAATATTTCCACCTCTGCCTTTGTTAGAGCGTTGGATAAGGTACTGGGTGAGCAGTTAGGACGTCACTGTGTACATTGACGATATCTTTATAGCAACTGCAGACTGGAAAGAGCATCTTAAAACGCTTGAAGGGGTACTCATGGCCTTTGAGAAGGCAGAAGTGACAACGGATTTGGAGACATCAGATTATGGAAGGAGAGAGGTTAAGTTTCTTGGTCACATTGTCAATGCACAGAGGATCAAACTGGATGAGGACAAACAAGCAGTCAGGGATTTTCCTGTGCCACACTGTAATAAGCAGTTAAGAGATATTCTTGGTTTATATGGATGGTATAGGAAGTTCGTAAGTGGACAGTCAGTAACCCACATTTTTTGAATCTGCTGAAGAACAATGCGCTATGAGATTGGACAGGTGAATGCCAAGGTGCTTTTGAGGAAATAAAGCAACAGCTGTGCAATGCTAAGCTGCTTTTTCACCCAGACTTCGGCAAGGAATTTTCTTGGCTCGTGGCAGTTAAGATTGTAGGTTAGGAGTGCAGTTATAGCAGTTGAATGAAATGGACTCGGATAATGTTAAAACAATCGAATTTGCAAGCAGGGCTCTAACTAAATGGAAATGGCAACATACATTCACAGAGAGAGAGAGGCATTTGTTGGCCTAAGGAGTTTCTCAAAATTCAGGTATTACCTGGCTGGTAGGACCACCAAGGTAGCCACAGTCCATAAGTCATTGACCTTCCTACTTGATGCCAAATTATACCATAGATGTGTCACCGGATTGGCACTTGCCTTATAAGAATATCATTTTAGTATTGTCTACCGACCTGGGAACCAAAACGTCACTTTTGAGGCAGCCACCTAGCGTTAATGATATAAATGTTAACAGGTCACAAGGCCAGGAATTGAGCATTAATTTGATCAAGGGTATTCAATACGAGTCACTTGTTACCAAATTATTTAAGATTATCTAATGGGAGCAAAATGAAGATCCTGCATTGAAGAGTGTGAAGGTGAGGTATGGGTGTGCTGGAGAAGATAAATTGAGAAAATATTTAATTCATCACAACATTTTATACCATCTGTGGATGAATCGTTACAAGGCTGGAAGTTGTGCATTCCGGAACAGGCTATTGGGAAGCTGGTGTGTTACACACATTTCAGTAATGCCCACTTTGGCGCAAACAAATGTCTAGAAAAACTAAGGAAGGAGTGTATTTTCTTTGACATGAGCAAAGAGATTTGGAAAATATTATGGACCTGTGACATGTGGCAGAAGACTAAGACAACAACTGTTAGCCATCAGGAACCTAAGCTCCCAGTAACTCTTGATGGAATCAAAGACATCATGGCCATCAAATTACTTGGTCAATTGCCTAGGTCCTGTGGCAATTTCACACAGCTCGTGGTGTTGTTAGAAGTGTGTTCAAAATATGCAAAGTTCGGCTCCGCAAGGAAGGCAACTGGTATGGCAATACCAGCGAGAACAGAAAATGGTCATTTTATACAGGTGTGCAAACCAAGGCAAGTGCTATCAGACAATGGACCACAATTTATATCAAAGGAGTCGAAGGATATGTTGCAGAGGAATGGTGTGAAACAGGTTCAGATAGTCAAATATAGGCCAGCCTCAAATCCAGCTGGGAGAGTCATGAAAGAGGTGAACCGCATGACATATTGCAGTAGTAAACACTGCAAATGGAAAGAGTACATAAAAGATTTTGGGGATGTAATCAATAGCCTACCTCATACCATGAAAGGTTTTGCATCATGTGAAATCCTGCTGAACCAACCTCCTGAAAGTATATTCTCCAACTTCTTGAGTGATTCTCGCACTATGGATCAATCTTGGGACAGGAAAATTGGATTGTCCATGGAGCATTTACGTGATGAGGCTCAATGGCAGAAAGAAAAGCTTGATAAGATCGTGCGACCGATTAAGTATTAAGTCGGTGACCTTGTGTTAATCAAAACCCACATACATTCCTGCATGCATAATGAAGAAATTAAGAAATTCCGTATTGTATTACTGATATCAAATGTCCTAATACGGTAGAAATGGTATGTGTGAAGTCAGGTAGACATGAGGGCAAACACCTGGTGGAAAACATTAAACCATATCATAATGAGCAGGATTAATGACTGATTGTTCTATGTGACTTTTCTGAATCTGTATATATGTCAACTGCTATTGTCCTTAAGTACAACCATTCATTTCTGATTACGTATAAGATTTTATGAGGACACTTTAATCAAGTGACATTTAACCAGCATGTGTTACCACTGTAAGCAATATTATAACTTTTTTCCTTCACTTTGTTTCTATTCAATGTAGACTACATGTATTATATTTCTTCCTTCCCATGCAGTGACAATGTCTGAGTGATTATTAGTGTCAACAGGTTGTGCTATCCAAAAGGTTTTGCATTTTAAAAAAATTCTTACTATTCCTGCATAATGATTGTGTACCCTTTATTATCCACTTAGTAACTGAAATCAACTTAGAGGCGTTTCCTATATATATATATATATACTTTAATTAGTCCATGTGTTTATTATGCTAGATAGAACACTGTAATAAGGTCTACTATAGCAGCAACAGACATGAGTATGTTGAATAGGCAACATTAGGACAACATTGAGAGTGCCAGTAAATGTTTCATGTACACCAATGGATGGATTACTGCGAGGCGAAATTGGCCAGCAGATGACTAGTGCCCACCATGAACGATGGACCTTGCTGTTGGTGGGGAGGCTTGCGTGCCTCAGTGATACAGATAGCCGTACCTTAGGTGCAACCACAATGGAGGGTATCTGTTGAGAGGCCAGGCAAATGCGTGGTTCCTGAAGAGGGGCAGCAGCCTTTTCAGTAGTTGCAGGAGCAACAGTCTGGATGATTGACTGATCTGGCCTTGTAACACTAACAAAAACGGCCTTGCTGTGCTGTTACTGCGAACGGTTGAAAGCAAGGGGAAACTACAGCCGTAATTCTTCCCAAGAGCATGCAGCTCTACTGTATGGTTACGTGATGATGGCGTCCTCTTGGGTAAATATTCCGGAGGTAAAATAGTCCCCCATTTCGATCTCCGGCCGGGGACTACTCAAGAGGATGTCATTATCAGGAGAAAGAAAACTGGCGTTCTACGGATCGGAGCATGGAATGTCAGATCCCTTAATCGGGCAGGTAGGTTAGAAAATTTAAAAAGGGAAATGGATAGGTTAAAGTTAGATATAGTGGGAATTAGTGAAGTTCGGTGGCAGGAGGAACAAGGCTTTTGGTCAGGTGAATACAGGGTTATAAATACAAAGTCAAATAGGGGTAATGCAGGAGTAGCTTTCATAATGAATAAAAAAAAATAGGAATGAGGGTAAGCTAGTACAGACAGCATAGTGAACGCATTATTGTGGCCAAGATAGATACAAAGCCCATGCCTACTACAGTAGTACATGTTTATATGCCAACTACCTCTGCAGATGACGAAGAAATTGAAGAAATGTATGATGAAATAAAAGAAATAATTCAGATAGTGAAGGGAGATGAAAATTTAATTGTCATGGATGACTGGAATTCGGTAGTAGGAAAAGGGAGAGAAGGAAACATAGTAGGTGAATATGGATTGGGGGTAAGAAATGAAAGAGGAAGCCGCCTGGTAGAATTTTGCACAGAGCACAACTTAATCATAGCTAACACTTGGTTCAAGAATCGTAAAAGAAGGTTGTATGCATGGAAGAATCCTGGAGATACTAGAAGGTATCAGATAGATTATATAAAGGTAAGACAGAGATTTAGGAACCAGGTTTTAAATTGTAAGACATTTCCAGGCGCAGATGTGGACTCTGACCACAGTCTATTGGCTATGGACTGTAGATTAAAACTGAAGAAACTGCAAAAAGGTGGGAATTTAAGGAGATGGGACCTAGATAAACTGACTAAACCAGAGGTTGTACAGAGTTTCAGGGAGAGCGTAAGGGAACAAATGGCAGGAATGGGGGAAAGAAATACAGTAGAAGATGAATGGGTAGCTTTGAGGGATGAAGTAGTGAAGGCAGCAGAGGATCAAGTAGGTAAAAAGACGAGGGCTAGTAGATATCCTTGGGTAACAGATGAAATATTGAATTTAATTGATGAAAGGAGAAAATATAAAAATGCAGTAAATGAAGCAAGCAAAAAGGAATACAAACGTCTCTAAAATGAGATTGACAGGAAGTGCAAAATGGCTAAGCAGGGATGGCTAGAGGATAAATGAAAGGATGTAGAGGGTTATCTCACTAGGGGTAAGATAGATACTACCTACAGGAAAATTAAAGAGACCTTTGGAGAAAAGAGAACCACTTGTATGAATATCAAGAGCTCAGATGGAAACCCAGTTCTAAGCAAAGAAGGGAAAGCAGAAAGGTGGAAGGAGTATATAGAGGGCCTATACAAGGGCGATGTACTTGAGGACAATGTTATGGAAATGGAAGAAGATGTAGATGAAGATGAAATGGGAGATATGATTCTGCGTGAAGAGTTTGACAGAGCACTGAAAGACCTGAGTCGAAACAAGGCCCCGGGAGTAGACAACATTCCACTAGAACTACTGACGGCCGTGGGAGAGCCAGTCCTGACAAAACTCTACCACCTGGTGAGCAAGATGTATGAGACAGGCGAAATACCCTCAGACTTCAAGAAGAATATAATAATGCCAATCCCAAAGAAAGCGGGTGTTGACAGTTTAATAAGTCACGGATGCAAAATACTAACAATAAGTCACGGATGAAAAATACTAACAATTTACAGATGAATGAAAAAACTAGTAGAAGCCGACCTTGGGGAAGATCAGTTCTGATTCCGTAGAAATATTGGAACACGTGAGGCAATACTGACCTTACGGCTTATCTTAGAATCTGGATTAAGGAAAGGCTAACCTACGATTCTATCATTTGTAAACTTAGAAAAAGCTTTTGACAATGTTGACTGGAATACTCTCTTTCAAATTCTGAAGGTGGCAGGGGTAAAATATAGGGAGCGAAAGGCTATTTCCAGTTTGTACAGAAACCAAATGGCAGTTATAAGAGTTGAGGGGCATGAAAGGGAAGCAGTGGTTGGGAAGGGAGGGAGACAGGATTGTAACCTCTCCCCGATGTTATTCAATCTGTATGTTGAGCAAGCAGCGAAGGAAACAAAAGAAAAATTCGGAGTAGGTATTAAAATCCATGGAGAAGAAATAAAAACTTTGATGTTCGCCGATGACATTGTAATTCTGTCAGAGACAGCAAAGGACTTGGAAGAGCAGTTGAACGGAATGGATAGTGTCTTGAAGGGAGGATATAAGATGAACATCAACAAAAGCAAAACGAGGATAATGGAATGTAGTCGAATTAAGTCGGGTGATGTTGAGGGTATTAGACTAGGAAATGAGACACTGAAAGTAGTAAAGGAGTTTTGCTATTTGGGGAGCAAAATAACTTATGATGGTCGAAGCAGGGTCAGCACACCACTCTCCCGGCTGTATGTCAGTTTCTGAGACTGAAGCTGCTGCTTCTCAATCAAGTAGCTCCTTAGTTTGTCTCACAAGGGCTGAGTGCACCCCACTTGCCAACAGCACTCGGCAGACCCGATGGTCACCCATCCAAGTGCTAGCCCATCCCGACAGTGCTTCGGTGATCTGACGGGAACGAGTGTTACCATTGTGGCAAGGCTGTTGGCTAACTTTACTAATAGTGTTATATCATTACAAGTCAAGGAGGACTGGTACCAGACATCTGTGTATGCGTGCCAAGTGCGAAAAATTTTGTTCGGATTCCACATCATCAACAATCACCTACATCATGTTGGTTACACATATGCTTGTCCAGGTGATATTGTGGACAAATAATCATCAACAATCTTAATTGGCATCAACACTTACGACCTAATGTGTAAATAGTGCAACCTGCGATTTTCTTATCGTCTCAGAATATAATTATTCATACCAGACATAGGAGATTGTTGTGCTTAATGATGAGTGGCTCCCCTAAACTCGCTTGCATATTTAGGCATATAATTTCAGGCAAGCCAGCAATAGTGTGGAACAGAACAGTATGACTGCCATTGGAGTATCAGGTACAATGTGTGGACGAGGCACCCAGTCAAAGCAAAATCAGTTTAAGGGACCCCCACCAATTGTATCCCCAGGTGTGTTACACATTTAACTACTTCTTCTAGATGCATTTTACAAGAATTGCATCGTGCAAAACAATAGAGAATGAGGAATTCTTCCTACCAAATGAAAGAGAGTTCCAACTGCTGTGAACTGAATTTTATACATAAAAAGTATATCCTTTGCTATGTAATTGACACTGATTTGAATTTCATGTCAAGAGATCCTTCCTCTCCAGTTCAGATGTATCCTTTGCTTGCCAGTTTCCAATTTGGTGGTTGGAGGGGAACTGTGGGATTTACCAGAGGGGTGGGGGAGGAATTGCGGTTTCTCAGGACTGTTTATCACCCACTGGTCATAAATCAACCTCCAGGTGCTCATAAATAAATTAACGGAACAATAGGTTAAGGAAGGGGGAGAGGTTATATGTAAAACCACTTAGCTGAACGATAGGTTAAGGTCTTAAATGAACCAGCTGTCACAATTTAATTAATTTTCATATAAATTTGATGCCAAAAGTGTCCTGGAACCTGCTGTAACCCTACTACTCGTGTCAGTGGCGCTGCATAAGAATCATGCACATAATCTGCTGTAGGGAGGCAGGGAGTAAAACCGTCAGTATCGTCCACCAATGTATTTCTGACAAAATCATTTGTTATTGTTATCCTTCATATATTTTAACCATCTATAAATATTGTTTTGCTACTTTTGGCTGAACAGCTATTTTATCCATAGCCAGCCCACCCACATTGCGGGGAACTGAAATAACAGCCCTGAATCCATGTGATTGTTGGTTGTGGTGTTACCTGAAGTTGCAAGTCTGCTATGATCGTCCGACCTCTTTGTGGATTCTGAAAGACAATATTTCATGGCACTTTTTCACTATACCGACTCATATACTGTACAGTATTTCTCATAACATTGTACCTGGACTACAGGTATTGATGAGGAATGACGACCGACATGTTGAACATTTGTGATAAAGAAAATTCGTCTTTCCTGAAAAGCAATTGTGATGCTAATAATTGTTTTCGTATCATATGAAACACCATCTGTTGGTCATTTTGTGTACTCATAACATCTCATGTCGTTGTAATGTCGTTGTAATGTCATGTTTCGGTTTATACCTCCCTACCTACTTCCATGAAGTATTGAATTTTCAAATGTTAAAAAAAAAATTCTGTCACCTTTAACATCACATTGTCATTTAAAAAGAAATGGTCAGCTCCACCGCACGGTTAAAGCATTGTATCATAAAGGTATAATGAAACCCCATGCGCTACAGCTTACTAAAATCTCATTCTGCCTGTTCTATTTATTACACTGGTAGACAACCATTTTATATGTGGGGTACCTCTACCTACATTACTTCGTGAGGTACTGAATTTTCTTCCGTAACAAGAAGCTATTTTGATAGCAACGGACAGCTTCGCCGCAAATGTGCTACATTGTATCATAAAGGAATGATCAAGGCCTGTATGTTACAGCTATTTAAAAACACGTACTGTCGTTGGCATGTATTACACAGATAGGCAACCATTTTGTATGTCATCAGTTCCAATGTACTTTTGCTTGCAGAATCAAAATGCGCCTTTTGAAATGTGGAACACATAAGGTTTCCGAGCTATTTAAAATCATGTGTTTTTTTTTTCCTCTAGTGGCTCAGTGGCTCGATAAAGAAGTTTCGGAAGGCGCTTGATAAACAGATGAGGCTTTCAGTTATTTGAATGATGTTTTTCCCCAGGATCAGCAATACCAAATTGAAAGCAGATGTGTTGATTTGACCACAAATCAGAAAATTCTCAATCGATTAGACCTTTACTGCTAAATTTACGAACTGAGTCACGTTCTTGGACCTTTTTCAAAGTGATTTTCATTGGGCAACAGATTAAAGCATAATCATGAAACTATAATGACTGAACTGTTGGACTTCTACAAAAAAGAAGGGTTGAGGTAAGTAAAACCCACTTTTTACATTTTTCTCACAAAAACTGGTAGCTGTTAGCGATGAACAGAGTGAATGTTTTTCACCAACATTTTCTAATCATACAGCACCACCATCAAGGATGTTAGAGTCTTTAGGTGGTGAGTGATGACTGACAGTTCTTGTTTAGACAGACAGAGGAAACATCTTACGAAAGAAAAGTAGCCTTATAGTTTTTTTTTCAAGTAAACTGTCGTAAAACTTCGCAGTCCGTTTACATTTTTAATTATGATTACTGTTTCGGTCCTATAATTTGTAGATTATGTCCACCGTCCTTGATTTTTTTTAAATTTTCGTCTAGTATTGTAAATGAAATCAGTACGAATTATTGTTTAATTTCTCACAAACGCGACTTTTAATGAAGAAAATCAGGCTATACCACTGGATTAAGCGTCCCAAAATCAGGTAAATCCACACATTCTGAAATCAGATGCAGAAAGCAGTTTCAGTTCGCTAAATAGTGATAGTTAGTCTCATTTTTCCAGTTCTCTACGACTTATTTCCACAGTAAAAGACTGAAAAATTCAAATTCGGTAGTGAACTGCAATACCAGGCTGTGGCAGCGATTATAGCAGCGCGTCACACACGGCAGGTGACGGCAGCTGACGTGGCTACAGATTGGCAGCAGCCTGTGACAGGTGTCGGCTGCAGGCGAACTTCATTGCAGCCAGCAGTGATTCAGCTCAATTAGCAACAGAGCTGACATATCGGTTAGGGCACTGAATGTGCATTCGGCAGGTGCGGAATTAGAACCCGCTTCCGATCATCCATGCTTCGGTTTTACATGGTTTCCAAAAACGATTAAAGTGAAATTTTGGGTAACGTAGCAGATTATTAAGAATTGTCATCCTGCATTGAAAGCGTAGGTTGCTGTGGAGCTGCGGGGAGAGCAGATTTTCGTTCTGACGCTGGCACAACTGACGCCGGCTACTGGCCGGGCGAGCCGTACACTTGCCTATCGCTGCGTGTAATAGGTTACACATACTCTCTATGAATCTGAAGAAGTACCATTAAATGTTAATCGATCTTTTACAAACCTAGTATACCAAATTGTGTAAGTAACACGACCATGCTATTAAAATTTCAAATCAAGAACTTCATCCTTCTGGATGAAACACGAAATAACCATGCTGGCATTGTCAAACTGAATTAGGGACTGTAATGTATTTATCTATACTGCAACCAAGAGGATAGGTTCATATAATCTAATTTTCTGGAATGTCCTGTAGTTTTATTGTCAAAGATTTCTGACCTAATTAAAAGTACTGTCTGATCGTGTCTTCGTTGTTTAGCTGTTTTGGAGAGACTGAAAGATTGAATGGAGGACTTAGTACAGTGAGAAGGCGATATTTTATTAAAATATGTAAATTTATGCGCCAGAAAGCTGATGTGCAATAGGGGAGGCGTGGAGTGTTAAATTTATAAGTAATTTATTTTGTGGAAAGGAATCGTACTTTGTATTCAATAAATTTGATTTAGTTTCGGAATTACGTGATTTATAGTCCAAATTACATGTGGTAATCTGATTGGCTGACATTAGAAATACAGTGAGTTTAGCAACGTTAGAGATGATTTGATAGGCTGCCTAACATATTAGCCAATAGGAATTCAAAATTTCCCACGTGTCTGAGTGCGGGTTTGTGCCTCTGCTATAGGAGTCGAGATAGTTGCTCGGGAGATGTCTTGTGCTAAACACCTATGTTAAACCACACTGATCAGATTTGTACTATAATGAAGAAATTCGTGCGTTGGATCGGTTCTCGTGTCGTTGACGAAAAGCGACTGCAGTATTGAGCGTTTTGTGAAAGTTTGAGCTTTCTGAATGGTTCATTTTAGGGGATATTCGCGTGTGAACATTTAATGTTGTACATCACTCTACGTGGCGTGTTTCGTGCGGATTACGAGACATTATCGCGAGTACTTTTTTACAAGAAGCCTACTAAACGACTTGGATCAATAAGTAATCGTGGGTCAGTGACTGTGTTGGACGTTCAAAATATTGGGTCTGACTAAATATCTTGTGGTTGCTTTCATGTGTGAACTTGTAACAGAGACAATCAGCAGCATCGTGTAATTAATGTCGAGGTATTAAATACGGACTTGATATCTATTTTCCGTGTCATAAAGTCAATAAACCAACTTAAACGAAATTTTAGACATTTTTTTCATATGAGTCATGCGAGAATCCCGAACGCTCGATAGTTTAACTAACTTTCAGCTACTGCCCATGGACTGGAGATATGTAGCCGTTTCATGTTAGTTATTTAGTCGAATTTTCGTCAACGCTGCTTTTGTCGGCTATACCAGTATCTACCATTGCAGAGTGAAGGTAGCTGGACTGATTGTTTAAAGGACAGTGAGAAACCAACACGCCCCACCGCAACACGACCAATTTCTTTCTCCATCCTTGGCTAATTGAACATGTCACTAAAGGTCTCGCATCGACGGGTCATTACATCATTAATCGGACAAGTAGGTTAGAAAATTTAAAAAGGGAAATGGATGCCTTGAAGTTAGATATAATGGGAATTTGTGAAGTTCTGTGTCAGAGGGTTTCTGTTCTGGTGAATACGGGGCTATAAATACGAAGTCAAATAATGGTTATGCAGGAGTTGGTTTAATAACGAATAAGAAAATAGGAATAGACGTAAACTACTATGAACAGCATAGTGAAAGCATTATCGTACCCAAGATAGACACAAAGCCCACGCCTATCAGAGTAGTACAAGTTTACATGCCAACCAGCTCCGCAGATGATGAAGAGGTTGAAGAACTGTATGATGTGACAAAAGAAATTATGCAGATAGTTAAGGAGAAGAAAATTTAATTGTGATGGGTGACTGGAATTCAATAGCAGGAAAAGAAGAGATGGAAAAATAGTGGGTGAATATGGACTGGGGGAAAGGAATGAAAGAGGAGGCCAGCTATTAAAATTCTGCCAAGTGCATAATTTAATCATCGCTAACAGGTGGTTTAAGAACCAGTAACAAAGCTGTACACGTGGAACATACCTGGAGACACCGGAAGGTTTCAGACTGTCTATATAACACTAAGATAGAGATTTCTGAACCAGATTCTAAATTGTGAAACATGTCCAGGGACAGATGTGAAATCTTACCACAATTTATTGATTATGAACCATAGATTAAAACTGAACAAATTGCCAAAAGGTAAGAAATTAAGGGGATGGATCTGGATAAATAGGAAGAGCCAAAGGTTGTTGAGAGTTTCAGAGGGAGCATTAGGCAAGGGTTGACTAGTCGAGTAGTCGAATCATAGCTGATAAGGAAAAGCTGAACGAAGCGAAAAAGAGCGTAAAGAGAGCAATGAGAGAAGCATTCAACGAATTCGAACATAAAACATTGGCAAACAATCTAAACAAGAACCCTAAAAAGTTTTGGTCATATGTAAAATCGGTAAGCGGATCTAAATCCCCTATTCAGTCACTCGTTGACCACGATGGCACCGAAACAGAGGACGACCGAAGAAAGGCAGAAATACTGAATTCAGTGTTCCGAAACTGTTTCACTGCGGAAAATCGTAACACGGTCCCTGACTTCAGCCGTCGCACGGACGCCAAAATGGAAAATATTGAAATAAACGATATCGGAATTGAAAAACAACTGCTATCACTTAGTAGCGGAAAAGCATCCGGACCAGACGAGATACCCTTAAGATTCTACAGTGATTATGCTAAAGAACTTGCCCCCTTTCTATCAGCAATTTATCGTAGATCGCTGGAAGAACGTAAAGTACCTAGCGACTGGAAGAAAGCGCAGGTCGTTCCCATGTTCAAGAAGGGTCATAAATCAGATGCGAATAATTATAGGCCTATTTCGCTTACGTCAATCTGTTGTAGAATAATGGAACATGTTTTGTGTTCTCGTATTATGACGTTCTTAGATAATACAAATCTCCTTCATCATAACCAACATGGATTCCGCAAACAGAGATCATGTGAAACTCAGCTCGCCCTATTTGCCCAAGAAATTCACAGTGCCGTAGACACTGGCGAGCAGATTGATGCCGTATTCCTGGACTTCAGGAAGGCATTTGATACGGTTCCGCACTTACGTTTAGTGAAAAAAATACGAGCTTACGGAATATCGGACCAGGTTTGTGATTGGATTCAGGATTTCCTAGAAGAAAGAACACAACATGTCATTCTTAACGGTTCAAAATCTGCAGATGTAGAGGTAATTTCGGGAGTACCGCAGGGAAGCGTGATAGGACCTTTATTGTTTACAATATACATAAATGACTTAGTTGACAACATCGGTAGCTCCGTGAGGCTATTTGCAGATGACACGGTTGTCTACAAGAAAGTAGCAACATCAGAAGACTCGTACGTACTCCAGGAGGACCTGCAGAGGATTAATGCATGGTGCGACAGCTGGCAGCTTTCCCTAAACGTAGATAAATGTAATATAATGCGCATACATAGGGGCAGAAATCCATTCCAGTACGATTATGCCATAGGTGGTAAATCATTGGAAGCGGTAACGACCGTAAAATACTTAGGAGTTACTATCCGGAGCGATCTGAAGTGGAATGATCACATAAAACAAATAGTGGGAAAAGCAGGCGCCAGGTTGAGATTCATAGGAAGAATTCTAAGAAAATGTGACTCATCGACGAAAGAAGTAGCTTACAAAACGCTTGTTCGTCCGATTCTTGAGTATTGCTCATCAGTATGGGACCCTTACCAGGTTGGATTAATAGAAGAGATAGACATGATCCAGCGAAAAGCAGCGCGATTCGTCATGGGGACATTTAGTCAGCGCGAGAGCGTTACGGAGATGCTGAACAAGCTCCAGTGGCGGACACTTCAAGAAAGGCGTTACGCAATACGGAGAGGTTTATTATCGAAATTACGAGAGAGCACATTCCGGGAAGAGATGGGCAACATATTACTACCGCCCACATATATCTCGCGTAATGATCACAACGAAAAGATCCGAGAAATTAGAGCAAATACGGAGACTTACAAGCAGTCGTTCTTCCCACGCACAATTCGTGAATGGAACAGGGAAGGGGGGATCAGATAGTGGTACAATAAGTACCCTCCGCCACACACCGTAAGGTGGCTCGCGGAGTATAGATGTAGATGTAGATGTAGACTAGAACGGGAAAGGAATACAGCAGCAGGCGAATGGGTAGCCTTAAGAGATATAATAGTGAAGGCATCAGAGGATCAAGTAGTTAAAAAGGAAAACCCTAGTAGAAATCCTTAGATAACACAAGAAATACTAAATTTAACTGATGTGTGGATAAAATTAAAAAAATGCGGCAAATGAAGCAGGCGAAAGGGAATACAAACGCTTGAAATATAAGTTTGACAGGAATTGCAAAATTGCTAAACAGGAATGGCTGGATGACAAATGCAAGGATTTAGCAGGGAAAGATAGTCACCGTCAACAGGAAAATTAAAGAGGTCTTTGGAGAAAAGAGAAGCAGCTGTATGAATATGAAAGGCGCAGATGATAAACCAGTCCTAAGCAAAGATGGGATAGCTGGAAGGTGGAAGCACTACGCAAAGGGTCTATACAATGGAGATGAACTTAAAAGCAGTATCAGAGAAAGGAAGTGGACACAGATGAAGATCAGATGGGAGCTACGTTACTGCGAGAAGAATTTGACAGTGCTCTGAAACATCGAAGTCGAAACACGGCTCCGGGGGTAGATGATATTCCGACATAATTACTGATAGCCTTCGGAGAGCCATCAATGACAAAACTGTTCCATATGGTGTGCAAGATGTATGAGACAGATGAAATACCCTCGACTTCAAGAAGAATGTAGTAATTCCAATTCCAATAAAACAGTTGGTGACAGGTGTGAATATTACCGGATAGTCAATTTAATAAGCCATTGCTGCAAAATACTAACACGAATCCCCTACAGAAGAATGAAAACCTGGTAGAAGCGAACCTCCGGAAGATCGGTTTGGATTCTGGAGAAAAGTAGGAACACGCGAGGCAGTACCCAGCCTACGACTTACCTTAGATGATAGGTTAAGGAAAGGCAAATCTACGTTTATAGCATTTGTAGACTTAGAGAAAGCTTTTAACAGAATGGAATGCTCTCTTTGGAACTCTGAAGGTAGCAGGGGTAAAATACAGGCAGCAAAAAGCTATTTATAACTTGTACAGAACTCAGATGGCAATTATAAGAGTCGAGGGGCATGAAAGGGAAGCATTGCTTGAAAAAGGAGTGAGGCAGAATTGCAACCTATCCCCGATGTTATTCAATATGTACATTGAATAGGCAACAATAGAAACCAATGAAAAATCTGAAGTAGGAATTAAAGTTCGGGGAGAAGAAACAAAATCTTTATGATTTGCCGATGACACTGTAATTCCATCAGAGACAGAAAAGAACTTGGCGGGACAGTTGGGCGGAATGGTCTGTGTCTTGAAAGGAGAATATAAGGTGAACATCAACAAAAGAAAAACAAAGATAATGGAATGTAGTCGAATTAAATGCTAAGGGAATCAGATTAATAGACGAGACACTTAAGGCAGTACACGAGTTTTGGTATTTAAGCAGCAAAGTAACTGATGATGACCGAAGTAGAGAGGATATAAAATATAAACTGGAAATGGCAGGAAAAGCATATCTGAAGAAGAGATACCCGTTAACATCGAAAGTAGATTTAAATGTTAGCAATTTTATTCTGAAGGTGTCTGAAGCTGTAGCCATGTTTGGAACTGAAACTTGGACGATAAACAGTTAAATGTGAAGAGAATACAACCTTTCGAAATTTGGTGCCACAGAAGGATGCTAAAGATGAGATTTTTCAATCACCTGACTAATGAGGAAGTACTGAATAGAACTGGGGTGACAAGAAATTTGTGGCACAACTTGACCAAAGAAGGGATCGGTTGATAGGACACATTCTGAGACGTCGAGGGATGTGTGGTGTGGATTAGGGGGGGGGGGGTGCAGTAAAAATCATAAAGGAAGACCTAGATTCAGAAAGATGCAGGTGTCAGCAGTTATTCGGATATGAAGAGCCTCGCACAGGTTGGAGCACCATGGGGAACTGCATCAAACCAGTGTTGTTGCATTTGAGTGGTGAGATTGTGTTTCAACCACTTAGTGCAGAAAGGGAAGTAGTACGACATTTATAAGCTTCCGTTTTTTAATGACTATGGTTCTCAGTGTATCAGTGTAGTGTTTGCTGTTTACTGTGGATAGGAAACTAGCCCGGGAGATGTTGGCGGCGACGCTACGCGCCTAGTTCACGAATACACTTTGTTATTTCGCAGAGTTGGTTTCAATCTCTTTGTGTTGTCTTTTGTCGCAAGTTACTTTCTAACTATACTGTATTCTGTCACTATAACTGAATGAGATTACTGTCTCTGAGAACGACTGTGTAATATACAAAAAGGAAAGAAATTCTTAAGCAAGAACTGTACAGATGGTATGTACATAAAAAAGCCAAATTGTCTGGGAAGTAACACGTGAACTAGGCAAGTGAAACCGTAGCATCTAAATCACCAATATTTGCAGGTAAATGCTTTAGTTTTTATTCTAAAATAGTTTGCTTAACTAAATTACTCTTATCTATTGTAAACACCTCACAGTTCCTCAACTACATATGGATCTAACCTAACTTACACAAACATACCCATCTTCACAAACTAGCCCAACCACATTTCATCGACGATGAAGGTGAGGGGTGAAGGGCTCAAATGAGATGTGTACGATGTTGTACATCGAAAATAGGATCGACAAGTACGTAAAAGTGTTATGAGTCTCGGGGAAAAATTGTGCGGGCAGAACAAAAGCAATACTCTTTCTAGGATGATGATGGCGCTGTGTGAGATCAGAAGATTCAATGACATTAAAATTATGTACCCTTTACAGAGGTCACTCGTTCATGCCGAATGATGGCGATTTCGGTATAATTAGAACGAAGCTGAATAAGAAGGAAGGGTGCTATAAAGAGAATTACGCTGTTGAACTCATAAAACATTCCTCATTTTTCAAATGAAAGTGGATTCTTCTATCACCTGTTCTTGCTGGTCGTTCCCTTTATCTCAAAATACCATGATATGACTTGTTCAGCTGAAAATCCACGTAATGTTACGTGCAACATGAATATTTCTGTCTTGACAATGGAGACTTTTAGACTGAGAAAAGTTATACAATTTTGTCTACATATCTGTATCGCCTACTCATAACAACAAAATGGATGGCAGCAAGTAACCTTTGGTCTATATTCCTCAAGACAAGATGCAATTTTGGAATTCAGCCACATTATGGCCAACAACAACGGCATCTCATGATGTAGATGAAGATGACTGAGTAATGCAACTATGAGAAACGTCAAATATTTTTCCAAGGTGTAAGAAACAATGTCCATTATAATGAAATACGTTAATATATAGCCTACAATTCTCTTTTAGAAAGTAACAAAACTTCATCCTGTCTACTGCAGGAAAGGAACATGTCCAGTACCAACAAAGTCGTCTCGCTCTATAGCCTTACACAATACTTGACTTCTACATATACATATGATAAGCAAGTATACCTTCATCAAGAAACCAGGAATACATGTTACGAGTACATTGCATTAATCGCTTTTATTCAGTTTTTGTCTTTACCCTAAAAGTGCGAAATGTGGACATGCTGCCTTTCTGCAGCAACTGGTTAACTTTTTTATCCCGCCAGTGGAGCAGGTGTCACGTTATGCCAAACTTGTGTCAGGTACGCAATTCTTCATAGATTTACAATCCATTTCGCAATGACCAACAAAGATGAACATTTACACAGGTCGAAAACTACATCTACATGGTTACTGCTCTATTCTCACTTCCGTGTTTGACACTACGCCGCAGGATTTAACACTCTAACATAGCATCAGTGCTGAAATATTTAATTTAATTCCTTTTCACGAATGTGACTTCTTTGTTATTTATTTGTTGTGTACGACCAGTTTCAATATTGTGTAAATGTTAATAAATGTTATGAACTAAACGTGAGAAATGGGTTTGTTATATACGGAGTATTATCTGATACGACGGAAAGAAATTTTATAACATCAGCACAGTAGACAGACTGATAATGTCAGTGCCTTTATTTTCTATTGAGGCACTGAAAATGTCCGGGTTGTTAACAGAAACTCGGTGGAGTGTAAATGGTTCTTTACAATATCTGCGACCCGAAACGGGCACAGTGAAAGCTGTGGTTAAGGATGAACGATATGTGAGAGGCTCTGGTGCATATGCAACAATTTCTTGTAGTTGCATGAGGCACTGAAAGTTCCCAGGGCCAGGGTACAATAGTGTCGAGTGACTTACAATGATGAAGAGATGAATAACGATCAATACTGTATGGTCTTCACTTAAAACATCCGGGGTGATAGGCCGTGGTCGAAGTATAAAACTCTCCCCTGACGTTTCGTCTCGGACTGCGGGAGACGTCCTCGGAGGTACAGCGGCGAACTGTATGGCCACAGAAAATTTAATCAATATTGGCATCTGAAGACATCATAATAGTAATTGTTCCCGTAGAACCACTACTTCAAGTCTGCAGCATCTAAAATATATTATCGAATAACTTCAGACTTTCCTAAAACGCTTTTTAGTGTTATGAGTGATTCGGACAGCACAGCTCTCATGTGAAATATAGTTTTCATCTCATCAGGACAGATGTCTTACTATCCTGTACAGCATCTCTCAAATTATGAATGGAATGTTTTACTAATGCAAGGGACTCTGCCCGAAAATAAAACAAATTTTGAATTGAAAGTTCATTTCGTTGCTAATTAATTAAATTCATTGAGTAACTTTGGAGTTACAGCAATAAGAAACAACTTTAGAACTTAATATTAAAAAGAAGTGTTAAGTCTTTGAACCTGGCATAGCACGGTAGGTTTTATTTCCTACTTAACTACACTGATTAACAGTATGTGCTTTCAGACATTTTAGGATCTCGTATTCCGTTGTTGCCGTGGTATTTTACAGTTAGCATAAAATCACAAAGAAGTAAAATGAAGGTTGAATTTTAAGTGTCTGAAAACGTTTCTCTATCAAAACTCATACTGGTAAAGCTTGTAGTGGCATCTCGCTACGTCTTTATTGTGCCGTCGCTGACTGCCGTGATCACTAAAGTCTCTATTTTGTTTATCATTACTTTAAGGAATTCTAAAATTCTGAATATTTATTTTGGCTTTAAATTTTTCTGATCCCTTTAGTATGAACATTTACTTCTGTACAAGTAAAGATCGACATCATCAGTGCACGTATTTCTCATTGTTATGTGAAACTAATTCCGATTGTAAGCAACTAATTTTAGAAATAACGTACGTGCCGACTGCAGCGCATCTATTACGCACACCGTCTGATCGAAATATCCGGACACCCTGAAACGTCCTTTACAAAAATTTATCAATTACTGTACTGGTTAACCCCTTACGTTATTCGATTTTCAAACAGCTGAGCAAACTGAACGTACTCAGACATTTCTCTCTATACTTATTCTGATCATCACTACACTGACACACAGTATTTTTTTTTTTTTAGCGAAAAGCAATCTGACTTTCAATAATCGCTACAAAAGAATGGCCCTGACTAACAATAATTTATACCTTTCATGAATCACTTACCTCACAAAAATCTTCGTTACTCAAACTACTGCAATAAGGCGTGCGCCAATAATGCCATCTGAATAAAAGATTCTAGCTACTGAAGGCACTAACTACTGATAGGCATAATTAGCGAATGAAAGATTTTGATAGAGAACAAACAATGTATTTACCTTAATAATGTTCAAAAGTAATCATATATATATATATATATATATATATATATATATCAGTTCATGATATCCAATATTACTAATTTACTCTTTCTGATGGACACACGTCCAGATCGTCCGCTCTCAACATTCTGCCATCTGTCTCCTCACATCCACCGCTGCTGGCGGCTCACCTCCAACTTCGCAACGCTACGCGCTGTTCACACCCAACTGCCGAACACTACAATAGCGAATATTCCAACAATGCCAACCAGCCAAAGACTGCACACAGCACAGCCAGTGATTTGCATACAGAGCGTTACGTGACGTTACCAACATAAAAACCTAAACAGCCTATGTAATGTGGAATTGACCATTAGAAATCACGGGAGGCGGACGACCCACCCGTACGAAAGGAGGTGGAGGGTACTGTGTTGTCGGTAGAAGAGCAGTAACAGCAGAATGGATGGGTCGGGAGAGCTCTGTGACTTCGGACATGGACTGAGCAAAAAATTCATCATGACATCCGAGCCGTGCCGAGGATCGATAGGTCGCGTCACGCTCCCAAGTGCATTCATCTTCGACCCCACGGCCTGACTGATATGCCTCGCGAGCAGATCGCTCGCTCTCTTGAAGTTCGGCCGTCGGAGAGCGGAGGAGAGGAACCGGGAATGGGACACACAATTTTATTCCGTGTTCACTCGAGCGGGCTCATAACCTGGGTGCGTGGTTCGTCGCCCATGTGCTCGCTGGTGCACGCGGGGCGTGCTGGTCGTGGCAACTTCACGATCGAGAGTGGGTCTGGCTTAGCGGAGGAAGCCGGCTGGTATTCATCGCTGTAGGAGCGCCCTTGTGGGCAGCAGGTAGCAGCTGTGAGACGTGTATATTTCTATTGTCTATTGTCAAACCACAATTTATGAAAGATGTTTATATTTTATTAATAGGATTAAGTAGGAATAATTAATATTTGTCATGTTGGAAATAATCGTGGTAGCAGGGAATGTCTGCACCAAAGTATTGTTGACAAGAGAGACCGCAATATGGATACATTTTAAGAAAAGAGCGGGAAAGACCGCGCATTGATATATTTTGTAATGGTAGCAGGGATTGTCTGCACCAGAAAGCATTGTTGGCAGGAGAGACCGCACTTTAGCCTTCGTAGGAGTCAGTAGGAAGCGAGAAGTGAAACAAGTCGGTAGCAGGTCTGAAGCGAGAGGTTGAGAGAAGCGGTGTGCCTGGCAGCTACCAGCTATGATTTACAAGAAATTATAAACGGATGTACAGAGACATCAGCTAACTATTAACATAAGAGGAACTAATATTATTGAATAATTTTTTCGAGAAACTCAAGACTACTGAAGGTATGTTCGCGCAATGCTAGTCGTAAGATTACTGTAAAAAGTAAGTCCCATTTGAACGTTTGTAAAATCATTTCATTACCAACAGCAAATATTTGAAGCGTTTTCAGAATATAATTAATTTTTGCCGGCGATGTTGCATTACTGATTATAATCCATCCCAAAAACCATCAACATAAAACTTTGCAAAAAATTTATTGTTGTCAAGAAAAAGTGTAACTATGAATTACATAACTCCAGTCAAATTAATTAAAGAATAACGTCAGCTTTGCTAAAAAATACGGCCACTTATTATGACAGCCCACCAGCAGTTAACAGAGTATAGTAAACCAGAGTAAGTATATTCATGTCGCAGTTCGATGTAGCAGCCAGATGGCGATCCAGTAACAGTAAAAAATGTAAGGAACAGTTTTAGGTTATTGCAGATAACGACTGAGGGCCACGACGACGACACATTCTATGTTTCGTCGAAATAATCAGAAAACCACTTTTAAAAAGCAGCAATTAAATTTGTATGCGAAGACTGAGGAAGAGAGTAAATTTCAAAGGGAAGATTTCATTTGTTATTATTAAGCAAGAGATAGAAATCCCAAGGAAAGGTTTCATAGTTTATTGTGAAAAGGAAGGTTATCATTAACATAAGAGGTATAGAGGAGACGGGAAGGTTTCACAGCGAAGGAGTTCTACCACTGAGGGAAAGCGGCGCTTTTTCAGACGTCAACATGTGTTCTCCACTAGCCCGTCGGACACTGCTTAAGAGAGTGCAGGTTCCGATACTTCCCCTTTGGTTAGATCGTTGTGCACCGAAGACAGTTCGATGTGCGACCAGATCTTTCAATCCTTTTGATGGTTTTAACTAACGATGTTATTTCTTCTGCGCCTCCCATTACTGACTCATAAATTTGGTTTTCCGTGGCCGGTCAAGCGGGTCTTAAATTATTGTGCGTGCGGTGCAACTCACCCTCTCTTAAAGTCTTTCTGACACATGTGATTACTTTTTCTCTAAAGAAAGGCCCCCTTTAAACTTTGTGGTTAAGAGGAGAACTCTGTTATGCACTCCCCGTTTGCGCTCGTCTGAATAGACTATTTAATCAGGGTAATTTCTGAAAATTGGCTGAGTAAATTCTACTCCCTGACTTAGAACTGTGACTCATTGTACCGAAAGCCTCAAGTGTAGTTCATACGACGAAGCAGATGTATGTATCCATTTCTGGATACGAGTAATCATGCTATACCCTATGGCAGTCCAATGGAAGGGCTTGTGTTCGGCGAACGCTAAGAGAACATTAGCGTGCAGTGCCAACAGTGAAGTATGGAGAAATTAGTGGTACGGTATGGGAGTGTTTTCTGTGGTTAGAGGAGGGACCCTTTATTATTCTCAAGGAAACGCCAAATATGGAAAGATACATTTTATAGCGTTATGTATTGCATACAGTAGAGGAACAATTCGGAGACGATGGCGGTACACCGTGTCATAAAGCAGCATTTGTGAGCAGAAAGTTTATGGGCAGCAAGAGTCCTGAAATGAATTTCAAAGGCGTTTTAACGATCGTGTTGAACATACTTTAGTCACAGGCACTAACTGTAGCGTAGCATTGTCAGTACACACACTACCTAGGTAATTGCATTGTTATCTAAATTAATCGTTGGGTAAAGTAGTCATAATGGAGCTTCATGGCTGCAGTATTTTGGGAAAGCGAAAGGAAGCGAGACTAGGTGTTGAACTGCCCGTCAGCATCGCAGTGGTCGCTATTTCAGGCGGGACTGCAGTATCGGGGCTACGAGGTGGACGCTAGACGCGCCCGCCAGACGCCTTCGGCGTGGGCCCCGGCCTCTCGCAGACAATGGGCGGCCCTTTGTGCGCCACAGGGCTTGCCCGCCTCGGCTCGTCTCGCCTTACCTCCGCTCTCCGTTGTTGCCGGATACCCGATAAGCTTTGACCAAAGATATGATGAAGGCGCCCCTGATTAGTTCGCCTTCCGACAGGCGTCTCACGCCGCGCCACGTCACTCGTCACTTCCGAGTCCCCCTCCTCCTACTCCTCCTACTCCCCCTCCCCCCCAACACCCGGGTAACACCACGCATGCGCAACGAGGCGGAACTGCCTTCGTCTTTTGCGCAAAGGCTCTGGGACAGAAGGCAATTGAAGCGTTTGAGATGTGGTGCTACAGTTGAATGTTGGAAATTAGAAGCACTGATAAGATAGGGAATGAAGAGCTTCTCCGCAGAATCGGTGAAGACAGGAACATACACTACTGGCCATTAAAATTGCTACACCACGAAGATGACGTGCTACAGTGTTGCCAGCAACGCTGCTGCAACGCGTCAATGCCCACGTCATATCTGTCTCAGTTCTTGTCTGTATGTATTTACTTTTCACTCGCAGCGTAGATTCATGTATTCTTCTTCCTCAGCCCACAGTGCTGCTGCGTCAAAAAAGCATTATTTCGTTCTTGGAGATTAGGTTCGTCTAGTGAATTACACGAACCACTGCTCCAAGAATACAGAAATATAGAAGCAGCTACAGGTAAGTGAAATTGGGCAAACGAGACAATCAATGAGAAATCCATGAACGTGATAAATACATCTACAACTAGAGCGAAAGAAGCAGAAAGTAATGCATACAAAGAGCGTTTTCTGAAAAAAGACATTCTCACTGCTGTAGTTTTAGCAGATCTGCAGTACTGAACAGAAATTTTATTCTGCATTGGTTATTAAAACGCCTGACCGTTTTTGAAGCTTCATCGAGCGTTTAAACTGGGCAACAATTTGGAAACTGTTATTATTATATTGCAATGGTTGTATACATTACTTTGCATGCCCTTCAACTTCGGTCAACTACTACTTTAATAAAATCTTTGAGCCCTTCCATAAAAGCATTGCAAATGCCTTGTACCGTGAAGCATATGGAGAATTTTTCAGTGCGTCGCGTCTGGCAGCTCAAAAATGTGTAAGAAAAGACATATTTTAAACATTTACAACAAAGCCGCCAATTAATTATTTAGTGTTGGCTGATTAGTTTCGGACTTCGCCCATTTCTGCAAGGCACTTCTTACGCAGAACAAAATCTGTTAAGAGTGGCTGGATTGATAGTAGATGATCATAAATAATATGGTTCATATGGTAACTATTTACGTATTTTGTATTTAGGATATGTTTGGTGTGGACAGTTCTATTTATGTCACCACACTTATATGTATCTCATATCTGCGTTCGAAGATGTCGCAATTGTATTTATTCCTTGCTACGGCATTCTGTTAATATATATATATATATATATATATATATATATATATATATATATATATATATATATGTGTGTGTGTGTGTGTGTGTGTGTGTGTGTGTGTGTGCTACCTTCATTACCCACCGTGATGTGATCCACGTGACAACGATATCTTATATACAGTGGAGAATTTGTTCTCATTGGATTACGCTGGCTTATTTATTGCAGACATTATTGCGATGTTGACAGAAACACACTCGACATCAACATCATTTATAAAGTAGCCAAAACGTGACGATATAACTATTCTGGCAGTTAAAAAAACGAATGCAACGGATGTAGTAAAGCCTACGGTGGACAGACGGACGTTTTAAGGGGACCTCAACGTGAAATGACTGAAATTTTCGAAAACATATTTTTGTCACCATTTGAAAGATAAATTTTTCCTGTTTCAAAAAACGTATTTTTATCTACTTTTCAATTGTTGATTTGGCCTTAAACGCTCTTTGAGCAAATGTCCGCGAACCAGCCACGCTCATGCGACAGGCAAGGAATGTCACAAACATTTCTTGCCTACCACAGTCGCGGAAACAATAAAGCCAATTTACAGGGGCTTTGCAGATACAAAACAGATGTCTACACGGCCATACACCAAACCCTAATGAGAGTTTCAACAGTTGCGTGTAGCAAAGAGTACCAAAAATAGTGTTTGTTCGTTTGACAGTACTCAGGAGTAATGGATGCTCTCTTCTGTTTCAATGATGGTTTAATTTACAAGACAAAACTAATGGACAAGTTAGGCATCCAACAAGGAAATAATATGAAAGCTGTGTTGAATGCCAAAAATTGTCAGCATGTAGTTGAAGCTGAAAGGGATGCAAAAGTCAGCACTAATAATCCAGAGTAAGGAAACGATTCCTGATAAAGTCTACAGAGGATGAAGAAGCAGCTGGCGAGCAAGAATAATGCTGCCGAAATGTTCTGAAAGAGGCATACGGTGAGTCAAAAACACTGAGAACAATCTTTTCTCATTTTCTCGAAACTACATTTTCAGGACATTCGGTACATATATCTTTACAATGATTTGAGCTATGTCCACCAAATTCCTCCAGAGTGAACCATCTATTAAACAGAATGTCGTACATCGTAAACTATAACAGATAATTAAATAGATTTACTTGTACAGCTTTAGTTAATGTCATTCAGTGTTGGTACAAAAACTGCAACTTCCTTCGCATTGTAGATCACGAGTAACACGCATTGCAAGCGAGGCGTGGATATACAGCCCATTGAACTCCAGGTCCCCTTAAAACGAGATATACAGGATACATAAACAGAAGCAAAAAAAACTTTCAATTTTGAGCACGCATCTCAGAGAATAATACACACACCGTTGAAAACATCGAGAGAAATTTAACTACTTTACATATCTCATCAAAGGCTAATTGATGGACATGGTAGGAGAAATACCTGTACAAATCTATTCACAGGACTAAGCTCCCAGAACAAATGCTAACTCAACAAACAGAATCGCTCGACAGAAAAATCATAGAAAATTTCCACAGCACCTTAATCAGCACATGAAAGGCACTTCACCATACATTAATCATCAAATACGCGACTACAAACGATTCATAGAAAGCTTCATTGAAATGCAAATTAAACAATATATTTGCTTTCAAATAGTGCTGGAAGGGAATGAAATATTTATTGTACGACTGAAGTGTGATTGAACACTGTCTTACCCTGGATATAGTCACTGATTTTAATACAATCGCGAAGTAAGCTGAATACATCAAAGAGTATGTAAGACGTAATAAAATTCGCTGCATAAACATCTGTCTAATTTGTGGTAATATTTACAATAAATAAACCAGCGTGACGCACAGTGTAGTTCATTGAGGAACTTCTCCATTGTATATAAAATAATGTTGTCACGTGAATCACAACATGCTGGGTAATGAAAACACAACAGTTAAGGAAAATGTATATTATGCAGATATGTTAACATAATATCGTAAGGTGTAACTACAATTGTGACATATTTGAACGAAAATCTGAGATACATGTAAGTGTTACGACAGAAACAGAGCTGTCCATGCCAAACACATCCTAAGTGCAAAATACTTAAGTAGTTGCCATATGAACCATACTATTACTGATAGGCTACTTTATTACCCACATTCTTCACATCGCCTCATTAAAAATTTTATTCTCTCTAACGGGTGGCATCTGAAAATAGGCAAAGCCCGAAACTTGTCAGCCAACACTAAATAACTAGCAGCTCTGGTGTACATTTTAAATTTTTTTTCAGCTCTTGAGAGAGGAATATAAGACCTCTGTGTCAATCCCCACTAGCCGAAAAGGAACGATTGCAACTCGTCTATAGTAGATAATAGCGGTATTGGTTTTACCAATTATCGGGCGAATTACTTTTAAACGACATACTCGAAAACGGATTTCAGCATTCTGGAAAGGGTATGTCCACAGTCCCAAGCTGAAGTTTCGGAAGCAGTTCGTCTGCTTTAAAAACGAACGCATCCGTGATGCCCTATTTCTTTTGTTTTTGCTAATTTTTTTCCTTGTAGAAAGCAAATGTAGGAGAGCTTCACTCACATCCACTATCTTCCTTTTGTTTATTGCGCGACCATAGCGTATCTCATGTAAGCACATTTGGCCCGAAAATGTTTCTCCGCAAATATTGCCGGGCAACAGTGGCCGGCAATGTTGCCGTACAATTAGCTATAATTCATGTGGCCGTGACATTGCCAGACAACACTGCCGGCCTATATTGTCAGCAACAGCCAATTTTTACTGTTCATGTAAACGTACTCTTACGCGGTGTACAGGTGAAGGGGACTTCTGATGAACGAATAAGAATCGTAATGCCACATTACTTATTATGAGAAGTGCTCATTTTTTTCTGTTATACGATTTTTACTTAGTATTATGTCTTCAGAGACTTCAGAGAAACGAATTTACAAACACAGAATTTAAAGATGTAACCGCTTCTACTTCACAAAGAATACTTTAAAATAAACATAATGTAAAATATGGTCCACAGCCGTGGATCAGCATATGATACATATAATGTATCTAAGACGCATTGTCATACTAACTAAAAGTCCAGGGTTAGGCACGAATACAGGTGAATTTAGCTGTACACGGCTTCCCACGTCACACCTAGCTCTATATACGCGCAGCCGTTGTACAGGGAGCTTTTATCTTCGCACATTATGTTACAACACATGTTATGTACTTTACATTACATGTTATACCAACGGCAATTATGAGCCATATTTTTTATGTATATTTTAAAGTATGCTATATACAAGTATTAGAGATACGATTTTTAAATTATATGTTTGTAATTTTATATATATATATTACATTGTTTCTGGAGATGGACAACGTAGGCCGATACAGGCCATATGAGAAAATTTTGTGATTGCGTCAGAGAGAAACCGAAAAAATGTGAACAGTCAATCATGGTACTCAATGCTTGAAACGTTGTTTCTTATAGGAAGTGATTATGTTGTCTCTATGAATTTTTCAGAATAAACATACTCCCATCACACTTAATCCAGGCTTTGGACTGGATAAAAGGCAAGAACAAACTTATTTAGTCGTGTTTAAAATAAGTTTTTTGTGTTTTTTTATATTTTTTATTTTTTGTACTTAATTACTTAAATTTTAGATTTTATTTTTAAATTTGTAAGTTACTATGAATATTTATATTTTGTCATTCTTTTCATACATATCGTCCAACACTAACATATGGCTTCATTCAAATTTTTGGACATAAGAGATGTCACCATCCTCTTCATACTATTCTACTATTTTTTACAGCCTTTCATCAAGTTTCCTATAAGTTGATTTCTTTCGTTTGCCTTCCATACTTAATTGTGACCTCATTAATGTACATGCCGAGTTCTCTGCTTGTGTCTTCATACACTCGATCACGTCTTTAATTCTGGGATTCGGTTTTCCGAGAAGATTATTAATTTTGTTGTGCCAACCTTCTACAGCGTTGGTGGCTGGATGGCGCTGTCTGTGGCAGTTCCAGAAACTGATCGGGTTTTCGTCATTCTCCAACCACCTATCTACAAAATATGCCAAAAACTGAGAAAACTTGGCGATATCGGGCGCTTGTGAATGTATCACGAGCCAGCCATCGCAGACATCATCAGATCGAAGGAACTCCAGAGCAGCACACATGCGAATTAGCAGCCTTACCTCTTCGTTTTCTCTGTATTCGCAAGTAAGTCCCACCAAGTCTCGCACCTTTCCTCCAGAGAGATCTCTTCATACGGAAATGCCAGCCATGCACTTGAACCGACGGGATGACAACTTTTAGCACAGAATTCGCTGCTCAGTCGAAATCAACGGTGATATTATTAGGTTTCCATTCTAGTACATTATCCACAACATTGCGGAAAAGACAGGTATAGGGATAGTTTCCGGTGGATGACAGCTCCCGGAGGTGCAGGTAGACTCTGCCCTTGAGCAGGTAGATTCCAGCAAAACTGGGTGCGAATTTCACAGATTTCTGGCTGGGTGTGATTTTCACTGAGTGTGATTTTCAGATGTCCAACTGGCCCTGCTAAGAGTGTCCTACGACTTCCACATCGCTGGCAACGAGCTATACACAATGCTGGTGACTACTTTGCAGGTCAGCAAAACTTTGAAACATCTATCTATTTTGCACGTATGCACAGTGAGAAATGGCCGGTCTGAAACGGGTTCAGTCGAGTATACAGGGTGTTAAAAAAACGTACGGCCAAATTTACAGGAAACATTCCTCACACACAAATAAAGAAAAGATGTTATGTGGACATGTGTCCAGAAACGCTTAATTTCCATGTTAGAGCTCATTTTAGTTTCGTCGGGATGTACTGTACTTCCTCGATTCAACGCCAGTTGGCCCAATTGAAGGAAGGTAATGTTGACTTCGGTGCTTGTGTTGACACGCGACTCATTGCTCTACAGTACTAGCATCAAGCACATCAGTACGTAGCATCAACAGGTTAGTGTTCATCACGAACGAGGTTTTGCAGTCAGTGCAATGTTTACAAATGCGGAGTTGGCAGATGCCCATTTGATGTATGGATTAGCACGGGACAATAGCCGTGGCGCGGTACGTCTGCATCGAGACAGATTTCCAGAACGAAGGTGTCCCGACAGGAAGACGTTCGAAGCAATTGATCGGCGTCTTAGGGAGCACGGAACATTCCAGTTTATGACTAGAACGACTAGGACACCTGCAATGGACGAGGCAATTCTTCGTGCAGTTGACGATAACCCTAATGTCAGCGTCAGAGAAGTTGCTGCTGTACAAGGTAACGTTGGCCACGTCACAGTATGGAGAGTGCTACGGGAGAACCAGTTGTTTTCGTACCATGTACAGCGTGTGTAGGCACTACAGCAGCTGATTGGCCTCCACGGGTACACTTCTGCGAATGGTTCATCCAACAATGTGTCAATCCTCATTTCAGTGCAAATGTTCTCTTTACGGATGAGGGTTCAGTCCAACGTGATCAAATTGTAAATTTTCACAGTCAACATGTGTGGGCTGACGAGAATCCGCATGCAATTGTGCAATCACGTCATCAACACAGATTTTCTGTGAACGTTTGGGCAGGCATTGTTGATGATGTCTTGATTGGGCTCCATGTTCTTCCACCTACGCTCAATGGAACACGTTATCATGATTTCATACTGGATACTCTACCTGTGCTGCTAGAACATGTGCCTTTACAAGTACGACACAACATGTGGTTCATGCACGATGGAGCTCCTGCACATTTCAGTCGAAGTGTTCGTACGCTTCTCAACAACAGATTCGGTGACCGATGGATTAGTAGAGGCGGACCAATTCCATGGCCTCCACGCTCTCCTGACCTCAACCCTCTGGACCTTCATTTATGGGGGGCATTTGAAGGCTCTTGTCTACGCAACCCCGGTACCAAATGTAGCGACTCTTCGTGATCGTATTGTGGACGGCTGTGATACAATACGCCATTCTCCAGGGCTGCATCGGCGCATCAGGGATTCCACGCGACGGAGGGTGGATGCATGTATCCTCGCTAACGGAGGACATTTTGAACATTTCCTGTAATAAAGTGTTTGAAGTCACGCTGGTACGTTCTGTTGCTGTGTGTTTTCATTCCATGATTAATGTGATTTGAAGAGAAGTAATAAAATGAGCTCTAACATGGAAAGTATGCGTTTCCGGACACATGTTCACACAACATATTTTCTTTCTTCGTGTGTGAGTAATGTTTCCAGAAAGTTTGGCCGTACCTTTTTGTAACACGCTGTATATAGATAGTGAAAAAATCCTGCAGAAGAAATCGCGATACCAAAAACGAAAGTACATTTGTCTAGGTAACATATTTAAGTAACGCGATTTTTACCCATTGGGGTAAGATTTTCAATACGGGCATACATATCTCGGAAGTCTTAAGTGTACAGTAAACTTCTTTCGCCCGAAATAATGCCACCGGCTTGGCGCCTTCTTTTAATTGCTAACCATTTTTTGTTTTAAATGTCGAAGGTATCATGCACGCCAGAATTTTGAAAAGCAAGTTGAAACTGATGTTCTTGCACTGTTTTAAGGACATCGAAGAACTTCTTCAGTGTTCAAGATAGGCTTTCTAATAGGCTTTACTGAACACACTCCTTTTACATCTTATATTTTTTACCATCTACTGCATCTCTATTTTTCCGATATCTCTCGTTTTCAGTGCATTATGTGGAACGAGAAACCGCTTTGCTGCCGTAGAAGGAGACATTATTTTTGCCTCCTCAATTGTATTTTTGATCGCTACAAGATGCCATGTTTGTTATTCTGGTGTCAGGCCTTTTTTTGTTGGCGTCTCGATGCCTCAAAATCTGAAACTTTACGGAGTGGCTGTAGCAGACAATTTAGTATCACATTTTTTCTATTAGGCCACGTAGAACAGAGATGGTTCGAAATAACATTAACTAATTCGTAATCGTCACAAAGACATAGAATGATGGACGGTAGCTTTGTATAGTAGTGGATTTAGAATTACGTCTTCAGTAGTATGAGTGATACATGGAAGTAACTGTGGAAGAGGTCACATTGGCCAATTTTCGCGACGAATGGTGTGGCCACTTTTCCCGATCGGGCACCATTTCGGCATTTGTGCTTCACATTTGAAACCATCAAACGGAAAGAAACAACAAGGGTCAACATTTATTAGACGAAAGACATTATATGAGTGTTTATCTACGTTTAAGTGAGCTGACGAGAGTAATATAAATGACTTACTTCACATCAGGCGACTGAAAACCAGAAAAGTTGTTACTTAAAAGTAATGGAGGAAGCTTTGAAGTGCGAAGGGCAGTACGATTCTTGTGCGTAAAACGTCTACATTCCAGACTGGTTCACCTTGATATGTAGGAAGCGTGTGGACGAAATGAATGGGAGTACTGAGAAACTCGACATGTTCAAAAAAACTAAACATTTCAGGAGATGCAAAAAAAAACTCTGCGTCTTAGAATTATGCTGAATTCCGGTTTTCTCCTCATTTTTCGTTAAAAAGAATGTAGGGCGATGAATGCCAACGTACTGTACACAGTCGTGACATGTTTTCTTTTAGTCAACATGTGGGCTTCCTCAGTATTTTCTAATAAATAAGCCAATAATATTTAACTCATACTTTATTGCTAATATGGACAACAATCAAATAAACTGTACCTATTTTCCAACATCTTTAGAATTATACTCCACACATGGTTCATTTCTCGACAGATGTTGGCCAGTTGTACATGTCAGTATAGATGTTCTTGATTATTTGTTCTGTTGCTACCAATGGTAGAACTCGCCTTAGTCCATTTATATGCACATATCTATTATTCTCTCTTTTTAAAACAGTGCTGACAACATAGAATTTTGAGAAAGCCCTTATTTTTTGTACATGTGGAGTTTTCTCTTCGATTAAGACGATACAACGGTTGCATAACTACATAGAAAACGCCAGATCATATTGGGTCTCTGTCAAGATCAGCCTATTTGTTTTAAAGTCCAAAATCATAGGTATCTCAGTTTTGTCAGAAAATGGACATGCGAATTTTCTCAATATTCTCTTTCGAATGCAATGTCACGTCCAGCTTTAGTGGAATGGTGACAACATTCAGAACGAGGCCACACAGACGTGGGTCATGCTGATCGCCAAGTCCAGATCTGACACCACGTGATTTTCACCTTTGGGGGGGGGGGGGGAGGTTTTTTAACGATAGGGATGCTCACACTCAGGTCCTTGAATAGCTCCGTGACCAAGCAGATGATTTGTGTCGTTGAGGACCTGAACGGTTAACAGAATGTTCCTACCGTTGTTTAAAGAGATTTGATGACTGTGTTGAAAAATAGTGTCTTATATCTGTGCCATTCTGACGTGTAATTCAGCATTCAGTAACAATTACTTGGCCTGCCATAAGAATGTGTAACTTACTTTTGGGAGTTTTTTTTATATTTGAGGTCTTCTTGTATATATTAAATATACTGCTGCACTGTATCTCAAACTGTCTCGCTCCGGTTCTCAGCCAACAGAAATTCGTAACATTCGGTCAAATTGCATATTTGCTTTAGCACTGACACTCTACAATACCGTAGCGAAATAGCAGCAAGAACTCAGTTACTGAATATGACAAACTTTTTAGGTGACAGTTGTATAAACCAAGTGCACTGTGGCGTTGCCACGTAAATTCTTATCTCACGAGGTGACTCTTCTTTGACGCATTCTATAAGGTGTCGTCTCTGGACCCCTATGTTTAGAGGATAAATCATCTGAAAATTTTCATTTATCTTATGTAAGATTTGTTTTTAGAATTATTTCATTGTGGTTTAAATTTTCCTCGTTGATTTTATTGCACTAAATAAAACTATCAGTATTTTACTTTTTATCGCAGAGAATCACAAACTTTCGTGCAGCTTTTTAAACAGTGCAAATAAACAAACTGTTAGAGAATGAAATTGTACATTCTGAGTAATTGTAGTTATCTGTAAAGAAGATTTATTTTCACATAAAACTAAACTCCGGGGTTTCAACATGCACATAAAAATTTTACTCCATAGGACAAAAAGAAAGTCTGTAGAACTGACATTCACAGCTGGGATCTGCGTTTTCCTCTACTACCGCTCAGAACAGATTTTATGTGAACTAGTACTTCAAGTATTTTATTGGAGAAAGCTGAAGTGCCCAACATCATTGTCCTGAAGTTCTTCCTGTAAATGCTGTCGTTCGTCAGCAGAATTGTCATCACTGGTTATTGTAAAATCTTTTTTTTTGTGTCTACTTCTTGATCTATATTAATGACGTATTCCTCTACGCACCGACTAACAGCTTCATCAAATTTATGATCGTTGAAACTGACACTCTAAAAAACCATGTTCGTAGTTCATAAAGCGCAATCTAGGAGACCCCAACACACGTCGGCACAAAAAAAGAAGGTGGTAAGACAACCGACAGTAAAACATTGCAGAGTTGACCATTTAAAGAGGGTATGTGGAGTTCCACCAGAATTTACCATGGAGAGGAAGCTTGAAAAATCTCGTGCTGTCTGAGATACCACACCTTGTAAGTTAATGGTAAATAATGGTAACATGAGATATTTCTTCGGTAGACCTTGTGCAAGATAGCTTGTGAATTCTCATATTGGAGCTGAGCGAGTCCACCCCTCATTCATCGGCTCCATGCTGAATTGCTTACCATTTTGCTGGTGGTCATAGTTACCGTGATATTTCTATATTGAGTAATGTATTGTGCAAAATTCGAATATTTTGCTACGAAAAATAAGGGGCTCCATGATTTCGCATTTGGTGGATGTTACGTCATACATTGCTGCGCAGAAAAGGTAGATAATATGCTGAATTTTTCTTTCAATTGAGACGAGATCAGTATGTATAGTCAGACTCGAGAAAATAAATTGTATGCTGAGCACTCACTTCTGACCGCGTCTGCAAATGACAGAGTGCAAGTGAATTAATCTTAACATTCATCATACCTCGTACACTGTTTGAGATAGGGAAATGAGTTTTTGGCAGATGACAGCACAATAGTGGAGAGTATTTTTCCATACACGCAGCATGTTGAAGTTTTTCATGTACTGCGATGTATGACTGATTCCAGATTTTTTCAGTGAATAGCTGGTCGTAGCCGTCAGTGCCGCTAGCGCACAAGTAATACTGTACGCAATCTAGCAGCTGTTTCTTTGTGATGCCACTTGGACGAAATGGCGTTGTAGAATGAAGGAATCACAGATTTACTCTTATACTGAGTCCGAGCTATTGTCCTGACTTGGTTAATAATAAACTGTTTCAGGATTCGTCGCCATTGCAACAATATGGACTTGTTCGAGAGATGAAATTGTGTAAACCCCGTTGTGTTTTTGCAAAAAGAAGCTAATTGTAACATGGACACAAGATTAAGAAAAAAGACTTCAAGTTAAAAAAAAAGCGTTCCTTTTCTTGCAGTTTTAGTGTAATCCTATAACTAATTACGTTTATAATCATAAATGGTTGACGTGTGGAACTATTTGTTAATCTGATTGTTTGCAGTCTGGCTAATTGTAGCTTAGATGTTCTGCGAGTTAGGCGTTTGTGTGAAGGCTTTAGCTGCAGAACTACACCTCCCACAGCGCCCTGCCCCGTCGGCGGGCAACCCCCACCCCTACCATTTCCCTTCCCCTGGTACAACGTCAGCGGAGCTATGGGCCAAGTAATATCGCATTGCACTCTAACCGTGGTTCCTTTATGATGCCACTTCTACGAAACGACATTGCAGTAATGATACTGTGGGAGAAGAGTGCGTTTACGGTTGGGAGCCGAGGGAAATGCTTCTTCTCCAAGGTAAAATATAGAAGAACTCGCATACCTTCTCACTGATTCGTAAACGTCTTTCTTGTGTTCTTTTCCAGTCAGCTTTTCCGCCCTCTCTTATGCTGTCGCCCAAGGCGAGGGTACTATCTCTTCAGCCCTCGGTACGGCCCTGTTCACAAGGAAGTACTTCACCACGTAACTGAAATGTGTTGCGTTCCCCGACAGCATGCCTAACACCGTTTTTCGATGGTCTCGTAGTCATTGTTCGCCAAAGAATAGCACAACCCTTTCGTGAAGGCGACCTTTTTCCTCACTGCGAGCGTCCGGTGACGTCGCACCTACACCCACCCTTATTCCTGTGACCTGTGACCTACGATCCGGCCGCAATGAAATCCGCTGTTGGCGGACATGTTGCGTATACCTGACCTCGGATGATGTTCCGAAGGACTGCACACAATCTGACGACATCGTATTCATTCTTCAAAAAGTTATCATTTCACCATTGAGACATGAGTGCTCTAATCTGGGTACATATTGTCTTCACGACCGTTTGTTCTTGTATTCAGAGACACATAGTTAAGACAGACCATAAATGATATCAGAAGGACTAAACATGTAGAAGTCCATTTTTCTCGGTGTTGTAATGTAGAATATGGCAACTTTTAGGACTTACGCAAGTAATGTTTGACGTTAATAGCTGAATAACTATGCCACCAGCTTTGTATTCTTTCAGTGTAACTACATACATTTTTCCGTGGGATGGGAAAGGACTTTCGAAGGCGATTTCAACGACACAATACGGTAAAACAGTAATAAGATAACAGCACAGCTGTCAGCAGAAGGTGCCCCACTGTACAGTATGTAACTCAGATACGGTTCGTATGTTTACCTGTCGTCTTGAAGCCCAAAAGTTTGTGTTTGTGTGATTTTGTGATCAGGTAACTTGCTTTTTTCAAACATTATAAAAAATTAAAGGCAGTGGAAGTGTCAAAAATGTAAAACATGAACGAAAAAGCGTACTAACCTATGACAGAAAACCAGCAACCATTTTAGCAGCGATAATACTCCATACCAGAGAGCTCAAAGATGTGAGAGAGATAGGCCAATGATGTGCGACTTCTACACTCCGACGTATGTCATCCTTTCAACATTTCTTTTTGTATATCCATCCTTTTGGCAGGAGGTCTTGAAGACAACAGCCTTTTACTACTTGTAAGAAAATGAAACGCCATGATCTTATTTATTGTGTGGCTACCAGTTTTGGCGCTTCAATGCGCCATCTTCAGGCCTTAGTTGATGCTGAAGGAGTTATCACGATCCATAGATACCCTTCATCAGGGGACAACATAACTGATTTGTGCAGACTATCTGTAACTGTGATCTCAACACTCCATCAACTGTCAACGTTTCGTTCCACGACCTCAGTCTCTTAACGTGTGATGTGAGCTTTTCAAAGACCGCATCCTTGGTTCATGTTACATTAATGGGACTGTAGCCACAGACATCTGCAGCTCTGAACAAATATGTTTCTGCATTTGTACGAAGGCATTTCAAATGGTTCAAATGGCTCCGAGCACAATGGGACTTAACTTCTGAGTTCGTCAGTCCCCTAGAACTTAGAACTACTTAAACCTAATTAACCTAAGGACATCACACACATCCAACCCCGAGGCAGCATTAGAACCTGCGACCGTAGCGGTCGCGCGGTTCCAGACTGTAGCGCCTAGAACCGCTCGGCCACCACGGCCGGCTGAAGGCATTTCGTTAGATGTAAGGAGGTCCATATAATACCCAGATGACAAATGTTCAGCCCGTCTGCCCAGATAATTTACAGACCTCCTTAACAGAACATTTGGAGATCGTTGGATTGTCGTTCGTTAATCAGAAAATAGCCAGCACATTCACACGAAGCAACATGTATGACGTTTTTTCTGGGTGGAAAATTAAAGCAAGAACTCCAATGAAATACCAATGATTCCCAATATCGTAAAATAACGTATCATACGGGCCTGCGCTGCTACAGATTTAGATAAAATTCGGCAAGCACAACAGTCTGTCGCTTTATACAAGGTGTTACAAAAACGTACGGCCAAACTTTCAGGAAACATTCCCCACACGCAAAGAAAGAAAATATTTTATGCGGGCATGTGCCCGGAAACGCTTACTTTCCATGTTAGAGCTCATTTTATTACTTCTCTTCAAATCACATTAATCATGGAATGAAAACACACAGCAACAGAACGTACCAGCGTGACTTAAAACACTTTGTTACAGGAAATGTTCAAAATGTCCTCCATTAGCGAGGATACATGCATCCACCCTCCGTCACGTGGAATCCCTGATGCGCTGATGCAGCCCTGGAGAATGGCGTATTGTATCACAGCCGTCCACAATACGAGCACGAAGAGTCTCTACATATGGTACCGGGGTTGCGTAGACAAGAGCTTTCAAATGCCCCCATAAATGAAAGTGAAGAGGGTTGAGGTCAGGAGAGCGTGGAGGCCATGGAATTGGCCCGCCTCTACCAATCCATCGGTCACCGAATCTGTTGTTGAGAAGCGTACGAACACTTCGACTGAAATGTGCAGGAGCTCCATCGTGCATGAACCACATATTGTGTCGTACTTGTAAAGGCACATGTTCTAGCAGCACAGGTAGAGTATCCCGTATGAAATCATGATAACGTGCTCCATTGAGCGTAGGTGGAAGAACATTGGGCCCAATCAAGACATCACCAACAATGCCTGCCCAAACGTTCACAGAAAATCTGTGTTGATGACGGGAATGCACAATTGCGTGTGGGATCCCGTCAGCCCACACATGTTGATTGTGAAAATTTACAGTTTGATCACGTTGGTATGAAGCCTCATCCGTAAAGAGAACATTTGCACTGAAATGAGGATTGACACATTGTTGGATGAACCATTCGCAGAAGTGTACCAGTGGAGGCCAATCAGCTGCTGATAGTGCCTGCACACACTGTACATGGTAAGGAAACAACTGGTTCTTCCGTAGCACTCTCCATACAGTGACGTGGTCAACGTTACCTTGTACAGCAGCAACTTCTCTGACGCTGACATTAGGGTTATCGTCAACTGCACGAAGAATTGCCTCGTCCATTGCAGGTGTCCTCGTCGTTCTAGGTCTTCCCCAGTCGCGAGTCATAGGCTGGAATGTTCCGTGCTCCCTAAGACGCCGATCAATTGCTTCGTTCTGGAAATCTGTCTCGATACAAACGTACCGCGCCACGGCTATTGCCCCGTGCTAATCCATAGATAAAATGGGCATCTGCCAACTACGCATTTGTAAACATTGCACTGACTGCAAAACCTCGTTCGTGATGAACACTAACCTGTTGATGCTACGTACTGATGTTCTTGATGCTAGTACTGTGGAGCAATGAGTCGCATGTCAACACAAGCACCGAAGCCAACATTACCTACCTTCAGTTGGGCCAACTGGCGGTGAATCGAGGAAGTACAGTACATACTGACGAAATTAAAATGGTCTCTAACATGGAAATTAAGCGTTTACGGACACATGTCCACATAACATCTTTTCTTTATTTCTGTGTGAGAAATGTTTCCTGAAAGTTTGGCCGTACCTTTTTGTAACATCCTGTATACTGAGATGTCAAAAGTCATGGGTAAGCGATATTCTTACATGCAGACGGCGGCAGTATCACGTACACAGGGTGTAAAAGGGAATCCATTGGCGGAGCTGCCACTTCTACTCAGGTCACTCATGTGAAAAGTTCCCAACTGATTGTGGCCGATCGACGGCAATTAGTAGAATTTGAAAGCGAAATGGTAGTTGGAGCTAGATGCATGAGACTTTCCATTTCGGAAATCGTTAGGAAATTTGATATTCCGAGACCCACAGAGTCAACATTGTGTATAGAATACAAGATATCAGGCATTACCCGCCACCACTGCCTTGCAGTGTCCGACGGCCTTCATTTAACAGCCGAGAGCAACTGCGTATGCGTACAGTTGTCAGTGCCAACAGACAAGAAACACTGTGTGAAATAACTGCAGAACTACATGTAGGACGTACGACGAACGTATCCATTAGGACAGTGTGGCGGAATTTGTTGTTAATGGGCTATGCAGCAGACGGCCGACGTGAGTGCCTTTGGTAACAGCACGACATCGCCTGCAGCGCATCTCCTGGGCTCGTGACAGTATCAGTTGGACGCTAGACGACTGTAAAACCGCGGCCTTGTGAGATGAGTCCCGATTTCAGTTGGTAAGAGCTGACGTGGGGTTCGAGTGTGGCGCAGATCCCACGAAGCCACTGATCCAAGTTGTTAATGAGGCACTGTGCAAGCTCGTGGTGGTTTCATAGTGGTGTGGTCTATGTTTACGTGGAATGGACTGCGTCTTCTAGATGTTCGGCTACTTCGAGTCCAATTTCAGCCATCCATGGACATCATGTTACCAAACAACAATGGAATTTTTGTCGATGACAACGCGCCATGTCATCGGATCACAATAATTTCACGATTGGTTTGAAGAACATAGGGAACAATTCGAGCGAACTGTTCCTCCAACACAATTGCCCGTAATAAATCCCATGAAACTTTTAGGGGGCATAATCGAGAATTCAACCGAGCGAGGTGGCACAGTGGTTAGCATACTGGACTCACATTCGGGAGCACTACGGTTCAATCCTGCGTCCGGCCATCCTGATTTAGGTTTTCCGTGGTTTCCCTAAAACGCTTCAGGCAAATGCTTGGATGGTTTCTTTGAAAGGACACGGTCGATTTCCTTCCGCATCCTGCCCTAATGCGCGCTTGTGCTCCATCTTTAATGACCTCGATGTCGACGGGTCGTTAAACACTGATCTCCTCCCCCTGCTCCTCCTCGAAAGTTCACTTCGTGCACAAAATCCTGCACCGGTAACAATTTCGTGATTATGGACGGCTATAGAGCCTGCACAGCTCAATATTTCTGCGGGAGACTTCCAACGACATGTATAGTTCATGTCACTTCGAGTTGCTTCATTTCGTCACGCAAAAGAACATCCGACACGGTATTAGAATGTTATACCATGACTTTTTTCACTTTATTGCTGAATGTCAACATTTTGAACACTTGGTATGAAGGTATTAATCATAAACGCATCACACCGCACTCGAGAGACAGGTCTGCTCACCTTTGATACAGTAGGGAAGACTTCTGTGCAGACTTCTCCTTACGGGAGAACAGTGGTTTGCGGCACTACATTCTTGCTACTATTGCTAGTGGATGGTGAGTTTAGAGCTGTTGAGTTATATAAAATGGCACTGTTAATCTGACATAATCGTAGGCCCCAAAAATGAATACGGTATTCGTTAGATACGAAATTAAAGAAGAATCACAGTTAATTTAGTTTATTGCACTAAAGTGCACATTAAAACGTCTGACACATATTTGAAAATATCAGACTATTACCTTGGAAAATCTGGGTAAACGATCGGGAATCTGATTCTAATACGAGAGTTGAATGAAAAGCAGTGCCTCTACCTTCGTTAATTGGGTTTGGTTGGTTGGTTGATTTGGGGAAGGCGACCAGACAGCGTGGTCATCGGTCTCATCGGATTAGGGAAGGATGGGGAAGGAAGTCGGCCGTGCCCTTTCAGAGGAACCATCCCGGCATTTGCCTGGAGTGATTTAGGGAAATCACGGAAAACCTAAATCAGGATGGCCGGACGCGGGATTGAACCGTCGTCCTTCCGAATGCGAGTCCAGTGTCTAACCACTGCGCCACCTCGCTCAGTGTTAATTGGGTTTGAATGGGAATATTTTAATAAGGCAAATGCAGAAATAGTCCTTAGTATGTGGTCTTTAATTATGAATATTCACTTTTCGACATAATCAGCTGTCAATAGGATACATTTCTGCAACGATGAACAAGTTTTCTGAAGCAGTCACGGAAGAAGTCGACACTCGGTTCCCGCAACCACAGTCTCACAGTTCTCTCAATGTCTTCATCAGAAGCATAATGATGTCCCTGAAGATTGTCTTTCATTATCGGGAACAGATGGAAGTCAGACGGCGCTAGATCTGGACTGTTTTGAGGATGCCGTACGGGGGTGAGATTCAGTCTCTGAAGTTCTGCAATGGTTGCACGCGAAGTGTGTGGTTTGGCATTGTCACGAATGCTGCAGGAAAACTTTTCCCTTTCCTTTCGGACACTTGTGAAATGTTGTTGCTGTCACAAGACGTCCAACTATTTTTTGTCACGCAGGTCAGATGTTCCCGCCTCAACATCTTTAAACTTACTCGCACAACGACGCACAGTACGCACATCAACACGATCTTCATAAACTTCTATCATTCTCTGATGAATCTCCTTTGGGGTGACACCTTCTGCTGCCAAGAATTCAATGACTGCACGTTGCTTAAATCGCATTGACTGACCGTCTGCGAAGGGTTCCATACTTTACAGTGTAACAACACAACCGTTGAATGCTAAGGCTTTCCGTAAACTGGAGCTGTAGAGAAGAGGCTACGGAACAAGCCAGTACCTGCCGCATATGAATGGCGCCAATCTTGAAGAGTTACGAAGGTGGAGGCATTACTTTTCAGTCAACCCTCTTAATTGCATCTCATTAAAAATGATATTAGCAGAGTCGTACGATTATTGATGATATGTTAGTATTAAAAGGCTGATAGTGCTACAGAAAGGTAAGCATATGCATTTATGTCCGGAGTTGAAAGCATATTGATCGTATAAAATATGTAAGCAGTCAGTGGGAAGCTTGCAAATTAGTGGAACTCACTCAAAAGGATCTGACTGTTTCTAGTGTTCTCTCGCTGTCGCTTCCAGACTTCACCATGGTAATCTGCAGGTAGAAGCTGAAGTGACTGCAAATTCTATATTTGCTTTTGACCATAAATTTGTGAAATATATCTTAGTCCCCCAGCTTACCTAGTCGTAGAGGTGCTCCTGGCGTTGAAAGCTGGAGCTGAAGGAGTCTGGTTCCGAAAAGGAAGCTTCCTTTCTTCACCTCATTTTGATTAGCTGACTACTACTAAAGCGTTCCTTAACACCCGCCGCGAGAGAAAACCGTGCAGTCTTGGGCGCCTTCTCAAGGTTCGCGCGGCTCTCCCCGTCGGAGCTTTGAATTCTCCTTCGGACATGGGTGTGTGTGTGTGTGTGTGTTGTCATTAGCGTAAATTAGCTAGATTAAGTAGTGCGTAAGCTTAGGGACTGATGACCTCAGCATTTTTGTCCCATAGGATCGTATCATAAATTTCCGAAAATTCCCTAACACCTGGTGCTGAGAAACTTGAGCCGTGCTGCAGCTCGCGTTGGTGCTGTTTGTAGGTTTCCACCCTCTGTTGCAGGCCAGATGGTTGCGGTTGTTTGTCTTCTCGTGTTGACTGGCGCCACTTGGTTTCGCAAGCGTTGCCTGTCAGCTAGTGGCAGCAGCGGCGGTTATCGATATGTTGTAATTGTTGCCCTATCTTTGGGGCGACGTCGTTGTTTTGCCGGGTCGTGTGAGTAGCGAGTTCGGTCGGGAACTGAAGAGAAGTCAGGTCCGCGCAGTGCGAGAACACTCCGGGACCACTGGAGGCACGCATTGACTGCCGAATGGAAGGGCTGTGGTGACGAGGGTGCACGACTTCGTCGTAAAACGGATCCAGCAAAATTTAAGAAGAGTGTATTACAATCCAAGCAGAGAAACCCCCACCATTGTGATAGCCCGCGATTCTCCAGTGACTTGGGTTCGTGTTGTTGCTCATAGTGTCGCCGAGGCGAAGAGCAGCGAGTGGAGTGCTTCGGGAAGGCGGGTCTGATTAGCTTTCCTCGACTTCTTGTTTCTATTTACTGCGTTCAACTTATTACAATTTGTTGAGTTCAACCACCGGTAGTTTTTCTTGCCTGGTGGCCTCTAACGCCCCAGTTACCTGTCGTGGGGACTTAGTATATGTAACGGCAGTGCACATTTCCTTGCCATACCGCTGCTGTCCGGTAAGGCATGTAGTTTTGACAGATTGTAGGCAGGTTGGTAACTCCTCTACTCTGATGGTAATGATTTCTTTCTCATTCTGCGTGCTCTAAACATGGTATTCTGGATGTAGTTCAGACAGCTGGTTCCGGCTTTGGCGTATTGTTCCATCGTTGCATTTGGTTTATCGGACGTTAGGTAGCTTCAGTATGATTATCATTACTCATTCGCTAGACTACCATTAGTCTGAGTTACCATCTTGTGAAGTGAATGCAACTCTTGGCTGCCTATCTCATCGCTCGCGAAAGTGTTTGTTGCCGGACCTTCTCAGAGGTCGATTCCTGGAGCACCGTCCGGATCAGTTGCCTATTTTTTAAATTAACTTTTGCTACTGTATTTGGTGTTATGCAGCAGGTTTCAATTTTTTTTATTTTATTGGCATTCCTGGAGTGTAAGGCCTTCAGCCGTGATTGTGCTCGCTTGCCTTAAAATTCTAATTTGGCTTTTGTATTCACGCAGTAAGCCTTTAAAATCTTGAAACTTCGTGGCAGGTTAAAACTGTGTATCAGCCCGAGACTCGAACTCGGGACCTTCGCCTTTCGCGGGCAAGTGCTCTACCGACAGTTTTTTTTTCCTCTCTCCACTTTGTTCGTTGTTGATCGTTGTGTTTGTTCGTTGCGGACGTCGCACGACATCCGCTCAAGTTCGTTTGTTGATCGTTTCACTCAGTTTTCTTTATTACAGAGGCCAATCAGCTCTCTGACCGAACACGCTGAGCTACCGTGCCGGCTAGTTGAGCTACCCAAGCACAACTCACGCCCCGTCCTCTCAAAGCTTTACTTCTGCCAGTACCTCGTCTCCTACCTTTCAAACTTTACAGAAGCTCTCCTGCGAACCTTGAAGAACTAGCACTCCTGAAAGAAAGGATATGGGGAGACATGGCTTGGCCACAGCCTGAGGGATGTTTCCAGAATGAGATTTTCACTCTGCAGCGGAGTGAAAATCTCATTCAGCCTTTAAAATCTTATTTACTGCCATTCCTGGCGTCTGATGCCGTCTGCTGTATTTGTGGCGACTGGCGTTTAATATTTCAATACCTGTAATTTGTAAGCTGCAGCGAGATTTAAACAATTCTTAATTTATTGTCATTCCTGGCGTGTAAGGCCTTCTGCCCAGATCACAGTGGCTTGCTTTTAAAACACTATCTATTGTATCTGTATTTACTAGTGATTTGCTAAATTGTAATTAATTGAAAATCCTATTTTTTACACTGTTATTTATTCCTTCATTAATAATGTGTGGTATATTATTTATTTATTGTTGAGTCAGGAATTACTGGTTTAAAATAAATTGTGTGTAACTGTAAAAGGCAATCAATAGTAACTGATTACGGCCCCATCCACAGTCGTAACGGAATCCTGCTTTCCTTTGACTACCACCAGGTTTCAAAACTGCAACCCGCTCTCGCTATGTTTTTTTCTTCTATGAGCAACGATATGGGTCTTCGACAACACTGCCAGTTTTCATTTTTTGATTCCTAATTTATTTACGGTACCCAGTCCTGGCGGAAATCATCGTGTTAAACATTCGGTTTTAGCAGCGTCTGTGGCTCGCAGCGCTTCATGCCATCAAAGGGGCAAGATTATGGGTTCTCACTCCACGTTTCAATCTTTTCTCCTACGGACAGTGTATGTCTACGTTTTATTCACAGAAGTGTTCTTCCGGAACTCATCGAAAACGGTATTTCTCCTCATTTCACCTTAAAGTGTAAATCAGATTCTGCAGACAGCGGGAGATCGTATCTCTATTATGACTTCAGTGCTCAGCACTCAGCAGCATCTCTACAAAGAAAGGCTGCGTGACCGAGTGGCGTTGAGCAGAACAGCTGATGACAAGACTTTCTGGGAACTTTCTTGGGGGACGTGGGGGTGGGGTCATCGCGGGGAGGGGGGAGGTCTAGAGAGGTCTAGATGAACCACGAAAATCGTTAGGTACTAACAATCTCATCAGTCATTGGGTATTAATTATTCCCACGTGATTATTCATTTTAACTCTGGTTTTTTATTGATTATAGAGCAGTTTTGGGAAAAACTGATCCCACGGTACTAGTGCATCAAGTTCCATTCATGAAATATCCATGAAGTCCTCTTCAAAAGTTGTTTCGAATGCCATGGAAGAAACACATCGTTCATATGATATATGCGAAGTTAATTCGCCAGGTACATTGAACATTGTTTGTTTATGTGAGAAAGTTCGCCGTATTGCCTCATATAACTTACTGGATACTGCGCCTCGATATATGCAGTTGTTCATGACGTATTTTATGTATAAGTATGTTCCTCTGCCACTTTTCTGTGCTTCTTTTTATATCTGGAACGACCTTTTGCTCCTTCGGTTTACATGTAATGCGCCAGTAATTTACAATGGCATAATAAACTACTGTTCGGAAAAGAGACCATTCTTTTAAGTAATCGGTACAAAATCTAATAGACACTCAATAAGTACCATTAGCCCTACCACATCTTAAAAACTGTAGCTGATAGTCGGGAGTAAAGGTATTACCATCATCTTCCCGATTACGTCAGTAATTGGATGCTGTTTGATGATGGTGAATGCAAAAGCAAACGGAAGGGGAAACGCAGACACATCATACGTGTTCTGCTATGTCGGAAACTGCATGGTTTATTACTGCGAACCTCAGAACCAAAATGGTTCAAATGGCTCTGAGCACTATGGGACGTAACTTCTGAGGTCATCGGTCCCCTAGAACTTAGAACTACTTAAACCTAACTAACCTAAGGACATCACACACATCCATGCCCGAGGTAGGATTTGAACCTGCGACCGTAGCGGTCGCACGGTTCCAGACTGTAACGCCTAGAACCACTCGGCCATCCCGACGGCGACCTCAGAACCCCAAGTTCTGGGAAACACAGGCGAGAAAAATGTCAGAGGCTTTTGGGCCTCGATAATACCTTGAAGAAGAGGTGGCAGGCGTCATTCGGTACAGGTACAATGCCGGTACGTGGAAACGACAAGACTTCTAGGAACTGTTGTTGTTGTTGTGGTCTTCAGTCCTGAGACTGGTTTGATGCAGCTCTCTATGCTACTCTATCCTGTGCAAGGTTCTTCATCTCCCAGTACCTACCGCAACCTACATCCTTCTGAATCTGCTTAGTGTATTCATCTCTTGCTCTCCCTCTACGATTTTTACCCTCCACGCTGCCCTCCAATACTAAATTGGTGATCCCTTGATGCCTCAGAACATGTCCTACCAACCGATCCCTTCTTCTGGTCAAGTTGTGCCACAAACTTCTCTTCTCCCCAATCCTATTCAATACTTCCTCATTAGTTATGTGATCTACCCATCTAATCTTCAGCATTCTTCTATAGCACCAGACTTCGAAAGCTTCTATTCTCTTCCTGTCCAAACTATTTATCGCCCATGTTTCACTTCCACACACGGCTACACTCCATACAAATACTTTCAGAAATGTCGTCCTGACACTTAAATCTATACTCGATGTTAACAAATTTTTCTTCTTCAGAAACGCTTTCCTTGCCATTGCCAGTCAACATTTTATATCATCCCTACTTCGACCATCATCAGTTATTTTGCTCCCCAAATAGCAAAACTCCTTTACTACTTTAAGTGTCCCATTTCCTAATCTAACTCCCTCAGCATCACCCGACTTAATTCGACTACATTCCATTATCCTCGTTTTGCTTTTGTTGATGTTCATCTTATATCCTCCTTTCAAGACACTGTCCATTCCATTCAACTGCTCTTCCAAATCCTTTGCTGTCTCTGACAGAATTACAATGCCATAGGCGAACCTCAAAGTTTTTATTTCTTCTCCATGGATTTTGATACCTTCTCCGAATTTTTCTTTTGTTTCCTTTACTGCTTGCTCAATATACAGATTGAATAAGATCGGGGAGAGGCTACAACCCTGTCTTACTCCCTTCCCAACCACTGCTTCCCTTTCATGTCCCTCGACTCTTATAACGGCCATCTGGTTTCTGTACAAATTGTAAATAGCCTTTAGCTCCCTGTATTTTACCCCTGCCACCTTTAGAATTTGAAAGAGAGTATTCCAGTCAACATTGTCAAAAGCTTTCTCTAAGTCTACAAATGCTAGAAACCTAGGTTTGCCTTACCTTAATCTTTCTTTTAAGATAAGTCGTAAGGTCAGTATTGCCTCACGTGTTCCAGTGTTTCTACGGAATCCAAACTGATCTTCCCCGAGGTTGGCTTCTACTAGTTTTTCCTTTCGTCTGTAAAGAATTCGTGTTAGTATTTTGCAGCTGTGACTTATTAAACTGATAGTTCGGTAATTTTCACATCTGTCAACACTTGCTTTCTTTGGGATTGGAATTATTATATTCTTCTTGAAGTCTGTGGGTATATCGTCTGTTTCATACATCTTGCTCACCAGATGGTAGAGTTTTGTCAGGACTGGCTCTCCCAGGGCCGTCAGTAACTCCAATGGAATGTTGTCTACTCCGGGGGCCTTGTTTCGACTCAGGTTTTTCAGTGCTCTGTCAAACTCTTCACGCAAAATCGTATCATTCACTTCATCTTCATCTACATCCTTTGCATTTCCATAACATTGTCCTCAAGGACATCGCCCTTGTATAGACCCTCTATATACTCCTTCCACCTTTCTGCTTTCCCTTATTTGCTTAGAACTGGGTTTCCATCTGAGCTCTTGACATTCTTACAAGTCGTTCTCTTATCTCCAAAGGTCTCTTTAATTTTCCTGCAGGCAGTATCTATGTTACCCCTAGTGAGATAAGTCTCTACATCCTTACATTTGTCGTCTAGCCATCCCTGCTTAGCCGTTTTGCACTTCCTGTCGATCTCATTTTTGAGACGTTTGTATGTCTTTTTACCTGCTTTATTTACTGCATTTTTATATTTTCTCCTTTCATCAATTAAATCCAATATTTCTTCTGTTACCCAAGGGTTTCTACTAGCCCTTGTCTTTTTACCTACTTGATCCTCTGCTGCCTTCACGATTTCATCCCTCAAAGCTACCCATTCTTCTTCTACTGTATTTCTTTCCCCCATTCCTGTCAATTGTTCCCTTATGTTCTCCCTGAAACTCTGTACAACCTCTGGTTCTCTGAGTTTATCCAGGTCCCATCTCCTTAAATTCCCACCTAGGAACTAGGGGACGATAAAGGATTTTTTTTTCTTTTTTTAGGTACGGAAGCACCCTTGTCTCCGAGCATGTCGCTCAAAGCAGGAAACGTCGGTTCCGTGGCCACATAGAGACGTCATTTGTCACGCTGCCTGGACCTACGTAAGCAGCGACCGTCCTTTGGACTCCTCCTCGCTCCCACATTGTCGAACGCGAGCGGAAGCCGGCAGTGCGGCAGAATAAATGAGCGCGGACGGGCACCGTGCGGAAAAATAAAATCTCATTCCGGCGACGCGACGGCGAGTCAGCTGCTTTGCACCAGCTTTGATGCGCGCTATGCTGGCGCCACTGTAAACAGCGCAAAAGCGGACAGCCGGGGTGGCCGCGGCGCGGTCTGCGGTGGCCGCTGTTTGTGTTTCCACTTGGAGCGACCTGCTCGACAATTCCACGCCCGCTGCACTCAGATTGCTTCCCAACATAAACCTCACTTGCCGGCTCGCGCTGTTTGCATATTTACGCTCCCGCGTCGTTTTTATTTTCTCCCCTCCCCACACCACCCCTTTTTCCAACTTTTTTTCTAATTTCTCCATCCAGTGGCATTTTGTCGCTCCGGCAGAGAAGGACATAAATATGCGTGTATACGTGCGCAGCTAGAAGCTCTCTCTTTCGTGTTTTCATTCTCTTGTGGAAGTTCAGGTCCTCTCTTTTTAGGATCACCTTCCCTCTCATAAGCAGCTACGGCATCCAGTATTGCTACCTGCCTTTACAACGGCGGAAATATGAGTGTGAGCAACATATAGTTGCAGACAGGACTCTGATAACGCTCTGTACAATAAAAAATGAAAAAAAAGAAAGAAAGAAAGAAAGAAAAAGAAACAGTGGCGTACTGTCAAAACAGTGTAAAACTTCTGGATCACTAACAGATACATGAACAACTAGATGGCGAAAAGTTCCACACGGGACATATACCGTGTTATTTTAGCAGTTTTAGCAGTTAAAATATTGGTCGCTCTTCTGTCGAACTTTCATTGACAATCATACGATTCGTGGGAAGAGAAGATTTATGTGAACATAATTCAGACTTACTGAATATACACTATAATAAAGATTGCAAGCACTTGACGTATAGTCGAAACGGCATAAAAATATCTTCGACAGCTCGCAGCGCTGTTGCCAGCTTTCAATTGCGAAGTCAAGCGGCTAAAGGCCAAATTACAGCCATCTATAGAGCTGCTACAACACTGAGGCGTTGCCATAGAAAATATTATAAATGGCATTACGTTGCTGTTTGAGGTAGGTGCGCGAACCTGCATCGCCCACCCCACTGCAGCCGTCACGGATCAACTTACTCCGAATCAACTAAACTTCTCACTAACTGATTCAGGCGAAAGGCTCTCTAATCAAAACCTAAATTTCCGAGTAACGATACTTCACTCTGATGTAATCTAATAGCCACTTAGACTAGGACATTAGCTGTTTGGGAATTATCCATTTCCTCCCACACTAGTTGCCTTACTTGTACATACTGTGTCAGTTTCATTTGTATAGCCCAAATTTTCACTTTTGGATGTCATTTTGAAAACTATGCTCAACGATATCATTTGAAGATTGTTTATGGAGCACATTCCATCCGCCATTTTTTTAATTTTTTTCAAAAAGACGTTTTAAATGCTGTTGTTCTCGGTTATTCTGTTGCACGTATCTAGACTTGTTGTAAGCGTCAAATCATGGAGAAAATGTTTCGACCATTCATTACCATCACGGGCATGGCCTTTGTGCGAAAGAGTCTTCCCTGCTACAAGCCGATTCTACGTAATTTTGATGCGTACAACTAACTCCTTTGATCTTAAAGATTTTACTGTACTGTCAACAAATTAGTTTAAGATCTCCAGATGCAGTATGAGCAAAGCGCGTCATACTCTGACGTGGAATCTGCAGCTATGATACATATTATGTAAGCTGAAGGAGTATGGGGAGAAAGGAAAGGAAAGGGAAGGAATGAGCTGCATCAGGAGTTTGTGCAGACTAAGTGGCGATGAGTAAAAACGTGTGCCGGACTGCAACTCCCACCCGGGATCTCCTGGATACTAGGCAACTGAAATAACCAGTGCAACACCCGGACACAGTGATTGACGCAAATGAGCAGATCATCTCGGCACCCTCGCCAGCTGATCCACACTCCCACTCAGTGCTACCGACCCCCTGTCGCCACTTCTGTCCTCGATGCTCGCTAATTTTAGATTCCTGCTGGAGTCGAACTGAAATGCACATCCGCACTGAAGGCTGTGGATTCATTGCCCTTTGAGGCGAGTCAGTTACATGAATGCGTGGTGACTGTTCTTTCGGAAATGTCTGAAAGAACACACACCACACGGAATCCGCAGCTGCCATACATATATGAAATCGGGGGGTGGGGGAACGAAAGAGGAAAGGGAAGGATTTAATGATATCGATCAGCTGCATCGGGACTTCGTGCGGAATCAGTGACAACGAGTGAAAATGTGTGCCAGACAGAGATTCGAACCGGGGATCTGCTGCTTACTAGGTAGTTGTAACTACTGCGCCACCTGGATACAATATCTATCGCAAATGTGAAGGCTATGTCGGAATGCTCCCACATTCCCATATTTCAGGGGAGGTGTAAATTGTACCATAAAAATCATTAAAAATATTTAAAATTCTCATACTTTTATTCAGTTTATTTATTTCATAATTTCATATCATATACATCTGCAAGAAAATTTAAATTTAGAAGCAGTTTAATGAGAAAAATTAATTTTACCACACTCTCGTACAATTTTTTTTTAAAAATCAGGAGTAATATTAATTGGTGAGTTTCTCATCAAAGACTGCATGTTAATGTATGACAGCCAGAATCGACTGTTGATCTTAATGCAATAAAAGTTTTGCTCACAAATATTTGTAGACGCAAATATGGAGAAAATTTTCCCAGCTACACTGACATTTTTCAGCTGACAGAGTTTTGTAAGAGTGAAATAAAGTCACAGCATTAAGTATTTCTTTCGCGGTGTGATCTGACTGCATGTCAGTAAGTCGAAACTGCATCTTTTCAGGTGTTAATAGCAGCAGTGATGGGATAAGATAGAAAGCTGAATTGAGGCTGAATTTTCTTGAAGTCTTGAATTCGTCTGCTTATCTTACAAACACACCTACATCTACATTCAATGATTTTACATGCATCCACATTTCATATGCAAACAACTCCTTTTCCTGCAATGTCACATTTAGTTTCTTCAGTTTCTCAAATATATCTGTTGCAAACATCATCTGGTATCTCCAATCCTCACACCCTATTTTTGCAACAAAATCATGGGGTACCTTGTTTGTGTACAGAAATACGACGTTTTCATTATCTAGTGCCCTGACTCTTTTTAATACTTTGCCTATTATCAAACACTTTACAGTGCTGTGGTATATTACTTCTTCATACTCTGCTCACACCTCCTCAAGAAGACATCTGAACTGTCGATGGTGTACAGCCGTTGCCCTGATCGTGTTCATGGCACCAGCAACGGGATGTACTACATGCTTTAAATCCAGTGCATCCTTAAGAAGGCTCTCCTGATGTGAAACGCAATGACAATATCACTGTTTATGTCTTGTGCTTGTAACTTACTTTTTGAAGGCTTTACCATGCCTACATTTCTCAAACTGAAACCTCTGGTCCCATCTGTTTTAATGATTATCATTTTGTTCCAAGACAGTTTCTTCAGACAATTCACAGCACACTCAAGGAAGTGCCCACCAGTGGTTCTATCTTTAACTAATTAGAGGCCAAGCAATTTCTCTCTAATGGTGAAATTTCAGTTAATTCCACAGATAAAGATGAATAACTATGCAGCAATTTCTTTTCCTGTGCTCTCGTGCATTGCCAAGGAGAGCCAAAAATAATATCTGCTCGTAGTCTTCAGCTGTTCTGTGACTTTGTCACTAAGTAAGTCAATGAGTCGTACATAGTCCTTGTTGACATAGGAATCTTTCCAAGTAAGCTTCTAAAATCAGGGCACAAAGCACTTGCACATTATACCATACACTACTCTTTGACTCGCTATCCGAAAAAGGTTTGTTGCGTTTATCAGGTTTGTGGGCCATTCTGACACATGATTCTGTAGTGGTATTTTGAAGAGTTGATAGCTTTGTAAGTAATGTTTTTGATCCTTCATCCTTTTCATACAATCCACAGCTTTTGTTTTGCGTTCTTTCTTCGGCGTTTTGCAGACAAATTCATTATGTTTGCTTCGTAATATAGTTTCAGATTGTACAATTTAAAAGCGGCGATCATTTCATGATACAATAAACAAACACTGCCTTAATCCCTGCATCAACAAATAAATACGTGTTTTTCCATTCTTCATTAAACTCAAGACATCAATCATGCTTTTTCGGAGGGTGCATGGTTCCATTAAAATTTGAAATTCTTATGTTACCTGTTGGACAGTTGACACTCGGCACCGTGGATGATGAGAACGTTCCCATCAGCCACTGCGCCGAGTGTCAACTTGGTTTGTTCGAATAGGTGTACACTGCAAACGCATACTGACATCCGCTTCAAGTTGGGTCTTTCTGCCTGTTTTGGAGGGCTGCTCAAAAACCATTAGCGGGCCGTATGTGACCGGCGGTTTCCATGTTAACTATACGGTAAGACTCTCTCCACTTTATGTGTCATCATTTACCAAAAATTAATGTCGGTATCTCGAACTATTTGTGAGATATAATGGATGTAATAAATATATAACTATTAGTCTGTCATCTGCACATGTGATCAGAAGTAAGTGCACTGCGTAAAATCTATTTTCTCAAGACTAAAGATAGACGTAGATCTCGTCTCAGACTTAAAGGGAATTTATGACTTAACTTCCCGCATATGCAGAATCATATCAAAATACTCGATTTTTCCACAGCACATTACTTATTGTAGAAACAACACAATAACTTAGACATCAATGAAATGACAGACAGTGTATCATGAAGCTGACAAATGAGGGTATCAGATACCAAGTAGTTCCTTTAAAGTCGTTTGAGAAAGGTTTCAGGGGAGCCGGCTTGCACCCACCTCCGTTTCCGCAGAGTACCTTAGGCAGAGAGAATAACGGACGAGGCGCACATACAAGTAGGCGACAGTCAGTAGGCGACTATAACGTGGAACTTCCGTCCCCTTCAGAACAGAGATGTGGAATCACTCAGCGCCGATAAAGAGAATGCGTTTCTGCCTACGAACCAACTTATTTTGCACAAGGTCTACCAAAGAGATGTTACCGTTATTAACGTGGCAACAGTACAGTTCGTTCATTCAACTCCCATCTACAAAACTCTCTCATATTCGACAATGAAGTTCTTGCTGTTATTTCCTTACAGTATTGTTGGATGCGGACGCCGAAGCAGATCTGTGATTTCTGCTAGGTGAGAACTGTATCGAGACATTTTGAGCCACAGCGTATCAGCATACTTAACAGAATAACAAACGGTATTGAAAAAGATCTCAAAATACGAAGCGACTCCAGAAAGTAAGTTACAAATTACTGTGGCGGCAAACTAGCTTTTACTGAACGGTGCACTACTCGTCAAAGTGACACTGATACATACACCATTTTTCAGAATGATTACTACGTCTCTGTGAACCACAATCGGAACGTTCCACCAATCGTTCAGTTCCCAGGTCACGCAGGCATTCGAAAACAGCTGTGTGAATGCCCTCATCGTTGGAAAATCTCTTTCTCCCCACACTTTCTTTCAGTTTGTCGAAAAGATGGAACCCGCACGGTGCTAGCTGTGGACTTGCGACCAACATCAGCCACATCCGTCAAACCTTGGTCAAATTGTTGCCATCGTACCATCACGGCTCGTTTGCGACATTGTATTTCGTCCATATATTGCCACAATTTCAGGATGAAGCTGTGTCCGGCTAGAACGTTTTGCCAGCAAGATCATACTGTCCCGCGTACTTCAGTTTTGGAGTTGAGAGAGGTGGAGTAAACTGGCCAGGACAGGAAAAGTGGCTCTGGAATATTTTTCGCCCTGAAGTAAGCTGCTGTCTGCCGATTAACGGTGAAACTGGTTGTAGCGTACATCAGAACATCACTGTTGTCAATGAGTTCAACAGAGGATGCTTTTTCCATTACTTTTTGGGTGATAAATTTGCTAATTTAAGGTATGTCATTTATATTGCCGTTTTACAGCTTAAATATAGAGCAAAATTTTCTTACAATAACAACGGTTAAACAATGTCTATAGGCTTAAAAATGTAATTCCTAGTCATACCTTTCGGTATAACGGTTTCATCTGTGATCCACAAATCCCGAAATCATCCGATCGGGAAAAGTGGAGACAGTGTTGGTCCGAAAAATTCGCCAATGTGGCCAGTACTGTAATTACTTCCACGTGTAACATATAATTAAGCCGTGTCGCGGGAGTATAATTTACTTTGTGCGAAATCCTCTTTTCATCCAATACCAATAGTGCCCCCCCCCCCCCGCCCCCCATGAACCATGGACCTTGCCGTTGGTGGGGAGGCTGAAAGCAAGGGGAAACTACAGCCGTAATCTTTCCCGAGGGTATGCAGCTTTACTGTATGATTAAATGATGATGGCGTCCTCTTGGGTAAAATATTCCGGAGGTAAAATAGTCCCCCATTCGGATCTCCGGGCGGGGACTACTCAAGAGGACGTCGTTATCACGAGAAAGAAAACTGGCGTCCTACGGATCGGAGCGTGGAATGTCAGATCCCTTAATCGGGCAGGTAGATTAGAAAATTTAAAAAGGGAAATGGATAGGTTAAAGTTAGATATAGTGGGAATTAGAGAAGTCCGGTGGCAGGAGGAACAAGACTTTTGGTCAGGTGAATACAGGGTTATAAATACAAAATCAAACAGGGGTAATGCAGGAGTAGGTCTAATAGTGAATAAAAAAATAGGAGTGCGGGTAAGCTACTACAAACAGGATAGCGAACGCATTAATGTGGCCAAGACAGACAAGATAGACACGAAGCCCACGCCTAGTACAGAAGTGCAAGTTTATATGCCAACTAGCTCTGCAGATGACGAAGAAATTGATGAAATGTATGATGAGATAAAAGAAATTATTCAGGTAGTTAAGGGAGACGAAAATTTAATAGTCATGGGTGACTGGAATTCAAGAGTAGGAAAATGGAGAGAAGGAAACATAGTAGGTGAATATCGATTGGGCTAAGAAATGAAAGAAGAAACCGCCTGGTAGAATTTTGCACAGAGCATAACTTAATCATAGCTAACACTTGGTTTAAGAATCATGAAAGAAGGTTGTATACATGGAAGAACCCTGGAGATCCTGAAAGATATCAGATAGATTATACAATGGTAAGACAGAGATTTAGGAACCAGGTTTTAAATTGTCAGTCATTTCCAGGGGCAGATGTGGACTCTGACCACAATCTATTGGTTATGAACTATAGATTAAAATTGAAGAAACCGCAAAAACGTGGGAATTTAAGGAGATGGGACGTGGATAAACTGACTAAACCAGAGGTTGTACAGAGTTTCAGGGAGAGCGTAAGGGAACAATTGACAGGAATGGGGGAAAGAAATACAGTAGAAGAAGAATGGGTAGCTTTGAGGGATGAAATAGTGAAGGCAGCAGAGGATCAAATAGGTAAAAAGACGAGGGCTAGTAGAAACCCTTGGGTAACTGAAGAAATATTGAATTTAATAGATGAAAGGAGAAAATATAAAAATGCAGTAAATGAAGCAGGCAAAAAGGAATACAAACGTCACAAAAATGAGATCGACAGGAAGTGCAAAATGGCTAAGCAGGGATGGCTAGAGGACAAATGTAAGGATGTAGAGACTGATCTCGCTGTGGGTAAGACAGATACTGCCTAGAGGAAAATTAAAGAGACCTTTGGAGAAAAGAGAACCACTTGTATGAATACCAAGAGCTCAGAAGGAAACCCAGTTCTAAGCAAAGAAGGGAAAGCAGAAGGGTGGAAGGAGTATATAGAGGGTCTATACAAGGGCGATGTACTTGAGGACAATATTATGCAATTGGAAGAGGATGTAGATGAAGATGAAGTGGGAGATACGATACTGTGTGAAGAGTTTGACAGAGCACTGAAAGACCTGAGTCGAAACAAGGCCCCTGGAGTAGACAACATTCCATTAGAACTACTGACGGCCTTGGGAGAGCCAGTCCTGACAAAACTCTACCATCTGGTGAGCAAGATGTACGAGACAGGCGAAATACCCTCAGACTTCAAGAAGAATATAATAATTCCAATCCCAAAGAAAGCAGGTGTTGACAGATGTGAAAATTACCGAACTATCAGTTTAATAAGTCACAGCTGCAAAATACTAACACGAATTCTTTACAGACGAATGGAAGAACTGGTAGAAGCTGACCTCGGGGAAGATCAGTTTGGATTCCGTAGAAATGTGGGGACACGTGAGTCAATACTGACCCTACGACTTATCTTAGAAGAAAGATTGATAAAAGGCAAACCTAGGTTTCTAGCATTTGTAGACTTAGAGAAAGCTTTTGACAATGTTCACTGGAATACCCTCTTTCAAATTCTGAAGGTGGCAGGGGTAAAATGCAGGGAGCGAAAGACTATTTACAATTTGTACAGAAACCAGATGGCAGTTATAAGAGTCGAGGGGTATGAAAGGGAAGCACTGGTTGGGAAGGGAGTGAGACAGGGTTGTAGCTTCTCCCCGATCTTATTCAATCTGTATATTGAGCAAGCAGTAAAGGAAACAAAAGAAAAATTTGGAGAAGGTATTAAAATCCATGGAGAAGAAATAAAAACTTTGAGGTTCGCCGACGACATTGTAATTCTGTCAGAGACAGCAAAGGACTTGGAAGAGCAGTTGAACAGAGTGGACAGTGTCTTGAAAGGAGGATATAAGATGAACATCAACAAAAGCAAAACGAGGATAATGGAATGTAGTCGAATTATGTCGGGTGATGCTGAGGGAATTAGATTAGGAAATGAGACACTTAAAGTAGTAAAGGAGTTTTGCTATTTGGGGAGCAAAAAAACTGGTGATGGTCGAAGTAGATAAAATGTAGACTGGAAATGGCAAGGAAAGCGTTTCTGAAGAAGAAAAATTTGTTAACATCGAGTATAGATTTAAATGTCAGGAAGTCGTTTCTGAAAGTATTTGTATGGAGTGTAGCCATGTATGGAAGTGAAACATGGACGATAAATACACTCCTGGAAATTGAAATAAGAACACCGTGAATTCATTGTCCCAGGAAGGGGAAACTTTATTGACACATTCCTGGGGTCGGATACATCACATGATCACACTGACAGAACCACAGGCACATAGACACAGGCAACAGAGCATGCACAATGTCGGCACTAGTACAGTGTATATCCACCTTTCGCAGCAATGCAGGCTGCTATTCTCCCATGGAGACGATCGTAGAGATGCTGGATGTAGTCCTGTGGAACGGCTTGCCATGCCATTTCCACCTGGCGCCTCAGTTGGACCAGCGTTCGTGCTGGACGTGCAGACCGCGTGAGACGACGCTTCATCCAGTCCCAAACATGCTCAATGGGGGACAGATCCGGAGATCTTGGTGGCCAGGGTAGTTGACTTACATCTTCTAGAGCACGTTGGGTGGCACGGGATACATGCGGACCTGCATTGTCCTGTTGGAACAGCAAGTTCCCTTGCCGGTCTAGGAATGGTAGAACGATGGGTTCGATGACGGTTTGGATGTACCGTGCACTATTCAGTGTCCCCTCGACGATCACCAGTGGTGTACGGCCAGTGTAGGAGATCGCTCCCCACACCATGATGCCGGGTGTTGGCCCTGTGTGCCTCGGTCGTATGCAGTCCTGATTGTGGCGCTCACCTGCACGGCGCCAAACACGCATACGACCATCATTGGCACCAAGGCAGAAGCGACTCTCATCGCTGAAGACGACACGTCTCCATTCGTCCCTCCATTCACGCCTGTCGCGACACCACTGGAGGCGGGCTGCACGATGTTGGGGCGTGAGCGGAAGACGGCCTAACGGTGTGCGGGACCGTAGCCCAGCTTCATGGAGACGGTTGCGAATGATCCTCGCCGATACCCCAGGAGCAACAGTGTCCCTAATTTGCTGGGAAGTGGCGGTGCGGTCCCCTACGGCACTGCGTAGGATCCTACGGTCTTGGCGTGCATCCGTGCGTCGCTGCGGTCCGGTCCCAGGTCAACGGGCACGTGCACCTTCCGCCGACCACTGGCGACAACATCGATGTACTGTGGAGACCTCACGCCCCACGTGTTGAGCAATTCGGCAGTACGTCCACCCGGCCTCCCGCATGCCCACTATACGCCCTCGCTCAAAGTCCGTCAACTGCACATACGGTTCACGTCCACGCTGTCGCGGCATGCTACCAGTGTTAAAGACTGCGATGGAGCTCCGTATGCCACGGCAAACTGGCTGACACTGACGGCGGCGGTGCACAAATGCTGCGCAGCTAGCGCCATTCGACGGCCAACACCGCGGTTCCTGGTGTGTCCGCTGTGCCGTGCGTGTGATCATTGCTTGTACAGCCCTCTCGCAGTGTCCGGAGCAAGTATGGTGGGTCTGACACACCGGTGTCAATGTGTTCTTTTTTCCATTTCCAGGAGTGTAGTTTGGACAAGAAGAGAGTAGAAGCTTTCGAAATGTGTTGCTACAGAAGAATGCTGAAGATTAGATGGGTAGATCACATAACTAATGAGGAGGTACGAAATAGAATTGGGGAGAAGAGGAGCTTGTGGCACAACTTTACTAGAAGAAGGGATCGGGTGGTAGGACATCTTCTGAGGCATCGAGGGATCACAAATTTAGTAC